>NC_133757.1:36077368-36392500 GCF_036562045.2 Rhinolophus sinicus
ATTAAACAGAAAAAAAATAATTTAGGAAGAATCAAGGCTTAAGCATAAAAGCCAAAACTACCAATCATTTAGAGGAAAACAATTTTTCAAAATTGTATAGTTAATGTTTGTGCATTTCAATGTAGTAATTTTAACCTCAAATAGCCATAAAAATAATTATCACATGGAAGGTGGAGAACAGGTGAAGGTATAGTTGAAAAAAACTGCAGTGTTGATCACTCTCGAAGCCTGGTGATGGGTAAATGTGGCTTCATTATGGTATTTAATTTACATTGTATATATTTAAAATTTTAAGACTACTAAAGTGAAAAGTATCTGTGCAACAATTTTGATAGAATCATGGATCCTTCTATCTTTCCACTACATTAAAAAAGACTTATAAAGATTATTTATTTTCTTTAAGATAAATGAGACTATAATTATCTACTTGTGTCAGTTACGGAAACAAGTGATCCAAGAGTTTTCATTTTCTTTCCTGAACCTTAAATTATCTCCCAATTTCTTTTGGCAAAGAAGAGAGATACAAAAGAGCCAAGAAAACATAACATCCCTTTCTAAAGGATAACTGAATAGGTTCCTTCACTATATTAAGAAACATAAGTAGCTATGATTAAAAATGACTCATCTTTGCTTTTTTTTCTCTCGGTATGGAGATATATTATACATAGGTTTTCATGATGTTTGCAACATAAAAATTTTTTACACAATATATAATTTCCTCTTAAAAGTACTATCAAAGAGATGGGAATCACATAATGTCAGAATATATAGTGGTAAATACATAATCTCATTATTATTAATAAGGATGCATACCCCATTTCTGTAAAATATGCACTGACATCATTTGGTGCAAACACAAATCCACGAGTTTCCACACACGGTGGCATGTTACTTCGACTCTACTTATATCACCATATATGAGACAAAAGACAGCATGCTAGCCTGTGACAGATATGGCTGATGGGATGGATAAGCTCATACAATACATTTTCCAACTACCTTCTTTGTGCATGTTCCTGAAATGCAAAAGCTGGGAAGCTAAAAACTATACTTAAAGATTTGACTGCAGCCTTGATTCTATGTATGAAATAGGTTATTCTGACAAGAAGCTTTTTACGTAAGACATCACTCAGAATAAATTACATGGTGAAAAGCAGGCGTTATGCATCTGTTTTTGCAGGTTGGATCATAGCCAAAATATGTGTTTCTGGAGTTGGCAGTTGTGGCAGCAGCTCTCTGACTGCACTCTTCTGGTCATAGCAAAATCAGAATTTCCTATGGCAATCCAGTTATGCTGTCGTTTTGCAATGTGTTCCTGAAAGGTCAAAACAGACTACTTCTTCTGCCCTTTCAATAAAATGTGAGCTATTTACACCACCTAATAAATCCCTTCTGTTTAAAGAACCTAGAGTGGATTAAGGTTTTTGTAACCACGATCACAGACCAATATATTCTTTTGAAGATGAGTAACCGGAGGTAGAAGATTCTTCCCCCAGGAACGCATCATATGCAACAGAGCCAGCAATCCTGACAAAAAATTTCATTTCCAGGAGTAACTGGTCACTGCTCTACATATTACCAACCTTGTACTCAAATTATTATAATGGTTTTTATTGCTACAACCACTTACAATATGTTCTCATTTTTTCTAGTCTTCATGAAACTATCTCCCCATCTCATAGTCAGTTTTGTCTACACCTGTGGGAATACCACAGCTATAATCCTCCTGCATAAGGAATCTATGAAAACAGAATTTACACAAAATGTCAGCTATTAAAATAATCAGGAAGACAGTTCAGGGTTAATAATAAGGCATAAACTTTACTGCCACTGAGAATCTGGAAAGCAGTGAGTTTGAAAAAGAGTTTTCTGCCTTCATATTTAGTTCTTGCTTACATATAAAAAAAACGTAAAGGGGAAAATTTGGCTTGTTTTTCCTTTTTAATGGCTTAAAATTACATCACAGGTCTCTGATTTACCTTTCTTAACAAAACAAGTCAGGATGTAGAATGATCATGGCTTTGAATTTGGCCATGGCTTTTCATTTATTTCTTTTAGCCTTTGCGTGGCTGTGAAGCTCTGTGAGTTAGAGTTCAAAGGCAATCATGTTTTCAAAGAAATTACTTAGTTGGGAATATTCTAACAGAAAACGATGGGTTTAATAATTCTTGTAGATATTACAAAAGCTTTTGAAACGCTAGCATTTATGTAGATAATTGCACAGAAACACCTGTCTTTTGGAATAAATTACTCGGAGTTCTGTTTTTATCTATTTCCAAAGAGTCTCATTCACTTTTTGACAAAACTCTCAATATACAAAATTTCTAAGGAAAATGGAAACAGGAGGCCTCCTGAAGATACAATAATAACATGATTGCCTTTACTTTCAAACCCTGAACGTAGGCTCCTGCAAGTTAGGCTAAAATGTAAATTTTAGGGAGGATTTTATTAGAAATGCAAAGGCAACAACAGTCACTTTCAAAAACAGCAGCCTCACTGTGAGCAAAAGAGAGGAGATAATGAGTCTGTCTGGGTGGGCACTGTTGAAACAGGGCTCTGATTTGCTGCTCAACAGTTGACTGCAGGCTTCAATTATGGGAATAGCTGGAGTAGTACTGCTCTACAACATAACTGGTAGAACTTGTAAAGAGATGATATATAGAGTCTAAGTGTGTGTGTGTGTGTGTGTGTGTGTGTGTGTGTGTGTGTTTATGCATACGCTATGGGAAATTCTGAAAGTTATTCAGAGGAAAAGTTATTGGCCCTATCATTAAATACATGATCTAGGTTGATCCATTCTATGCATGCCATAAGGGGGATGTCAATAATAGAATATTTAACCATAGACATGCTTGTATTTCAATTATGTATAGGTCCCACTACACTTCTGAACTTACGCACTAGACTCCTCTCTCTCTCTCTCTCTCTCTCTCTCTCTCTCTCTCTGGCAGATTATAAACACCAATTTCCAATATATTAATATATGCAGAACATTTTTTTAGTCACAAAAATCAAACTTGAAAGAATTATACATGACAATATAGTCTAATTGATTTTTTTAAGATAAAATAAAAGGACCACTATAACTACAGGGCATAATTTAGAGAATATTGCTTAAGTCCTTATGATTTAGAAACAGACTGCTGGGTTAGAATCACAACCTTCCTTTTCATGGCAATGTGATCCTGAGAAGGTTATGTAACCTTTCTATCCATGATGTCCAGTTTTATAAACTGAAAACCATAAGATCATACAAACAGGTGCATCTCTTGGCACTATATCGGGAACTTAATAAATGTTGGCTGTTACTATCATAATGATTAATATATTTTTGGGTAACTACTAATACTTTTCATATAAGACTTGAAGGTAAGTTTCTTGATTACAAGAAACGTGTCTTATTCATTTTCGGGACCCCACTACGAAAGAAAATGCCTGTCACATAGTAATCACACAAAAAGCTTAGTTGAATTGATGTGACTCATCAGAGACCAAGACTGTGTCTATCATGGTCATATGCTCAGCTTACCCTTATTACTTTGACTAGATAATGCATCTTATTCTCTTTTACTCCTTCTCCTCCTACTTCCGCTAATGGCAACGGAGGGCGTATATCGCATTGACTATTCAGCATTCAGCTCCATGAGGTCAAAGCTTTTGTATATTAATTTCTAATAGTCACCTGGGGTTTAAACATTTAAATGGAAATTTCTGTTCTGTATCATAAAGTATTTCCCCAAAACTCGCTGAATTCCTGACTCAAGATATTCTATTTAGTAATGTGTTTCTCTCCTCTAATCCATTAGCTTTGCCTTTGGATGAACACTATCAACATTGTACAGTTATTTCTCCCCAACCGTCAATTTCCCTTAAGCCTAGTTTTACTAAAAACAGCTTTATCCTGATGGGGATAATCAGTAAAAGTGGCAATTGGGAGATGAATAAAGAAATAAATAGTAAAAGCAGATGGCAGAGCAGGAGAGCAGATTTTTATCACTAGCCTTGGAAGAGAATAAGGAATTGGAGGTAGAACAAATGTTGAAAAGCCCCCCTGTGGCTCTCGAGAAGGAGCGAGCAGAGGTATCGTTAGGAGGTAGGAAGTATCTGACCCTGCAGCTATTTCTCCAGGATCCTAATGGAACAAGAGATGCAAGTCAACCACTCTGAGTTATAAAATAAAAGGTATCGAATAAGCTATGACCAGAACATATAAAGCCAATATGTTATGTCACTTACATGGAAATCCTGAAAAGCCTCTAGCAAACAACAGGTGATAGATACAAAGAAAATAATTGCAGGAAATGTGTGGAATTAAGACATGTATTCTGCTCCTTACTTAATATGTTGTCCATCATATTTTATTTCAGAAAATACACAGCTGAAAAATAAAAATAAAAAGTTCTTCATAAGTTTCCCTGAAGTCTAACCCAAAGGAGCTTCTATTGTATTTCATGAGAGATGCCAAGGAGATTTCATTTAAGCTGAAACCTCAATGAGAGTTAGCCAGAATATTTGGGGAAAGGATGTTTCTGGAAAAAGAAAGAGCTGGTGTGCATGTCCTAAGGCAAGAATGAGCCCAAGATGTTTTAGGAAAAATAAAAGAGGCCATTTTGCTGCAGAAAAGTGAATGTGGAGTAGAGTTTCAGTGATGCTACCTGAATGCGGTTAATGAGGCAGGTCACCATCGGGAGTTTGAGTGATATCCTAAGTGAACCGATAGCATGAGATTGTTTTTAGCAGAGGAGCAGAATGGTTTCACTTATATTCTTAAGAGCTCTCTGATCCATGGAGAACAGAACATACAAGAACAGAAATGGAAACAGAGAGAAAAAAAATATTATTGTACATTTAAAACAACAAAACAATGGACTCTACTGGTAGCAGCTGAGAGAGAAAGAAGGACATGCTATGAAGAGTTGACTGGATTTGCTAAAATGTTCAGCCTAAGTGAAAAACCAGTGTGATTTTTTTTCTTTCTTAATATTATAAACATTTTTTTTTTAATGAACTGTGTTTATGTACCACCAGTGGGACAAAAGTGTACATCAGGGAACCTGACAATATAGAACCACATAAATGTGATCATAGGTAGACCTGGGATCTAATAGGCATTTGAGTGCATCTCCTCTTGACATGGGACACCACATAAAAAGGTAAAGCACATTGCTTCTCATGCTGCATTATTACTATAACCAGTACTTTTCTGTCATTTCCTGTTATTTAATTTTATGTGTCACCTCACTGAATAATTGTGTTGTTGATTGTTAAATATTATATCTGTAGTAATTATTAAAGCTTTGAACACTAATGTCACATATAAAGGGATCTTTTCTTTTTTCATTTAAAAATATGAGATTATTACAAAAAATTCTAACATAATGAAAAGATTTAAAACTTAGGTGAAAATGTAAGAAAAATATTTAGAAATAGTATCTGGCTATAGTTTTTCAATACTATAACATGGAATCAATATTTGGATTCTCACTGGAGTTTATATCTAAAATTATAAACAAAAGAAATAGCTTAATATCACAGTCATAAATGCACATTAAAATACTAAACTATATCAAATAAATTGATTTACATTTGCCATTTACTATTTAATTTTTACATACGGATATTATAAAATTACTCTATTAACCAAACATTTCAATGAAAGAAAAAATAAATAGTATATTAAATTATTAGTGTAAAATATCTAGAAACACATCTACCTAAATTTTTCAGTTGTGAAATTTAAACTTTAATAATTTGATTAAAATTGTAATAGTCAAAATATACCGGTAACAAAAGATGAATACAAGTCATATTTGACTTCTGCAATTACAAGAGGTGTTCAAAGGGGTTACCATCAGTGTCCAGACACTGCTGATTATGGCGAACTACTGCTTGAGCAACATTGACCAAAGTGTCCACTTGTATACATGCTTTTGGCACTCCAGTATAAGTTTTAATAGTATTATTCATAAATCTGAATTAATTCAGGCTTGAGAATGAAGAATTAACCAGTTACCCTTTAATTAAAAAACATAAATCTTAACATTTCCAATAAAGCTTAGTATATCTATAATGGAATACAACACACTGCATAAGACTCTTATTTTCTAAGAAGCTCACATAATTACAAATTCTTCTGTAGCTTGAGGTTTGCAAAGATCCTCTTCTTAACGTCATAAAAGCTTGGGGAGAAGAGAAAAAATAAGACGAATTTGACTCCCATTTCCATAGTGGTTAAGAGTGGGGTGCTGGAGACAGAGTGCCCTGTCTGTGAATCCCAGGTCTATCACTTACTAACTATGTATTGTCAATAAGTTACTTCTTCTGCATATCAATTTCCTCATCTATAAAATGGGGATTATTATGTTTGGGGAAGAGATAAAAAGAGGGCCTGAATAGCAGGGAGGTAGGAAGGGGATGGATCATTCATAACAACTCTGGCTTTAGTGAAGCAGCCATGAGTAGTCTGAGCTAATTGAAACCTCAGTCTAAAACAATCAGACCAGAGAGGGGGTGGGGGGAATGCTTCATCAGTTTATATATTGATCTTCAGTGCCCAAAGCAGTTACTCCCACTTTACCTTTGCAGAATGAAACAAATCCGTTCCCTGTGTTTGTTAGAAGAGGGATGACCTGGTTTTAGGGATGTTAATGAAGGTTGTGAGATAGAAAGAGATTCGACCTGAAAAAATATTCACCTTGTGCTGGATTACCTTTGGGATGGCTGAAAATGTGCTTTAGCATTTAGAGTACTAAATGTACACATACATACAGACAATTAGAAAAGTTCAGCTTTCATGGTCTTATCCAGAACTCTATAAACTAGAATTCACAATTTATCTTCAGCAAGTCTATATTTTGTACTTTCAAAATGCATTGGTTTTTAATTACATAATGAATGGGTGTCATAATCTTTTCATCACGTAGTTTTATATGTCTTTATCTGGCCTTGTGATAAAGCAGAGTTTAAAGCAGGTCCTAATGTGTCACATGCCCTTGCTTTGTGGTTACAGATCAGTAAAGTAGGAATGGAATCCTGGTTCAAGGAAAAACAAATAGATCAGATTTTTTTCCCCAAGAACTTAGTTTAGAAGACTGGATATTTTAGAGTGTTAATTATAGTCATGTAAACTAGGAGGTTTAGTAGCATTGGATCAGAAATGGCATGATGTCAACCCAAAGCCATGAGTCAACTTAAGTTAAGGGGACTAAATACTTTGAGGCACGGGAGTCCTGTCTCAGAAAGGATCGTGGGTGGAACAGATGAATAGAGACTAGAAACCATGTAGTCCCAGAAATAGAGAAAACAAGCACCTATCTAATGATTTTCCAGTTCTTAGGAATCCAAGAAATTATTTTATCCTCTCAGTTGAACCTTGTTTTACTAAGGCAAATTTAAATACTTTTTGATCACTTGTGAGAAAATGACATGTAAGATATCTTTACTTCTTATGACTGCTTTAACTATGTTTTACACTAGAAGATTTCCAAACTGGTAATGGCATTAAGTCTCTGATGGTCTTTTTTCTCAAGAGTTATAAACCAATCCATACTTGTCTCAATTAAAGTCTGGCTACCTGGGAAGTCGATTATAAATTTTATAATTGAATTAGAATATCTTCATGGTGAGTATGCAGCCTCCACTTCACCACAGTTACTATTGTTTTCTGTGTTATCTGTCCGGCTCTGAGGAGGTGAACTTTGAATTCCCATCTCCAATTTTAAGGCAATTATTTTATTTTTCAATATCAAAACATATCTACTTTCAGATACTTTAACTTGATTAAACATAGTAACCAATTACAGAATTTAAAATAGAAGCTTTTCCACATGACCATAATAACAATAAAAGGAAAAGCAAAAGCAACATCATTCTTAAAAATAGAGTAGAAATTAGACTAATAAAAACAATGTTGGATTTGGTTGTCCATACACTTCTACCCCTAACATATGTGTATCAAACCATCTTACTTATCCAAAATTAGCATTATGATACCTTTACCCTCTAGAACAAAGGTCTAGAGTTAACAACAAAGAAAAATAATATTTTTATACAAAAATTATCTCACATTTCCTTGCCTGTTTTATTATTTTAGGTTAAGGATAGAAAACATATTTCTTCTTGTTAATCACTGCAATGAATTTGTATTGCTTGGGGTGCTATGTATAGGAGTCTTGAGAACTTATCTGCTTGTAGTAGGACAAAATCAATGTGAACAATTAAAAATATCTCCAATAGGAGCATTGGATCTAAGAAGGGTTTTAGGGAGAAACATTAAATATATGGATTTATTTTCTGTCCCTCTGCTTTTTAAAACATATACACCGTTTCCTCTTTTTAAAACTCTTAAGACGTCTCAACAATTTGGGGATTAAGTATAAAATCTTTATCATGGACTATAAATTCTTGAGCAAGTAATAAAACTTCTTTTATTTTTTACTTCTCCGGCTCCATCTCATGCCGTACATTTTTTGGCCTTCTGTGCCAGCCATACCAAACTTCTAAAATTTTTTGTTTTGTTTTGTTTTGTTTTTCCTCTTGTTGTTTGTATACATCACAAAGCATTTAACCATGATTCCATCTGCCTGGAATTTTCTTTCCCCACTGTTTTTCTTCTAGCTAATTAATTAATTATTTATTTATTTATTATCTCAGCTAAAATGTTCCTTCTTTAAGGAAGTTTTACCATATGTTCTAGATTAGATTGGATCTCATAGCATCTCTAGAACTACTCAGCATCATGATTAGCCATAATGTCATCTGTACTATATTGTAAGCTACAAAGGACAACTACCAAAGACCAAAGTAGGTGTCCAGCAAATATCTACCAAATCCTAAAGGATTCTTTATTTTAGACTTCTACTTTCGGACTCATGAACCCTGAATAACATGATTCTCCCCAGTTCACTTACCAGAGGCAAACTAAAAGATGCAAATAGATGCAAAGAAGAGAGGGAATATTAAAACTAGGTGCAACAATGGAAAAGGAAGACAGTTATAAAAAATGAACTGCAATGTAAACTATGAAAGAACACAGATCCTGATTTAATCAAGGTTACTTTTTTTCTTTTTTTTTTTTTGCAAATTTAATTGAAGAAAATGAAGTCACTTTTGGCTTATAACGACAAGACAGTGACCTCTATATATGGTATGTTTGGTTTACTAGTTAGATAAAACATTTTGATAACGAACAAAATAAAAATATAAGAAAAAGGGGAACCTATAGAAAAACCTAGAATTTAACAGCATGAGTCTCTGAAATATTAATAAGTTAAGGCATACATACCAAAAAAAAAAATGATTTGAGAAATTTTAATCCAAGCACCATTATAGATCTGTAAATTCTTAAAGCATTCATTAAAATTTCAAGTACACAAAGTAGTTCATTTAACTGATTTTTACGTATGTGTTCCACTTTTTTATGCTAGTTCTGACTTTCCTTAACTTACACACCAAATATGGTATAACAAAAAAGGGAAAGATCTTATACATACTGTTCCCAAACATTAAAGAAAATGTATTTATTGTATAATTATTAAGATCCAGATACCATTTGTTATACTTAGCAAATATGTCTTTATGACTAAATATTACAAACTTAAGATCAAAATCTTATCACTTGTGGAAAAAACAAGTCTAATAATTTAAGATAATAATCAAAATTCACACCTTTGTCTTTCTTGCAACTACCCCGACCCAATTTGTACTAGGAGACTCAGGTTTTCACTTGATCCACAGATAATAGTTATTGAAAGTGGACCAGAAAACAATTATGTCAAAACTCATAGTCCTGATTTAATACATGAGAGAGTTGAATGAGGCTTCTCCTCTCCCTCTGGGGTAGATAACGTGGATTCCGAATTGATGAGGGAAGCCCTGAAAAGGAATTTTATTGGTCCTATAAAAATTTATGTTCTTTACTAGAATCAGCAAAATGTATAATCTTCATTTGAACTAAGAGTGCTTCTCTTTCACTGGGATAGTGAGTAAACATTGCTACACATATTCTGCAGAATTGAGAAGCATCCAAAAAAAAAAAAAAAAAAAACACAGGAATTGCTAAATAAGAAGATGGCACAAATCATTAAACATCAAATCAAGAACATTCAGCCAAGATGATGAACAAAATCATCTGTAAGTTATGTTGCTGAGGCACATATTAGCTCTCAGACTAGATGGAGGAGGAAATGCTACAGACATGAACCATTGCTTTAATGTGCAATGCCCTAATCCAATCACCTTGATACATTTAGCTGTTTACCTTCAGAATATTCTACACTGGTCCTTAAAACAAGCTTTCTGGTTTTTGCCTTGAACAAAAAACAATTTTCAAAATGCCTGACATTGAAAAGAAAAAAAGAAGAGAAGGAAGGAAGGAAGGAAGGAAGGAAGGAAGGAAGGAAGGAAGGAAGGAAGGAAGGAAGGAAGGGAGACAACAAACTCTAAATTTGGCACTATCCCTGGCAACTTTGTTTATTGCTAGCTACTTCAACATCACAAATCACTAACACAGGGATTCCACATGCAAAGGAGAAAAAGTAGTCTAAGTAATGTTTTAGATATTAAGTAAAATACATTATTTGCTAAATATGTAACATTTTCCCTTTATTTTGAGTACCTCATTTGGCATCTGTATATGGCCTTCAAACTATAACATGTCTTAGAGTGTATTACACTTAATTATGTGCCAGATTAAACTCATTCCTACTTGGCATTAGAGGCACTAGTGGTTAGAAGTCCTCATGAGCTAAGAGAGATTGAGTAATTAAAACTAATGTAAAGATAGATTCCTGTTTATAGTATCATCCTTATATAGATGTAGGCTTTATTGTCCAAAAATGAGAAGAGGACA
Source organism: Rhinolophus sinicus (assembly GCF_036562045.2). Lineage (NCBI taxonomy): Eukaryota > Metazoa > Chordata > Mammalia > Chiroptera > Rhinolophidae > Rhinolophus > Rhinolophus sinicus. The sequence continues at coordinate 36,088,218 of NC_133757.1, forward strand.
CTACTACTATCACCAGGTGACATTTATTGGCTACTTACTACATACTGATACTTCTCTAAGCAACCTTACATATATTAAGTCCTTTAATACTCAAAGTGATCTTTTATTCACCTCATTTTCAAATGAGTAAATTGAGACATACAGAACCAAAGAAGCTAAACAAAGACAATTTCAAGAAAGTATTTATTTAACATATTCTGGTTAACTATTCCTGGCATGAATAGATATGTGCCATCTCTTTCCCTTCTCTTGCCCAAGACAGCCTGAGAATAGATAGGGCACCAGAATCCTTTTCAATATAGAGATTTAAATAAGCCTCTATCAGTAACAGCAGTCTAACAGATTAAAATTTATTTATCAAGGCTATTTTAATTATACGTTCCTTTATTTATTTATTTATTTTTAGTTGGGCTTCATAATCAATGTTCTAATACTATCTGAAAAACTGATCTTTGAAATTCTTCCTGAATTTGACCAATGAGAGTATTTTGAGTTTTGTGGTGTCAAGGAGGCTATGGAAATAGAAAAAAAAAATTAGTGCCTAAATAGTGCCTATTAGAAGATAATGTGTGGGAAAAACCAACTGTCAAAATCATCAAGAAGATGCTTTTTATACACAATATAATTTATTTCTTAATCTTAGATTTTTCTTTTGTTTTCTATGCCATGTTTTTTCTACTCACCTCCCTTGAACAAAGCAATAGAATACTAATCTGACTTTGGTTCTGTTATGCTCTCCAGTTCTTAGAAAAATAGAAGAATAGATTGGTAAATATAGTTTACTAGATTACATGTAATTGCTCCTATAATTTTAATAATTCTATATCTTTGACCTGATTAGGAATCTCCATTAAATCTATATTTTTAACATAAGTCTCTTAAGAAAAAAAATCAAGAATTATCTATTAGAAACATAGTAAAAGAGACCTTTTATCACAATGGACTCCTTAATAATTATCCCAACATTGTACATCTCAAAAGTAACTTTACCACTTCATTATAAATCTATTAGACATATAGTAAAAGAGACCTTTTATCATAATGGACTCCTTAATAATTATCCCAACCTTGTGTATCTCAAAAGTAAGTTTACCGCTTCATCGTAAAAGTAGCCCACAAACTAACACATTGATTGTACATGGAAAATATTCCCCTGTTCAAAAGTGATTAATCACTTATTTACCATCTGGAAATACATTTTTATTCCAAAGCTGATTTCCAACTGTTTTTAGTCTTGAGGGGTAACTCTTGGTTTTGTGTGTCAGTTACATAGAAGTAGCTAACAGAGCAATGACACAGGAAAAATGGAGAACATTTAACTCTGTACAGAAATAGAAAATATGATGTATGTCCCAAAATCTAAAGTAAATTAGCTACTGCAATTATTATTATTATTATTAGTAGTAGTATTATTTTGGTAATGGTTGTTGCAGAAATTCATACGTAAAGTTATTTCTCTATTTTTTTTTTCATCTGAGTTTGATTTTTCAAGTATTCTGCTTCAGCATGCTGTTAGTTATAACTTGCTGCTTTGCTCAAGTTTCCATACATGTCAGCTGTATTGCTTTTTCCTCAAAGGACATACTAAAATGGGTCTGAAATACAGTTCATGAAAAAAGGGACTTGACAGAGTGAGGTTGTGGTATAAGTAAAATGTGAAGGGGGGATTGCTTTACATTGGTATAAAAATTTTAAATGTGCAAAATCCTTCATACATATGTCAATTAAATGTTTTTTTTTAAAACTTTGACAGTCTGGTAAGGAATAATAACTTCTCATTTAATCGGTAAAGAAACACAAGAAAAAGTGAAATATTTCAACGTCAGTGTAAGGGGATAGAATACAGAATAAGATTTTATAGATTTTTCTTTTTTTTTTCTTTGGCAAACTCAGGGAACATACAACGAGCATCAAAAAATGTATTTTTTATTATCTTCATTTTTGGGGAAATGTTTTCATTTTATCTTACTGCAAAAAAGAAGGGAGGAAGAAGAGGAAGAGAAGAAAAGTAAAAAAGTCCTTCTCTGACTTGTTTTCTCTCTTGCTTCTCCAAACAACCTCAACTCTCACTCTTTAGTGTTAGTTTTCATTTTTCAGCCAATTAGTCTTCTACTTTAGGAACCCCACATTTCCCTGCACTTCTGTTTATCTATTTCATTATCTTTTCAGGGCAATTCCTGAGATAGTTGATGAAGAGGCAACAGAAGGAACAAAAATAAATGAAGCTACAAAGAATTAAGGCATCCCCTTTATTTATATAATTTGGATCTCCTTGTAAGCCACATATATTCACATCTACAATAATAGCACAATTTATTTTATTTTTTGAAATTATTGTGTCTTCCCTATAATCAATTTAGAAACAACAATCAACAGATTCTCTGTTTATTTCCTTAATTCAATAGAAGAACTAGATTGTGCACCTATCTTTTTGGAGGGCTTATCTCTTAAAGCACAATTTAATGCTACAAACCATAAAAACTACAATAATAAAATACAAATGCATGGGCATATACATAGGTGCACAGACGTGACACAGATATAGCATCCTGATCTTGAAATTAACAGTATATTTGAGAAAAATGGAGATGTTTTAGCCTGCAGGGACAAATTAAATAAAAGCCACATCCAAATCCGTGGTCAAGGGTATGCCATTCTCTTTGGCCTTTAACTATTTTAGGACCTTCCACAGAAGGCAGTTATTATGTGGATATAGATCTTACTTGTTTACCGTCAATAGGAAGGAAACTAAAGATGTACTTTTATTTTGTTTTCCATACCTACAGGGGGGAAACAAAAGGAAAAGAAAAAAAAAATGTATAAAGACATCATCTATACTGTATGAGAAATAAGATATAACTAACTTTTAAATAATGTCATCAATAGGCATAGGTGACAGAAGGAAACATGACTAAAGAAGTAAATGGGTACTGGCTAAGATTTTTCATAGTTCTTATGTAGTAGCAGGTTTATCAGTCAGTCAAATAATTGGTGTAACAGAAGATATACGTTTTGTTTTGTTTTGTTTTGTTTTTCCTCCCATCATTGCCTCCAGACATGCTCATCAGGACCTCTTTCCCTCACTCCTCGACAATAACTCCCTCCAATCTATAGATTTCTAGCAATTTTCAAGAACATTTTAATTTATACAAACAAATTTAATTTTTGGTAAAGTTGACTTATTTTCAGGTTTTAAAAGGTCTAGTTGAATATAAATCAAAACTACAATCTTACAGCCAAGTCAAAACATGTTTCCCTCCCTATTCTACAACCCCTAACTCAGAACTGATAAACAACAGGAAGTGCTGCTGTCAGTTCTCCCACTTATCCTTTTTATCCAGGTCTCCTCCTTTTGTTGTTCACAGCCCTGTCAGGACTACAGCAGGAAGAACAGGGATACTATAACAGGAAGAATTCAAAGAAGAGTGATGGAAGCTTTTTAAATAATATGACCTTTGTTTCTCTTGAGAGGCAGGCACCAAATGTCGGTTCTGTCATAAAAAGCATTTGTGAGTTCTTTGAAACTTGGTCCCTATATATTCCTTCATTTGAACAATTTGTTCTCCCACTGATTTATTCCAACAGTCTGCCAGTAAATATAAGGTGAAGGTACAGCCTCTTATATCTTCTATGGCATTTATTTGGCCTAGAAGATAGTCACTCATCCAAAATGTGGAAGTGTAATCTGTTAATTTTTCTCTGTTCTATCGTGCCATCAAAAATGCCTCAATAGACATTTAGCCTTCAGAATTTTGAAAGCAAGAAGCAGGTACTACTGTGTTTCCCCGAAAATAAGATCTAGCTGGACAATCAGCTCTAACGCTCTTTTGGAGCAAAAATTAATATAAAACCCTATCTTATTTTACTATAAGACTGGGTCTTTGATATGATATGATATGATATGATATGATATGATATGATATGATATGATATGATATGATATGATATGACATAATATAATAAATATAGTATAATAAGACCAGATCTTATATTAATTTTTGCTCCAAAGACGCATTAGAGCTGATTTTCCGGCTAGGCCTTATTTTCAGGGAAACAGTGTATGAGTCATCTGGCCATGTTTGGCATCATACTCAAATTCTTAAGGACTGATCAAACTTTTCTAAAACTATCTCATCATGTATAGTCCCATTGCACCACAGGGAATCTCAAAGCATCTGCAATTCAACAAGGAGTGATATCCCATGCTCTTCCCCTCTTGAATTCATTCCAATGTCTTTGAACTCTCTTCCTACTCAGCCATAGGATGGAAAGAAAGCATAATTCTCCCCAAAAAGGAAATGATCGAAAGCACTCTCACTTAGGCAAACAATTAAATTACTGTCTGAGTCATCTTTGAATGTCTAGTCTTCTCTTTACATAAAAGCATAGTTGATTGAGGTAAATGAAGGTTTAGGAGTCACAGCATTCATCGGGCTAATTTCTTTTAGGTTGGTGCAAAAGTAATTGTGGTTTTTGCAATTATTTTCAACTTTTTAAACAGTAATTACTTTTGCACCAATCTATAGTAAATCTGCAAATACTTGTTCATTTTTAGAATCTCGGACTATCCATCATTTATTGTGATAAACAAAAGTCTGAGACATGAGAAAGTATCCTATATATCGCCTATGAAAATTACATATTATAGACAGAGAAAATAGATCAATTATTTAAAAAATATTTAATATTGATTTTCAGATAATACTTTGCTAGGAGTGATAAACAATATCATAAATATGTACAAAATTTCAACATAATCTCAGTCTGAAATAGAGACCTGAACAACTTGAACAAGTTTAAGAATGACATGGGAAGAACTCATATAAACAGAAGATGGGGGACAAAAGTATATATGTTTTATTGTTACAGGTACAATGGGTGTCAATAGTTTGAGATGGCTGCTAGGGAAAAAAAGGCAATTTTACTATGACACTGTTGATAAAAGCAAACAGGCTGTAAGAACAAATAATCTCTATATTTTATGGCGACATCCAATCTGGTGATGTATTTTAATAAGGCCTTGTTATTGTTTTCATTAAAAAAGTTTGCTGATCCCTGCTTTAGTGAATTTTCATGTAGCCACACTGAAAGATATTTACATACATCTGTGACTAATAACACTATTTACGGACAAGTACTTTAAAAGTTTAAGGTAAAGAGGGTGAAGTTCATTTGGAAGCTATGGGACAAATTGCTAATGCCGGGCTTTTAATTTTATAGATTTTGTAGTTATTCTTTATTTTTCAATTACATATAATTTTCAGCTGCCATACTCTTTTGCTGTTGTATTTAAATTGTCCTCATCCTCTTAGCTCAGCAGAAAGTCACTAAGATTTCACTTAGGTTGATTCTAGATGCTTCATAAAATTAGCCATTTATGGTAAGTTTCTAAAAAGGAGTAGAAGTCACTTTTCAATGCAAATGCTGAATTTAATACTGTGAAAATATTATTCCTATAGTAACCTTTTTAACTTTTATAGGTAAGTGAACATTGGGAAAAGATTTAGTATATGAGCTACAAAAAGATTTGCTCTTCCTTAGGTTATCTAATAAATGCTTGCCCCCTTGCATTATAAAACCTGACCTCTTTTTAAAGTCTTGGTTGTTCTGAGAGATAAAATGTATGTATAGTAAGGGGAAATGTGACTGGGGGGTGTGGGAAAACTCCCATTTTTTAAAAATAATGGATGCTGGCAATTGAACATCTACTGTTTATTCATAGCTTATAGATGAGCAGCCAGATGTGGCAGAGAGCTGGCTGCTTCTTTATTTACAACAAAAACGATGCTGTACTTCATGAACAGAGGTTTGTTATCCCAGTAATAAGCAAAAGGAAGATGAAGGCCCTTGTGTTTTATCCTCATGCAAATAAGCTATTTGCAGGTGGTTTCAGACAGGAGATAAAATATTATTAAAAAACTGGGTCAAGTTTTTCTGTGCTTAAAGATTAACAGCTTTAGGAAAATCTTCTTACAGTTTATTATGCTATTTCCTGAGTAAACTGAATACTAAGTCACTTAACCTTTAACACTTCAGTTGCTATGAAAATTATTCTCCTTTTGACTTGACCAATGATTTAAGAAATTCTAGATAATTCTAGATGTATTTCTTTAGCATCTATTTAGCTAACATGGTATCAAATTTCATTCACATTCTTCAATTTAGAGAATCAAATTTTTAAAATGGCATTGAACATTTAATTTAAAATACTATTCTTTAAACATATTATTTGTCCCTAAATTTCCTTTATGTAGCATACCCATTTTTAAAAATTCCATTTTCATAAATATATATGATCACTATTATTTTGGTTCATATTTTTACCAGTCTATTCAATAAACAATAAAATATCACACTCTGAAAAAATAAAGACCTAGTCATAACAGTATTCTACATCAGAAAATAATTAAATAAATTTTATATTAAAGAAAAAAAAAATGCATGGACCAGGATTACAAGATCATTGCCAAATTTTCAATTGTAACATCTATTCTCCATGTAGCCAGAGATATCTTACTCCCTTCTTTTAACTTCTGTTTCATTACCTGCAGAAGTACATGCTACCAAGAAACATTCAAGCTCTAATAGCTATGGCTATTAAATTAAGCATGCAACTCAGGAAATGTGTTTACATTTTATTTGAAACATTTTGAAATATCAAATAATCATTTAACAATACAATTCACTAGCTGTAACTCCTTTAAATTATTGACACAGAATTCTGGCCACAGAATTCAGTGAGATAAACTCTGTAAAAACAAACAAACAAACAAAAAACAACAACAATATCAAAAACCCTGAGATTAATAAATATTTGCTAAATCAGAATTTGTAAGTTTGAGAACACCTGTCTACTAAACATATGTTTATTGAGTTTCCAGAATACGTTTCAGTGAGGTTAAATAACTGCAGACACTATTATGGTAATAAAAAATAATAAGCAACAGTAATCAACAGATAGAGAGACCTAGAGACACAGAAGCATAAGTTGATCTATTGATTAAAGAGATAAAAGTGAGGTAGACAGTGACTAAACCTTAAAAGAAAGCCCAGCGGAGGATACAAAAGAAAGAAACATATTCTTCTCCCTCTGCTTTCATCATCAAGGGAATTAATAGTGTATTCTATCACAAATGCGTGGGAAAGGTTACACTATCATTGAAAATTTATTAAAATGACAATGTTTCAGGATACAATAAAACATCTAAAATAACAAGAAAGAGGGCTTTCCCTGGAATGGGGTATTGTATTTTCCTGCAGGCCTGCCTCAAGGCTCCATCCCACTTCATGGCCATGTATTTTAGTAAATTATTCTTCTAGCAGAAATTTCTGGGTGTGATATTTGGTGGGGTGTGGAAGTCAAGAGCTGGGGTGAGGGGCAAGTTCATGTTTGTCTTCTTGAACTTTGTCTATATTAGACTTGGGATCTTTAAAATTTGGAGGGGAAATAATGGATTCAACGTCTCAGAAAGTTTTGGTTATACAATAGATAGAAACTACAACTCACTTTTGGAGGGATAGTATCCTATTTTTTTATTTAAAAATACTTTAAAGACTATGGAAATGAATGGCAAAAAATCAATTCTGGGACAGGGAATTTCTGCATAATTATGTAAATGGTTGTCTTCCTTCAGAATGGAGTTGTTCTCTGCAGAATGTTTCATTTTAGAAAAAACAAAATCTTGTTTTTTGTCCTTTAATTAACTAAAATGTGGGAGGCCTAAACAGTAATGACAAACACAAGCCTAGTTTCTGTCCTCATGAAGTTAAAATATCTAGTGAGAGATTAGGACATTAAGTAAAGAATTACATAATTACTTAACTGTTACTGTGGCAAACACTAACAAAAAGACATCTATCCCAGGTTGCTGGCACCAGGTTGCTTGTTATCAATGCATTTCTTCCAATGGCTAAAGTATCCCGTGAATTATAAGGGAGAAACCAGGTGACTATTTTCTATGATCTTTGGCAACAGATTCCAGGTAAGATTATGCTAATGATCTTATTTGCTAAATATTATGCTAATGACTTGATCACCAGTAAGCAAATAAAAATTCTAATGTGAGATGTGCTAAGGCATAGAGAGAAAGTTAAGAGCATTTTTCTAGTAACCTCCTGTTGAGAGATTTGACAGGTACCTGAAATCATCAGTAGTAACTTCCCTATAATTATATTCAGCTTTCATGAAAATAGCCTTTTTTGGTCCCTTTTTCACCCACATAAACCTTCAATTCATTAGTTAGGTCTCTGAATCCCTAGATGAAATACTTTTTTTTTAACTTGAAATACATAGAGCTTGTCTGCCTGATACATACTCCTACCTCTAAGATGATTCCATATTCATCTTCCGAAGTCCCTTAAGAAATTAGACTTTTTTCCAGATTTGATGGTGGTGCAAATAGAAAGCTATCATTTAATGAACATCTATATACCAGGAAATGTATTGGGAATTTATATACATTATTCATGTAACCCACACATGTGTATTAACATGGCAAAAACGCTATATGAAATAACCATTATTGTTATTATTATTATTATTATTATTATTATTTTTAATTTAAAAAACGCTTTTATGGAAGAGGAAGCTGAGATCCACAGAGGAAGATAAACTAGCTCTTATGAATAGAGAACTCAGGAATAATTAAACTTCTTTCTGTTTTATCATAGAGCTCTTTCCCTAAGAAGCTGCAATCTCTCCTGCTTCTGATTTTCATATCAAAATCTGTTGATTTTGTTATGGGGCTATGGCTGGGTAGTGAATCCTTCACTTCTATTCCAATAATCCTCTGGATTACCTTCTCATTTATTGTTGTTCAAGTGTTTATTGAGAGTTCTAACTGTTGTGGCTGGTCTGATCTCCATCAACTCACCATATTCTCCTGTCCCCAGTTTGGAATTTTCTTCGACAATAGCTCTAAGCTCTGTCACAGCGCTACTGTGTGCCACCCATCTCTCCAGATTCAAGTGGCTTGTGTCAGACACATGTTAAAAGCCTTCTCACTCAACCTATCCAAAATCTTCAAGTGTCGTCCTCCCCCAAATAATAGCATTCTGAGAAGGAAATCCTTACTTTTCTTTCTCACAACTAACTCAACCTGTCTAGATAACTTATTAACCCTCTGGAACAAGCAGGAAGTAGGGAAACTTTTATCTGGTCATTCTTTCACTCAATACAATTGTAACTCATAAAAGATATACCTGAATGAATTCTTGTATTTTTTTGTAAATCAAGTTATAGAAGGTATAATGAAAAAATCTGCCTTCACCTCTCAACCAATAGCCATCACACTGACAAAAAAGGCAGATGATGCATTGTGTAATCCCAGAAAACACTATCCACATAGACCAAGATATGAAAGCCATGAGCCAGAATGCGTCCCAGCCTCCAATCTGCTTTCCCCTCTTTATACATGCACACAGATGGGCCCTGCTCTGTTATCAGCAACCAAATAAAAAATAGGAATGATTTAATATATTTCTTAATAGACCATTTTCTAGGCATTTCTATTTTATATTCCTTCAGACAGGAGTTTGTTCTATAACTGGTATCACACTGCAAAATTTTTCCTGAAATCTTAATATTTAATTGTATACAATTTCCACTCTGGGAAGCACCTGACTGACTTTTCTCTAAGAAAAAAGATACTCTAAACTAGGCACAGAGCTTGTCCTATTGTTAAGTGTCGGGCCATTTATCTAAGTCAAGTACGCATTCTTTCCTTAAACATCTATTGATCTTTTGTTTATTTAAGATGACTGTTGGGCTCACGATGTGCCAGTGATAAGGGCCTTGATGTAAGCATAGTGACTGACATCTAATAGAACCATTCTCTTTCCTTTCCTAAACTTAGGCATCGAGTTTAGGTCTTGACATAGTTTTTCGTCAGCAGAGTTTTCGATGTTTAGCGACATGCAGGAAGGATTCTTTTTCATATTGCATTATATGTCTTCAGATGGCCACAGAAATTCATATTAAACTGCCAGAAGGTGTATAGCTTTCTTTCTCCTTAGGTCAAGGAAAGAATCCTTTACTGCTGTTTCCATGGAGATATTTTTTTTTTTTTTCTTTCCCCAACTGTTAATTGTCTATTCTGTGGGCTGGGTTCCATCTTTTTATATCTCATGAGGATTTTGTCTTTGCTGAGTGAAGGATCTCAGCCTTTCATTTGTCAAGTGCTTTGTTTTTGATTTTCTTCATTTTTCCTACTTCATACATGCTATGAGAGTTCAAGGGGCAATTTTCCCACCTTTTATCTTATGTTTGCTCTCACATTTTATTCATGTGCTAAACTATGGGAAAATCAATATAAGCAGATTTCTCTTTGTAGGAAGAGGTAGGAGTAAAATTTTGTTTAGGTTAAAGCAGGAAACCTAATCATGAGCCTGATAGAACCAACATGCTCCTGAATTTCCAGTAATTGGGGGTAAACCATAGGTTTCTATTTACAAGCTTGAAACCAGTATATAACTCAGGACCTTAAAGAGAATATAAGAGATAGTGATGGATGATACACTAGGTTACATTATTCTCAGAAAAATATTGTCATTAATTTTGCCATCAAAACATCTCATTCACAATCCAATGTACCATAATTTTTAATGCTGAGTAAATCTGATGCTTCTCTCCGTTCTGTTTTTCTCTCATAATCACATTCTACAATGAATATCTTATATTTTTGTTCCATGTTAAATTAAACTATTAAATGTTACCTGACATCTGTAGCTTCTTATTTTTGTAGGATAATGTTCTTAATTATTTCCCCATACTTTTCCTTCACCCGAATCTTAAAATCTATGCAGCTGGTGTCTAGAATTTAACTTCTAGGATGATTTTATCTAACCATATTTTCTTTCTTTGTTTTTTCCTAAAATTATTTCCTGCATCCAACTTACTTCATATTTCTTTTATATATCTACCTTCATTAGTAGAAAGTTGCATTCCAGTTGAATCCCAATTAATAAGGCCAAACAAAATGACCACAAGATAATATTTATTCTTTATTATTTCCGGGCTAGATTCATCCACTAGTTAATGTAATACACTTTTACTAAATAACAGCTGCCAATGCCTGCTCTCCTCTTGGTTAACACATGGTGCTTGAATCCTGGTTGGGGCAGAAGAGAAAGACACATTCAAACTCATGAAGTAGGTATAATAGTGAAGATGTTTTAATGCATTTAATGTGGGAGATGAGGGAATGGAAGGCATTAGAAATGCCTTTCATCTGTTTAGCTTGAGGAACGAGGTAGATGGTCATGACATTAATGAGATAAAGAAAATGGAGGAAAATCTCTTTTTTGTGGGTAGGTGGGTGGGTGGAGATGTTGAAGAATGCTATGAATTGTAAACAAATGAGTTTGAAGTACACTTGAGAAATCCAAGGGAGGAGGGTACCGAATAGTTTTTTGTTTGTTTGTTTGTTTTTTTGAATGAGCTAAACTACTGTATTGAACATTTATATCCCAATATCTGGAAGAAAATGTATATCTTTAATGAGGTATTATTTTATCCAAACCCAAACTGCACACTGGATATAGTTCAGGTGTGTGTTTATTTTGCATTGTTAATGTCAGTTCTCTTTCATCTGAACACAAGTCTTTCACAAACTTCTTACTCAGGTCCTTCAGCTCCTCTTTGAAAAACTTGTTGTTAAATCTTACCTGTTTAGGTTGACACAAGTTTTTCTCATGCTTATCCTTCAATTTTTCTTGTGCTGATTTTTAATAAAGCACCGAAACATTTTTATAGCATTTAAAATCTTATATTAAACATAAAACAACATTCCAACTAGTTTAACAGCAGTTTCCACACACATCGGATATTACAGAAAAACAAATTCATTAGAAGGCCAGTCTGGCAATATTAGAATTTTGAGAGGTGAAGAGGCTCATGCCCAACTCTGATTACCCATTAAAGAAACATATATGTAAAATACATTCCAAGTAAAAAAAATACATTTTTATAGATAAAGTTATAAATTGAAGACAAACAGATCAGTAAATATTAATGTAGAAATGTCTTAAATGTTGCTTTTATCTTACTCATATTCATTTTATACATTGTAATGAATTCAAATTGGTATAGGGTAAACTTAAAAACACATAATAGTAAATGTTATTTACAATCTGAACCCAACAATTAACAATAATTATTTTGCACCAACTACAATAGTAATGGCAGAAGAAAACAACAGTCACTATTTATCAATGAGACAACTGAGACCTGGTGAGGCTGAGTAATTTAACCAAGGTCACTCAGTTAGCTGGTCAGAGAGACACAAGTTGCACCCAGGTGGTTTGTCATTGGAATCTTTGCTCTACGTGTCTAGAAACTATTTTCTAACAATACGGCAAATCTTTGCTAGGAAGAACTCACTGTCATCTAGTGGAAAGCCAGGTAAATATAAGCTTTTAAATAAAAATACATATCATTAAGAGAGGAATAAAAACACCCACCAGGCACTAAGATTTCCCATATGTAAGATCTTCAAGGGCAGGGATTGTGTTTTATTTGACTTTTTATTTCCAGAGCCTCCCACAATGCCCACACATAGAGGATCTCATTAAAGGTTTGTAGATTATTTATTCATTCATTCATTCATTTATTTATTTATTTATTTATTTATTTATTTATTTATTTATTTATTTATTTTTAATGGCAAAGCTCTGACAAAGCACTCGGAGAGCTAGGGAAAGAAGGCTTTATATATGAAGTGATATCTGAACACTGTCTTGAAAAATAAATGCAAGTATTGAAGGAACAGATTCAGGGGCAAAGTACATTTCAGAGAAAATACTATGTATGACCAGAAGTTTGAAAATGGGAAAACACCTGACATATCTAGGCAATGTGTGTTTGGATGTAGGGAAAGCCAGAGAAAGTGTGGGAGAAGATTATGGACAGGCAGTCATGGTGGCTTAAGAGCGAAGGCCTTTATGCTAGCCTAGGGGTACACCCGCACAGCCACCCTTGCTTAACCCTGGGGCACTAGGGTCGACTAACAGAATGGGTGTCGTTGAGGCTCTCCAAAGCTGGGCACAACCCTAGAGCTATCTTATTTGTGCCTTAATGTGTTTGAAATGTAATCTCTCTACATACAAGCATACATATTTTAATAAGATGAAACAAGGGTTCCATCAGGGGAAGGTTGAGAATGACTCCCACAGAGGGAAGATTTTAATATCATATAGTACCAAATTAAGTTTTCAAAGAGTTCCCAAAACAAGGTGCTTCTATAAATATAAAATGAATATGTCAACCATTTGCTAATTTCTTAATAATGGAACTTACAAGATGGTAAACGTGGTTATCTAATTTCAAGAGCATTAGAACAAGTGGGTACTTATATGCGTTTTGAGGTAAAACATGTTTGAATAAGATTCCTGTGCCAATACAAAGTTGTAATATTTTACAGGCAGTAAAACCATAAATGCTGGGGTTTTTGTCTCTACTGGACAGCAGTGTATGAGGAAGCACGCACGCTTACAGTTTCTGGGCTCTTATCAAAGAGTAAAATGGTAAAGTAAAATTTAGATACATATATAGTTCAATAATCATTGAACAGGCAGGCCTCTTAAACAGTGCACCAGTTGGATGATAAAAGACAATGTTATTTCCAAGGTTGAGTATCTATGTATCTCTCTATTATCTATGTATGTATGTATGTATGTATGTATGTGTCTGTCTGTCTGTCTGTCTGTCTGTCTGTCTGTCTATCTTATAAATAAGTGATCTAATTCCACTGGGGTGGGGGAGGACAAGTTAATGTTTGCCAGGAAGATAAAGAGTGTCAACAGTTGAAAAAGATGTTTTCAATAAACGAGTGAGAGAGAAGGATCTAAATTTAGGTTTTAGGAATTGATGTTACCATACTGGGTTTATAGACTGACTAATAGCATGAGTTTTAATTTTGCCCTTTTATCTTTACTTGCCTGTGTATTTGTGGACACCAATCACATTGTTACTTTTCTCTTACTTTTTACTCATTAATCATATTTTCCATTTCACCTGAAAACACTTCCCAAGCTCTCAGTGTCTGAATCAGTATCTCTTTCATTTAATTACTATAGAACTTGTTGTCTATACAGTTATTTAGCAACTACTCACATGATGCTTTATTACACTTCCCCTTCTATGTGAGCAGCTATTCATGTATACTTTACTTTTCTGAAATTATTCAATAGAACATTTTATACTCCTGGCACATAATAGGCTGACTTATTGATGGGAACAGAAACTGGCATTTTAAAATTTACAGTTTCAGAATCAGATTTCTTTGCTATAGAATATGGTTTCCTACATATGAATGACAAAACAAACAAACAAACAAACAAACAAAACATGAGGTTTGTAATAAGTAGAGGGCCAGATCCATAATTAATCCTTGAAACAATGAACGAAGGGTAACCCAGTATTTCCTAAAATCAGAAATTTAAAATACTTAATTTAATAAATTAAAAAGATGAATTTTGATTAACATTGTAAACTATTTCTTTTTAAATTAGTGTACTACCTTTTTAAATACTTTTTTCCCAAAATAAAGTAATTATATAATTGCTTGTTGAATAATAGCCATGAGATAGAAAACAAAATATGGCTCTTGTAGGATAATTTCATTTATGACACCACAAATGATTTTTCAGCATTGTCAGTGAAGTTATGCTGGTCACTTTCCAAATATACAGATGGAGGGGAAAATGTTAAGCAATTTAGTAGGACATAAAAAAGTCTAGATGACATCATAAAAATGGTGGCATGAGGTGAGCCTCTTGACATCTCCCCTGGAATTTACAACAAATTGAGCAACTATAACTCCAAAAATGACTCCCTGCTCAGCAGACAGGCAAGACTAAGAGGCACAGTACTGAAACAACCTAAGGGGGGCAAGTTGCAGGGTGGGGGAGGAGGGAAGGGAGAAGGGCAGAGGCAGGGCCATGAGGGCACAGAACACAGACCTATCTCGGTGCTCTGAGCTCGCTACATTCCGGAACTACCACAGCTGCAAGAGAGGGAAGAACTCGGACTGCTAGGGCTCCACTTATGGCCCACAGGGCTGAGGGGACACCAACACAGCTAAACTCAATGCTCACGGCAGAGACCTCAGAGCAAAGACTGAGGGAAGAAGGCTGAAAATCATGGTTTAATCCCTCACTGCCAAGCAGAGAACAGAAGAATTAGGCACTAAGCCTAGCCACCCTCTCCTTACCCTCTCAGACCTCGCCCCGTCCACACCTGTCCAGTGCTAGAAGTGGAAGAGTAGCAGTGTCAGATCAAAAGAACAGAATATTTGCAGTTCTGAGAACTGTGGTCCACAGACATGGACTCATAGCCCATCTAATTCTGGCAAAGGGGAGGGCTCTGTGGAAT
This sequence comes from Rhinolophus sinicus, assembly GCF_036562045.2. Classification (NCBI taxonomy): domain Eukaryota; kingdom Metazoa; phylum Chordata; class Mammalia; order Chiroptera; family Rhinolophidae; genus Rhinolophus; species Rhinolophus sinicus. The sequence goes on from NC_133757.1 coordinate 36,103,588, forward strand.
CGGGACAGGCTGTGGTGGTGGTTGTTGCCATTGCTTTGGGCCACGTCTCATAACCCATCCATTCCCAGTCCCTGCCTATCTGGGTGGATCCCAGCAGGAATAAACAGAGTTGCTGAAACACACGGGCTCTGAGTCTGGTGCAAGAAGAAGTTTTGAATTTCAGAAGCTCTCCACATTCCCCCATGGAGGCAGCACCCTATGACTCAGGTGAACTGTTTACAGAGGAGAACCCTCCTTCAATGGAATCCCTCCATTGTGTGAGAAGCCGGAATAGTGCAGAGAAAATATAACCCTATAGTGTGAGAGAAGAGAAAAGGTTGCAGTCAGAGAGAAAATAAAACATTCTACCAACACCTACTGGAAAACAAAAGAAAGACCAGTTTCTATCAACCTGTTGCAGAACCCACTCCTGTAAATGTCTAGGAATAGAAATAATAAATCATTAATTGCCATGAATAACCAATATAACAAGACAACTCAGGAAGAAAACAAAAAGACTCCAGAAAATGAACTTAAAGACATGGAAATATGTGACTTAAGTGACAGATAATTCAAGACTGCAGTTCTAAAAACTCAACAAGATGCAAGAAAACACAGACAGGCAGTTTAATGAACTCAGAAACACAATCAAAGAAAAAAATGAACATTTTCCCAAAGATATTGAAATATTAAACAGGAACCAAATAGAATTTTTGGAGATTAAGAACTCAAAGAAATGAAGACTGAAATAGCCAGCTTAGGTAGTAGAGTTGACCAGATAGATGAAAGAATCAGTGACATCAAAGATAGAACTCTTGAAATGACATGGATGGAAGAAAGAGACATGAGACTTAAAAAAAAAGAAAGAACTGTACAAGAACTTTTGGACTCCACCAGACAGAGCAATATAAGAATAATGGGCATACCAGAAGGAGAAGAAAGAGCAAAGGGAACAGAGAGTATATTCAAATAAATAGTTGATGAGAACTTCCCAAACTTGTGGAAAGAACTGGATACTCCAATTCAAGAAGCAAATAGAACACCTATTACCTCAACCCCAACAGGCCTTCTCCAAGGCCCATTGTATTGAAGTTGTCAAAGATTAACAACAAAGAAAGAATCCTCAAGGCCAGAGAAAAGAAGATGACAACCTACAAAGGAAAGCCCATTAGATTATCATCAGATTTTTCAGCAGTAACTCTACAAGCCAGGAGGGAGTGGAACCAAATATTCAAACTATTGAAAGAGAGAAATTATGAGCCAAGAATAAAATATCCAGAAAAGATATCCTTTAGATATGAAAGAGGAATAAAGACCTTTCCAAACATATAGAAGCTGAGGGAATTTTCTAACACACAACCTGCACTGCAAGAAATACTAAAGGATAGGCTATTTGACCAGGATAAACAGGTATAATTTGTGACAACACAACATTAAAGGAGGTAGAGTAAAGGCCTGAACCAGAATATGGGAATGGAGAAATATGGGGATGGGAAAGCAAGCATGCTGAAGAAAATGGAATACTCTAAATAGGTAACTTTCTTTTACATAAATTAAATGGTAACTAAAAAAAGAAGAAGAAAAAAATCTAGAACTGAAATACATAACGTGATAAAAGAAGAAACAGAGGGAAGAAATCATAGAATACCACCACACAGAAATAAAACACAACAACAAAATGGCAAAGAAACAATGGAGACACAGACTTACCAGAAAACCAAAGATAGAATGATAGGAAACCCTCACATATTATTAATCACTCTAAATGTAAATGGACTAAACTCACTAATAAAAAGACACAGAGTGGCAGATTGGATAAAAAAAATAAACCCAACTGTACGCTGCCTCCAAGAAACATATCTCAGCTACAAGGACAAACAGAGACTCAAAGTGAAAGGGTGGAAATTGACACTCCAAGCAAATGGTATCCAGAGAAAATCAGGTGTAGCCATATTGATATCACATGAGTAAGGACAAAAAAGGTAACAAAAGACAAAGATGGACATTTCATAATGATAAAGGGGATTATACAACAAGAATACATAACACTCATCAATATTTATATCCTCAATTAAGGAGCACTGAAATATACCAAACAACTACTAACAGAACTAAAGGGAGAAACTGACCAAAACACAATCATAGTAGGGGACCTAAATACATTATTGACAGCTATGGATAGATCATCCAAACAGAAAATAAATAATGAAATAGCAGCCTTAAATGACACTTTAGATGATATGGACATAATGTCCATTTATAGAACACTTCATCCTAGAACATCATACTATACACTTTTTTTCTAGTGTACATGGAACATTCTCAAGGATAGACTATATATTGAGACATAAAATTAGCTTCAGCAAATTTAAGAAGATTGAAATCATGCCAAGCATATTCTCTGATCACTCAACTTTGAAATTGGATACAAACTGCAAAAAGAAAGCAGGAAAAACCACAAATATGTGGAGATTAAACAACACACTTTTAAAGAATGACTGGGTTAAAGAAAAAATAAGAGAAGAGATCAAAAGATACATAGAAACAAAAGAGAATGAAACTACATCCTACCAAAATTTTTGGATGCAGTAAAATCAGTTTTAAGAGCGAAATTTATATAATTACAGGCCTATCTCAAGAAACAAGAAAAATCCAAGATAAATAACCTCACATTATGCCTTAAAGAGCTAGAAAAAGAACAAATGAAACCCAAGGTCAGCAGAAGAAAGGAAATAATAAAAATCACAGCAGAACTAAATGAAATAGAAAACAAAACACAATAGAAACAAATAATGTGACAAAGAACTGGTTCTTTGAAAATATTAATAACATTGACAAACCTTTAGTTAGACTCACTAAGACAGAAAGAGAAAAGACACTAGTAAACAATATCAGAAATGAAACAGGGGAAGTTATCATGGATGCCACAGAAATACAAAGGATCATCCAAAAATACTATGAAGGACTATATGCCACAAAATTCAATAACCTAGAAGTAATGGACAAGTTCTTAGACAAATATAGCCTTTCTAGGCTGAACCATGAAGAACTGGAAAATCTGAACAGACCGATCACCAGTAACAAAATTGAATCAGTCATCCAAAACCTTCCTAAAATCAGAAGTCCTGGACCAGATGGCTTCACTAGTGAATTCTACCAAACCTTCAAAGAGGATCTAATATCTGTCCTACTCAAAGTCTTCCAAAAAACTGAAGAGACAATACTCCCTAACTTATTTCATGAGGCCAACATTACACTGATACCAAAACCCGGTAAGGATAACACAAAAAAAAGAAAACTCAGACCAATATCTCTGATGAATACAGATGCAAAAATCCTAAACAAAATTCTAGCAAATTGAATGCAACAATGCATTAAAAAGATTATTCATCACGACCAAGTGGAGTTCATCCCAGGGGCATAAGGATGGTTCAACATACACAAATCCAGCAATGTGATACATCACATAAACAAAACAAAGGACAGAAATCGTATGATTATATCAATTGAGGCAGAAAAGCATTTGACAAGATACAACATCCATTTATAATTAAAACACTTAATAAAATAGGTATAGAAGGAAAATACCTTAATATGACAAACCCTCAGCTAATATAATTAACTGAAAAACTGAAGCCCTTTGCTCTATGTTCAGGAACACAACAGGGCTGTCCCTTATCATCTCTGCTTTTCAACATAGTGTTGGAAGTCCTCACCAGAACAATCAGGCAAGAGAAAGAAATAAAGGCATCCAAATTGGGAATGAAGAAGTTAAATTGTCATTCTTTGCAGATGACATGATGCAATATATAGAAAACCCTAAAGACTCCATTATTAGAAACAATCATCAAATACAGTAAAGTTGCCAGTTACAAAAGCAACGTACAAAAGTCCATTGCAATAGAATTGAAAACCCAGAAATACAACCACATAAATATGGACAGATAATTTTTGACAAAGAAGCAAAAAACATGCAACGGAGAAAAGACAGCCTCTTCAATAAACGGTGCTGACAGAACTGGATAGCCACGTGAAAACAATGAAACTGCACTGCTATCTGTCACCATGTACCAAAATTAATTCAAAATGGATCAAAGACTTAAGCATAAGACCTGACACAATAAACTGCATAGAAGAAAACATAGGTACTAAACTTATGGACCTTGGGTTCAAAGAGCATTTTATGAATTTCACTCCAAAGGCAATGGACGTAAAAGCTAAAATAAATGAATGGGACTATATGAAACTTAAAAGCTTCTGCACAGCAAAAGAAACCATCGACAAAATAAAGAGGCAACCAACTGAATGGGAGAAGATTTTTGCAAACAGTGACTCCAATAAAGGGCTAATATCCAACGTATACAAGGAACTCATGCAACTCAACAACAAACAATCAACCCAATTGAAAAATGGGCAGACGGCCTGAAGAGACATTTCTCCAAACAGGACTTACAAATGGCAAACAGACATATGAAAAAATGCTCAACATCACTAATCATCAGAGAAATGCAAATCAAAACCACAATGAGATATCATCTCACCCCAGTCAGAATGGCTACCGTCAACAAGACAAATAGTAACAAATGTTGGAGAGGCTGTGGAGAAAAAGGAACCCTCATACACTGTTGGTGGGAATGCAGACTGGTGCAGCTGGTATGGGAGGCAGTGCGGAGGTTCCCCAAAAAATTAAGAATAGAATTATCATATGACCCAGCAATCCCTCTTCTGGGTATCTACCCAAAAAAATCTGAAAACATTTATCCATAAAGACGTGTGCTCCAACATTCACTGCAGCTTTATTTATGGTGGCCAAGACAGGGAAACAACCAAAATGTCCTTTGATAGATGAATGGATAAAGAAGTGTAGTATATATACACAATGGAGTACTATTCACCAGTAAGAAAAGATAAAATAGTATCATTTGTGACAACATGGATGGATCTTGACATTATAATGGTAAGCAAAATAAGTCAGACAGAAACAGTAGAGAACCTTATGATTTCACTGATATGTGGTATATAAAGCTGAAAACAACAAAAAACAAGACAAACATATGAAGGAAGAAAAACTCGTAAACATAGACAATAGTTTAGGGGTGCCCAGAGGGTAAAGGGGGAGGGGTGTTCTAGAATATGGTAAACAGGGTCTAATATATGGTTATAGAAAGAGAACTGACTTTGGGTGGTGAAAACACAATGTAAGATATAGACAATGTATTATGGATAATGTTCACCTGAAATCTATGTAACTTTACTAACAATTTTCACCCCAATAAACTTTAATTTATATGAAAAAAGGGTGTAACAAAGTGTAACCTTATATCCATCTCATAGATTATTAAAAGACTATTTAACATTTGTTAAAATGTGAACTGTTGTGTATCAATCTGAAATATATTTCAAGAGATTCTACAATACTGATTAAAAATTGGCCAGATATATGATAAAACATACATATTTTTTTTGTTTTTTTGTTTTTTAGTTTTTTAATTAGTTTCAGGTGCACAAGACAGAACAAAACTTAGACGTTTATCATTTACATCCCTCACTCTGTGTGAACCTTAAAGAGGAGTATAAGAAAGTAAACCATAGTACGCAAAAACTAATTTTTAAGAGGCTACATGGAACCATATCAAGAGAAATATTGCCAAATAAAACACACAATTTTTTACCCTTGAGAAGAAAGATGTTTCTGAAACTTTTTAAGGACTTAGAAACATTAGATTAACCAATGAAGAAAGAGTTGGATAGCGAAAAACTGTAATGGTCATTCCCTTTGAGATGAGATTGGATTCTCTCTCTCTCTCTCTCTCTCTCTCTCTCTCTCTCTCTCTCTCTGTCTCTCTGTCTCTCTGTCTCTCTCCTGAGAATAATATTACCTGGATGCAAGTTTTACTTCTATTGTATTGTTATCATTTAAGTACTCACTAATGTGCTTGGCAAAATAGGAGCTTTAATTATTTCCCTACATATTCAATATTCAAATAGTATGCTGTTCTTCAGTTCGTTAGAAGACGGTAGATTATCAAGATACTATAGAAAATAATATAACAACACCTGAAAGGGTATCTTTAAATATGTTTCTTTAGTCCATTGTTTGATCATCTTCAAATAAACAAGAGATGCATATATAAACCTTGGAGCATATAGAAATGTCTCTCAATATACAGGAAATTTGTAAAGATAGAATTTTAATTAATCCTTTTTCTGAACATATGGGTATAATTATCTCAAATTCTATTAGATTTTTCAAGATATTATATATTTAGTTATTTTAAAATTATTTATAAACATAATTGTAAAGTTAATAAAATAATTAGTCATAATAATCTGCAAGCTAGCAAGACAATACATTAAAGTACGTATATAAGCCTTTCAAAAATTGAAACCTAAAGAAAGTTTCTTGCCAAAGAAAATTTACCATAAGCCCAAATACAAAGAAATTAAACTTTCATTTCTATGTTCACATTACAAGAAATTTATTAATAACACATATATTGTGTGTATTGCTTATTAAATATGCACAAAAGACATCTGCTGAACATATCACTTGCAATGTTATCCTGATTTTTCAAACAGAAAAAATGTTAGGCATAAAAATAAAAACTTTAGAGAGCTCAAAACCTAGATTCTTAGAAGCAAAAAAAAAAAAAAAAATAGCCTCAAATCAATCTTTGTTTCACAGATATGTAAAAAGGGGATGCAAACAGATCAAGTAATTTTCCCAATGTCAACCAGGTTGGAAATTCAGGGTCAGAATGATATCTGGGGTTTCTCATGTTGAATCTGAGGGGGGTGGGGCAGAGTTTGCCACCCCAAAATATGACTTTTGGGATATTGATTATTTTAAGATGCTTATTTTCAAGAAACAAAACACTCAAGAAAAACCTTTGATCCTACACCTATCTGCTTAAAATAATTTAGAGAGAGCACTTGCTCCAGGAAGGGATCTGTTATCATAGATAACAGTTATCTAAGTCAGATGGAACCTAGCAAGGCCTGTTAGATGAAAGTCTTCTCTGGGTCCCATTGCTAAAAATGACCCAGCAAACACATATTTACTGAACATTTGCTTTCCTTTTCCATGTGAATTGCATTTTGAATTCTCACCCTTCTCCTTAGCCCAAGATGGCATTTAAGTCTTAACTGCTGATCTGTCCTCTGGTCTCATATTCTTACGGTAGCCCCATATATACACACATACTAAATTTGGTCATTTTCTTCTGTAAATCTGCCTCATGTTAATTTGATTATTGGTCCAGCCAGAAGTACTTAAATGGGTAAGAGAAAAAAAATAGTGTTCCTTCCTCAAAAACCCTACCCTAACGCTACTGGAGTAAGCTTTCCCGAGGTGATGAGGTCATCTGTATGAAAGATTTTAGCTTAGCTATTTATATGATCACTAAGCTTTTTAAATCAAACCAACTAACATAATGTTCCCCAAGGGCAGGGTTGCATACATAACAGGTTCACAGGACAGGCTGCTGATGAATAGATAAAGGTCTAATGATAAGAAAGGAGGAACATTCCAAGATTGAGTTAGCTAATAAACCAAATATTATCTACAGATATGTCTTCCTTACTCAGGAAATATATCATTTATTAACAACAATAACAAAAAAAAGTGAAAAAGTATAAACACCTTTCAAGTTGCAAATGACAGATAACCAAAACTCTGGCTTACTTCACTCAATAAATTTCAGAACAGTTGACACTGATTTTGATAGAGTGTCCCCAGTTTCTTCATCAAACATTTTTTTTTAAGTCTAAAAATGAAGTTTAATTTCTTTTTAAAGATATGCCTAACCAAACTCTTTTACACGGAAAGCAATATAAAATTAAGCTTATATCAGTGAGTTTTCACAGCTTTAATAACCTAGAAATTATTCTACTTCAATGTTTTTAAAAATATAGATTGGTCACATTTTGGATTGGGGTACTTATGACAAGGACCGTGATGTTTTATCATAGTTTATTTTTCAAATATTTGGTATAAATGTCATTAAGTTTCATCATGCAGATTTATGCTGTATTGAAGCAATTAAGTTAGCACTGAACCATTGATTCTACTTATTTAATATTTCAATAACAATTAATGCCAATGATTACTGTAGCGTATGGAAATTATAAAAATTAAATTATTACAATATTCACCCTTTCTTTTAATTAGAACCTAATTTTCACTGAAGGCAGGACTGGTTATTTAAGTTTACCTTCTCCTAATTTCATAATTACTGTAAGAGTAAATGATTGGACACTTTATTTAATATCTTTGAACCCCAATATATTTATCTTTAAAATTCTGATAACAATTCGTGCCTGCCAGATCTCTACATAAATATGTGTAAAACAACTAGCACGGTGTTTGGCACATAGTAGATAATAAATCTTAATTTGCTTGCATTTTATTTTGCTGGACATACAGATATATTTAAATATCATAGCAGTTATACAATATTTTTCTAAGATGTACTTCTTTTATTCATACTTACTCAGATAAGCAAAATGTAAGCCAATTACCAAAAAACAAAATTCACTGTAATTTATTATCATTTCTGCATTGCTTAGAGAAGAAACTTCTAATAAACAACTGATGTCTGTAAAATTTGTGCATATAGGTACCGGTAAAGAAGATATTTTTTTTGTTATTGTCAGGAAATGTTATGGGAATTAAAGTGATAATAAACTTACATTGATCTATCTGTATGTAAACTGTCGACGAATTCTCTCAAGGCCAGGCCTTAACGCAGTATATACACAGACAATGATAAAATGTCTAGGGTACTTCCAGGACCTGTGCTAAATGCTTTAACACTTTCAATCCTAATGTGTTATATGTTATTTTCATAACACCATGAGGAGGTACCTGGTCTAAGATAATGAGAATCAGAAATAGACTTCAAACTTGGCAGTCTAACTCTACATTACACACACCTGTGGGTCCCTCATGCTGCCTCATGCAGCTGCCATAGAAAAGAACGCAGGTAAATAGAATCCACCATAATTTGACTGTGTCCCTAGTTCTCTTATGTTTTTATTCTAAAACCAACAGATCTAAGGGATCAGGAGGTCAACATTTTTTTTTCCCTTGGTGCAGTCACCAGTATTTTTCTGAAATCCAGGTTCTTGCTGAGGTCATCTGTACTTGTCTATCGGTCTGTGGTGATTTATGAATGAATTAGAGTAGAAGGTCATCATCGTACTGAACCTGTAATATTGGCCCCATCATCACTCTTCTCTCTCATCTTCAATTTATCAACAATACCTACATATATGTTGAGTTTGTATACTTCTTTCCATCCCCAAACTGTCAATAATGTATTTCATACACTGTCTCTATCGCCTTTGTTTCTGCAATACGCTCTGACTTGTTTCCTTTCCTCTAGCCTATCTCATTTAACCCGCCCTCCTTAGTCCCCCCGAGCTGAGTGATCCTTCAGATCCACAAATAGAATCAAGCTACACCTCTGCTAAATAACCTCTTTGCGTGGTTACACTCACACTACCATTCACGGTTCAATTCTAACTTATCATTCTAGTCTTATTTCTCAGTTTTATGACTTAAATACTACATTACAGTCCACTGAACAAGCTGCATTTCTCTCAAAGCAGTTACTGCTTCAGTTTTCTGAAGACATTCTCTCTTTTCTCCTCCCTTATACACATTCCTCCTCTTTGGCAAACTCCTATGTGACATGCAGTTTTCAGCTGAGAAATTACTTCTTTCAGAAAGCCCTCTTGGATCCCTCAATACTGGGCTGGTTGCCCCTATTAGGTGTTCCTTTTATTTGTATCATCACTGTTCCTGCAATGGCACTCATCACAATGTATTATAATTGCCTCTCTATGCAACTGTGTCCATCATTAAACATAAGGTCTTTTAGAACCATGACTATGTGCTTTGCTCATAGAGGGTAGCATAGGGCCTATTGAGATGCTTATAAAGAACTTGTAGTGAACGAACAAAATACAGAAAACAATGAGATGCACACTTGGCAGATACCACTTTACTGTTATGCAATCATATCTTCCTTAAAATCCCAGACTGATTTCGGATATCAAAGTTCATTTTCACAGATTTTTGTATTTTTATTTCTGTAAAGGACCTTTGAGGTGGTGAAGTTCAGAAAGCCCAAATATCTAGTCTGTCTAATAATATTTTCAGGATTTTACAAAATCCTAAAGTTATTAACCGTTTATTTACTAACCATTTATTTACCACTCACTCAGAGCTATACTGACCAAGAAAAATACCCAGATTCTTTGCTTATAGTAAAGTCACTGCTTGTCTCATTCTTATGAGAAAATCTGATTGGTAGTCATATGTAGATTTGAAAATTTTTCAAAGATTAAAACAAAACATTGTAAAGTATAAATCTGCAGAGAGAAAATTATTAAAACATGCCCTAAGGAACTAAACTTGGAAACCAGGAAGCTAGTTAAACACCTCAAGTTAAATAACTGAAAGATGTAATAATACCTAGTAGCACCAAAATCCAGTCTGTAATATTTATATTTTATTTTTCCTAGAAAAGAAAAATGTTAAAAGTATATATTGCCAAGTTTGAAATGTATAGATATAGCTCGTTCTTTTAAGCCAAATCTATACAAAAAATAATTTCAGCTGCAATGAGAAGTGACACAGCTCATATTTAAAATACAAATGAGCATTTGCTTAATTTCAGGACACAACATTAGTCATTAGTATAAGTGATGTTTCACTCCACACTCTCCATCATTTCATCTCTTTCTAAGAGCAAAGCTAAAAAGCAATTTTAAAATAACTGAAGAATCAAATCCTCATTGGTAGCATCATGTTTTCCTTTTTCACTTGCCTTCAACATACTTAGTCTAGCAGTTCCATTAATATAGCTGTTGCAAAAAAAAAAAAAAAAAAAAAAAAAAGGAAAAGCTGTGTAAATGGCATATTATAAAATTAAATGGTAACATATTGTGTTGCTTGGAATCACAGTCAAGTCTAGAGGCAAAATAAAAATAACAGATGCAATATAAATTCAGAGTTACCATGTGTGGCATACTGGAATTCAGTCTCACAAAATTAGCATAATATGCTCTACCTGAATAAATACTAGGAAAAAACAGGAGTTGGGGGCGAGGGCAGATTGTGCCAGGAACATAAATTGATAGAAAGCAACATTTTAATCTTTATTTGGTATTAAATTTTGGAAATAAATTGTATACTAATTGGATTTCTTATTAAAATTTCAATCTTAGAAAAATGACTTCTACATCAATATAGGCCTGTAAAATGTCTCTTTAGAGTGTGAAATTTTTAACAATCCATTTTAATTTAGTGAATTTACTTGTTTGTATGAACCCAATTTAATTCTACCCTAAAACTATTCAAAGAGGAGCTGCCTTAGTGGTGTTGCTGGCCTGGGTTTGTGAACAACCTAAGTCAAATGCACTATATTTGCAGTTGAAAATTAAATGTGAATGCATAATTTATTGAATAAATAATTCAATGTATGTCTTTAGTGATATACTTTATTAATCACCTAATTTATATGTGATATACTATGCAATCCACTAAGTGTCTGAGTTTGTTTTGGATTGTAATTCAGAAGGAATTCTCTCTATAATAATAATCCTTATGTTTTTACATAAAAACAGTAAAAGGAACCCCCTCTCCACAGAAGATAAAAAGAAAGTTAAAAAAGAAAATATATCTACACCATGTATTTTTGGTAAAATTATCTGTCTATCCACCGTCCCACTACTCATGCCTTTTGACACACAACTTTGCAATTCTGTCACTGAAACTTACAACTTCTCTGAAAAGACATCACCTCTCCCCAACTGAAATAAAAATTTAACAACAACAACAAAAATGATATAAAACAAAACCTCTTAAATTACATAAACACAAAGCAAGCATTTTCTTACAATTGTAGGCATAAATGACATCATATTATACTTCCTATCCATAATTCACTACCTCAGCCATAATTTGCAGAATCAGTACCTGTCTCCATAAGCTTTCTCAAGTCTCGGTATTCAGTAATTTGGTTTAAGTAGATGCTACCCACTAAATGTTTGTGTTCCCCCAAAATTCATATATCGAAGCCCTAATACCCAATATAATCATATTTGGAGGTGGTATCTTGGGAGATAATTAAGATATGAGGGTAGAGTCCTCATTGTATGCCTCTTATAAGGGCTTGATTTAGTGCCTTTATGAAAAGAGACACAAATAAATGGTCTCTTTCTTGGCCATGTGAGGATACTCTGAGAAGGTGGCTATCTATCAGCCAGAAAGTGAACCCCACCTGGGTTCACTCCACCCACCCAGTCTATGGTATTGCTGTTATAGCAGACTGAACAGTGGGCACAAAATCCTTTGGTTCAGAATATAACTGCGTAGTATTTATCAGTGGTCAGAATAAAAGTTCCTATTAAAATCAACTCAAAGAACAAAACAAGTTAAGTCCATAAAATGTTGTAAATAAAGCACAGTAGCTTTGCTAGCTCGTTGATAGAATAGTGATCATGTAACAGGATACCACCTTTTTTGTTTTATTTTGCTTTGTTTGTTTTTAGGGAGTTAAAACAATGATTTTTTTTTTTTTTTTTCTCCTTAGGATTATGTGTATTGGTTGGTCTCTGCTGATTACTCTTCTCATTACAGTGTTGACTAGATTGTTCATTATATTCTCTCAGGATCTCAGCTGGGCTGAAACGTAGGATGCCATCTTGACCAGCCATTAGCAAACTATAATAGCAGATGTTGATCATTATGAATAATGTAACATTTAAATCAATTCCATAATTAAATCCTCATTGGTGGCATTGAGATTTTTTTGGAACCTATGTTAGTGAATCAAGTAGGAAGAAATTACCGGATCACTTGGAGATACCAAGTAGTCAAGAGGCTTGTGTACACCTAAAAGCTCAATAGAGGTATAATAACCTATCAGTGCCAAAAGGGTTCTATGGCAACAACTGACTTGAACAAAACCAAAGTGACCTTGTGAGTTTGTGGGACTTTGGCCCACTAGTACAATAGAGGACTCATCATCTTACCTAAATCAAAGATCCTGAACCTAAATAAAAGGGTTATTTACCTCTCAAAATCCAAACAGATGGTCCTCAAAATATACAAAGACATGAAAGAGGTCTTATCCCAAGATAAACTGCATCACACTTGCCAAATGTCAATCTTACCAGAGCCAAAAACTCACATGGATGCACACTGAAAAAATATATTTTGGTTATGTCCAATCCCTATTATCATACCTAGAAAGGGGAACACAGGGCTAAGGAATGGAATATCAATGTATCATAAGGCACAAAGGCCTTTCCTAAAGTTTTCTGGGATACATAAGTGGCAATATGATACAGTAAAAAATAAAATTAAAATACAGTAACTTACGTTTTGAAGATATGTGTTCTTTTCTCAGAGAAATATCAAACATATTTGCTAAGCATGAGAAAAAATGTATTTCTAGTAATTACTAGCAAATACTGGATGATGATTTTAAACTTTTTCTATTGACAGTGTAAAAATTGGACGGAATCATGAGATCCCTATAGTGTCTATATTTGGAGACAAATGTCCCTTGCAAATAAATACCTATGTTCTTTCAACTCCAATAGTCTATGACTCCATAATTTGATATTAAACTTAGATGATTGTATCACAAGACTTCTAAATTTAAAGAAACTTTAAAGATTATTATCTACTCATTCAAAACTCAATTTCCTTCTATACAAATCAAATAGTCATGTAGCTTATGCTTCAGCCAAGTTAACATGGGCTTAAATATTTTTTGAAGAAATCTTTTGTTGCACAAAAATTCTTATATATATAAAATATAAGTATATTGTTCTCTAATATGTATTCATTGCACTTTAAATTTATCTGGCTCTACTGGGAATTGCTTCATTTCATTATGTGAAAATCAACAATCAATAATAGAGATGTGCCTGAGCTAACCATATTTTTCATATAAAGAAATGTTACTCATGTAGAAGTATAACAAAATTGTAATTAACAAAAACATTAAAACTCTGTTTAAAAAATGAAACTAATACAAGTAATTATAAACATTTACAACTTTATGATTTTGTGTATTTTTTTGTACCAAAATGGCAACTTGCAGTAAAAGCTACTTTTTAATGAGTGCTCACTAATCTAGAGTTTACTCTAATTTTAACTACCAATATAGTGAATGATTGTTTTTTCTGGAAAGATGTACATTCATATATTAATATTGCAAATTTCAGGATGCTGGGCGGCATGTGATTTTACTTTGTATTTCCTGATTTTTCCACAGTAAACAAATCTTACAAATATTATTTTAAGGTGCTATAAAAACTAAATTATCCTATTTGTCTTGTTTTTTCTTTTTCTTTCATTTCTTAATTTTTCAATTAAAAAAATTATTGGGAAATACTGGGGAACAGTGTGTTTCTCCAGGGCCCATCAGCTCTAAGTCATTGTCCTTAGATCCATCCATGGAGGGTGCTGCTCAGCTCCAAGTTCAGTTGCAATTCCCAATCTTTAGTTGCAGGGGGAGCAGCCCACCATCCCATGCGGGAATTGGACTGGCATCCTTGCTGTTAAGAGCTCACGCTCCAAACAACTGATACATTCGGCTGCCCCTCTGGAAGCCCAGTGGTAGCTCATTGCCCCCAATCCAGTTGTGGCGGTGCAGCCCACTGGCCCATGTGGGAACCGAATCAGCAACCCTGTTGTTCAGAGCTCACGCTCCAACAAACTGAGTCATCCAGACGCCCAGCTTTTATTTTTCAATAGTTGTTATTTTCATATATGTTTGATAAATGAGTAAAGGCACTTCCATAGAGTTCTGAGATTTCAGTGCTTAAAGTGAATTAGTCTATATGACATGTATACAAGTACCATCAATTAGAATTTAAACTTAATGAAGAGGTAAATGTTAATACAGAAAATAAAAAAAAAAATAAACATTTTATTTATGAACAGACTACAAATCTTTTATAGTATCACACAGATCATCACTGCATTGCAGTAACAAAGTCTTCCTAAGCAAAACAGCAATTTTTCAGAGTATAGCTAACTGGGAATACACCTATTTTTGGCAATACGTTATCCATATTAGAGGTGTTTTTTTGTTGTTGCTGTTGTTGTTGTGTGTTTTTTAATAAAAATGTAGCAACAAAATGTACTTCTAATACTTGCTAAATAAAAATATTATTTAAAAATATTTGGAATTTTGGTTGCAAATCTAACTATTCATTTTGTAAAGTTATTAGGAAATCTCCCTCAAAGTTGAATACTGTCTTTAGTAACAAAATAGTGTTGAAAAATCAGGGGATTTGCAATGTCAAGTATATGATATGAACAGATGTTACAGTCTACACTTATGAATGCAAGTTCAACAGATAAAGATTGATACACCAATTAAATTATGATCACCCTGAAAATTAGCATAATTTCCAGTAAAAAAGAGGCTATTTTCCCAAGCTTATTAATGATAGGCAGATAAGGCAATGTACAGATTCAATGCAATTCCTATCAAACTACCAAGAGCATTTTTCACAGAAATAGAACATATAATCCTAAAATTTATATGGAACCATAAAAGACCTCGGATAACCATGGCAATCTTGAGAAATAAGAACAAAGTGGGAGATAAAACGATACTGACATCAAATTACACTACAAGGCTACAGTAATCAAAACAGTATGGTACTGACATTAAAACAGACACATAGATCAATGGAACAGAATAGAGAGCCCAGAAATAAATTCATGCCTATATGGTCATTTAATCTACAAAATGGAAGCAAGAGTCTACGGTGGGGTAAAGACAGTCTATTCAATAAATGGTACTGGGAAACCTAGACAGACACATGCAAAAAAATGAAGATGGACCACCTCCTTACACCATATACAAGAATAAATTCAAAATGGATTAAAGATTTAAATGCAAGATCTGAAACCATAAAATTCCTAGAAGAAAATATAGGAAGAAACTTCACAGACATTACCCAGAGTAAGATTTTCACTGATATATCCCCTCGGGCAAGGAAAGTAAGAGAAAAAATAAACATGTGGGAGTACATCAAACTAAACTGTTTTTTCACAGCAAAGGAAATCATCAATAAAACAAAAAGGGGTCCTACTGAATGGGAGAAGATATTTGCTAATGATACATCTGATAAGGGGTTAATATCCCAAATTTATAAAAAACTCACTCAATCTAACTCCAAGAAAAACAAACAACCCAATTAAAAAATGGGCAGAGGACATGAAGAAACATTTTTCTGAAAAGGACATACAGATGGCAAACAGACATGAAAAAATGCTCAACCTCACTAATCATTAGAGAAATGCAAATAAAAACCACAGTGAGATACTACCTCATCCCAGTAAAAATGGCTATCATCAATTAATCAACAAACCACAGGTGCTGGCGAGGATGTGGAGAAAAGGGAACCCTTGTGTACTG
The DNA here is from genome assembly GCF_036562045.2 of Rhinolophus sinicus. NCBI lineage: Eukaryota > Metazoa > Chordata > Mammalia > Chiroptera > Rhinolophidae > Rhinolophus > Rhinolophus sinicus. The sequence goes on from NC_133757.1 coordinate 36,120,024, forward strand.
TTGGTGGGATTGCTGATTGGTGCAGACACTATGGAAAACAGTATGGAGGTATCTCAAAAATCTGAAAATGGAACTACCTTTTTTTTTTTTTTCTTTTCTGTTTTTTTATTTTATTTTTTAATTTTTTTTAAAATTTATTGTGGTGACAATTGTTAGTAAAATTACATAGATTTCAGGTGTACAATTCTGTATTACATCATCTATAAATCCCATTGTGTGTTCACCACTCAGAGTCAGTTATGACCCAGTAAATCCACTCCTAGTTATCTATCTGGAGAAATCCAAAACTCTAATTCAAAGAAATGTATGCACCCTCTGTTTATTGCAGCACTATACACAATAGCCAAGACATGGAAACAACCAAAATGCCCCTCGGTAGATGACTGGATTAAGAAACGGTGGTACATTTATACAATGGAGTATTACGCAGTCATAAAGAAGAAGGAAATCTTACCATTTGAAACAATATGGATAGACCTAGAACACATTATGTTAAATGAAATGTCAGAGAAAGACAAATACATATTATCTCACTTATATGTGGAATCTAAAGAAAAGAATAAATGAATGAACTAATCAGAAACAGTCTCAAAAACATGGAGGAAAAACTGAGGGTTGCTAGATGGGAGGGGGGATGGGGATAAGGGGGAAGGTGACAGGATTAGAAAGCACAGTCGGTAACCACAAGATTGCCAGGGGGATATGAAAGTCAATTTGGGGAATGTAATCAATAATGTTTTAAAGATTTTGCAGGGTATCCAATGGACACTTGTCTCATTAGGGAGACCACCTCAGGGATGATGTAGATGCCTGATCACTGCATTGTACACATGAAGCTGAAGCTGAATAATGAATGTCATCTACAGTTATATATGTATATGTATATATACATATACATATACATACATACATATATGTATATATGTATGTATGTATATGTATATATATACATATACATATATGTATATATACATATATATGCGTATATATATACATATACATACATATACAATGCGGAGTACAGCATTAGGAATAGAGACTGTTGAAATGTAATGGCTCTGTGTGATGTCAGAGGGGTAGTGGATGGGGGTAGAGGGGTTGCCACTGTGTGAGGGACATAAAAGATAAATGTCTAATTATTACATTGTTTTGTGCACCTGGAACTAATAAAAAAATGATAAAAAAAAGGAATATATCGGCAGAGAATGTATTTTGTCAGATGCACCCTCCTGGCATCCCTGTAGTAATGCATAACATTTAATATTCACTATGACTACAAAATTATAATAAAAATACAAACCACCCACTATGAAAAAAAAATCAACATTACACAATTCCAATAACTAGTGTTTAGATTCTGCATATATTCTGGAGCACCAAGATAATTTCAGTCACTGTGCTCTAAGTCTACCTTTCATAGCAATGTTTTTTGGTTATGTAACAAAAATAATTTAAAACAGATATATAACATAATTATTTCTGATAATTAAGTACAAATACATAATAAAATAATTTCAATAAATAAACTGAAGCAAAACACTTTCTACCGAATCACTAAAGCAATAAAACATTTTCAGTAAGTATGTGCTGTTATGTAATCAATATCTCATAAACAAGTGAAATACAGATGAAGGCTATGAAAATAAAAGTATCAAATACAAATACTATATTGAAATCACAGAACGCAATTTATGATCGATTCAGATGCAGAATACTTAAAAGATTATCTCCCAAAAATTCCAGATGACATGTGATATCAATGTGAATTTATTAGAACTCCTTCCAGATTCCTTATCTAAAGGAATAAAAAGATCTAACTCATAAGAACTAAGGGACTTGGAAAGAGACATTAGAGATTAAGAGATGCCAACAAAATTAAGGAGGATTTGGAGACCAAGACTAGTGTTTAAATGATTTAGCAAAGCTGCAAGAACTGAAGCCAAAGCAACTACTTGGGTAGAGTCAACCAGAAGCAACACTAACTGCACTTAAATTTCTTAGAAAGGTCTCAAGAACAGAATGAACTAGGTACTTCAGCAGTCAGTGTGAGTAAGGTTAGGATTAAAAAGAAAAGAAAAAAGAAAAGAAGAAACAGGATTAACTCAAACACTTGTAAAGAGATTAAGACACCAAATTGTCTTTCCTAACATAGTCAACTGATGTCAGATTTCCCCATCCATGTAACCCCCAGCACACAGAGATTAGAGACAAGTATATATGATGGAGGAAGAGGAATAAAATGGTGAGGTAGTGAGCTGAAGGTAATGAAGGGTAGCAGAATATGCCATCCCAAAATATGCCACTTTGATATATTATTTTGAGCTACAGGCACTTAAAATATAGCAAATGCAGGCAGGGAGTTTCTTTGAACTCCCCTTATCTACCTAAAGACAGATCCTCCCAAAGGAACTCCATTGTCACAGATATCCTCCCAGAGAGTTGCATCAACTAGGAAAAGATTGACTCATCATAGGAGAGGACACTAGAAGTGGACACCACACTCAGACAAACTTCATCATTAACTATCATACTCTCCAACTATTTTTCTAAGGGTTCATTTATCTTCCCTAAAAACATTTACTCTCCTCTAAGAGCCATCCTGTTTCCCTATTAAGATAGTATTTAAGCCAGAATTCTAAGCGACCTTTAGGAGTTATTCATTTTTCTCTGGTTATCTCCCATGTATACATGAGGTATACGTGTTAATAAACTTCTGTGTATTTTATTTTAACAATCTGTCTTTGCAGCTGAAAACTCAGAAGTCTAGAGAAAAAAACAAAACATGTTTTCTTTCCCACAGGACAAAAATTTGGGGACCAAAATTTGTTAAACATCAGTGTGTCCTGAGGTTATAATAAGGAAGCTGAATTGTTACTCATGATTCAAATAATAGTTCAGGGAGGTTAAATAACTTGGCTGAGATTACATAGTTAGTGTGAAGGAGACCGAGACAGTGCTTCTTCCACAAAATTACATTGATTTCTGACATGCCTCCCATGTAAAAAGTTTAGGGTATGACCCTCCATTTCTTGATAAAACAGAAACAGAATTGTGAGTTCATCGGGGCATGTAATAATGATTATCTGCAAGCAGAAGTTCTGGGTTGATGTGGAACAGTGTTTGTGATAGAACTTCACATGCAGTCTCCTGGTTCTCTAAACATTTGTGGCACAAAATCAGATATATAGGATGTGGACCAGAAAATAAAGCTTGGATACCTGCTGGTAAGGAGGGACAGCACAGAGGAGTAAAAAATTGCTAGGCAGATGCAGGAATAAAAAAAAAATAAATGATAAGCAGCTATATATTTACCCGCTATCAGAAACACACATAGGATTCAAGGTATAAAGGGAGACAGATGAATAAAAGGCAGCAATCAAATATCACAAAGAGAATCCAATAAGAAGCAATCCTTTTAGGTGTAATTTCCAGATTCCCACCTGTGAGAGAGAGTCTTAATGGAAAGAAACTGATATGAGAATTATAATACATGATTGTTGACTCTGAGAAATAGTCAACAGGAATATACGTATATGGCAAGGAAGATGGTTGGATTTGCTGGAGTTAAACGAATTTTGAACTGCAATGAGAGAAGCTCCAAATGCCTAGAGATCCTGTTACTGATAAAGAACAAGTTACAAAGAATAGGTGGGATTTTGAGCAATATCTTTTCTGAAGAGAGAACTGAATATTAAATTTTAGTTGATTCTTCCCATTTTCAGGAATTTATGGATTTTCTTTTTTAGAAGCTTCCATGAGGTTGTGTCAGCTCCTAATCCCTTCCATCCATTTGTGACTTTGTTTCTTAATTAAATTCCACGATGGCACTGGGTTTGAGTCACACTGTGGTGGAGAAGAAAAGTGCTCAACAAGCAAGTAGTAATGTCTACCAGAAGATGATAGAACTGAAGGGAGGCTGATACAAACAAACAAAGCAAACAGAAAACAAATAGATACAAATACTTCACTCCAGTTTTTCCATTCTTCATTCCAATTTTTCTTTTGAAAGGTGTCTTTCTAACTCAAAAAAATGTGGGTCAGGGAATAAACTGCTTATTATTTTATTCCAGGTACTCCGGAAACATTTCCAGTTTAATTCTAGCATCTGCCCTATCAAATAAATATTATGAATCTGTTTTGACAGATAGAACTGGCACCCATTGCCACATTTAGATGATTTCTCTTAAACCTTTTTTTTGGTTTGTTTTTTAATGTTCTCCATAATCTTCAGAAATATTTCTTCATTCCTTTAAGGAGGAAAAGTAGCTTACGTAGTGCAAATTGCAATTTTTTCTGTTGCAATGGAACCCAACAAGTGATACTAGCCATTTGAATGTGATAGAAAATTGCTAAGAATTTTTTTTTGAGAGAGAGAGAGAGATCTCTAACATGTGAACAGAGCACAAGTAGCATTTTTGCAAATTGGCTGTTTGACAGTACCCGTGTAGAGAGGCACTGAAGTGTCCTTTTTTGAACATGAAGCAAGGAGATTGCTTTTCCTTCTCATGCTCTCATGGGACTCACTCAAACACCTAATAGTGCTTTTCAGCCTTGAACGCATTCCTAATGGAATTCCCCGTACTCAAGAGTGCTTTCACTTGCCTGGGTAGAGGCTCCAGATGCAGCCTGTACAAATACACTTTTTTTTCATACTGTTCACAGGAATTGGAAGAATTTTCAAAATACCAGAATATCTCAAGTCAGAATTATGCATGTAGCAGCAGTCAGGAAAGCACTGAGCAGAAGGAACAGTGGCCGTAAATCAGATACAAATCACATTAATAAATTGAGATAAGAGATATGAAATAAAATAAATTCCAGTTCATCAGAGAAGAGAGGATTTCTTTTAATTTGGGAATGAATTTAAAATCAATATAAGTATAACAGACTCATAACTAGAAATTTGGCAAGGTAGGGAATTAGAAAAAACAAATTAAGAGAAACAGAAAAACTATATACCTCTACTTCAAGTCTCTAAGTTCTAAGAAGTCTTAATCGATTGCATTTTCATCCACAATGAACATGTCCATAAAGCTTTTACAAACATCCCATCAAGAACTGTACCTTTTTATGGGGCTACTCAAAGAGTATTTGATGATAGTAAATAAGAATGTATAAATAGTAATCTCTCAGGCCAAACATCTTAGATAAATCAAGGCCATACTGAAATTGAGACTCTTCTCTGTGAAAAGACTCCTAATTGTCACAGTAATCAGATGAGGCTGAAACTGGGATGGGATTGTGAAATTTCACAACACAAGAAAACTTGTCTTTTTTCTTTCATAAATTTTGTTCAACACAGCTATTTTTGGAATCAAACAAAAGGAATAACTGCCAATAATCTCATGGTAGTCAGAATTTTTGAGTAATAAAATTATTCTAACTTTCTGTATGCCAGAATCTTTCATTTTTTTTGTTACCTTCAGAAATCGAAGGACTCCATTTACTGAAAATGGACTCCTAGAAAAAGTTTCAAAATATGTTATGTGCGAGTCTAGCAATTGAACCTCATTTCCTGTTATTAGCAGCATTCTCAAGACCGAAGTTGGATATTGAGAAAGAAGTGATAGAATTTGATTATATGGAATGTTTAGGAAAAAAAAAAAGTAAAATCACATACTGCTTATGACATTTTACATTTGTCTCTTTCTAGAAGGACTTTTCTATCTCTTGAAAAATAAAAACAATAGGACTCTTGGTTTTATTTTTCATAAAACTAGTTATTAGCCAGTAGGTAGACTTCCACTGTGATATATTCATGAGAATAAACTAGCCGTAGAATTTTAGCCTGAAGCAAATGGTACAGATGGAGCTGCTTTTTCACCTTTGTACAGACCATGAGTTTTTTAACCATTTACTTCTCAAAAGTTCAGTTTTCAGTAGGGAGCTTCCATACGAGTGTGTGCAATTCACATTCAGTTCTGAAACAAAACTGTTTACCCATAAATTTGTCAAAAGTATATTCTTGACGTATGTATGCCCTGGCAACCAAGAGCTTGAGGTATTCCTTTAAAGATCTCTTGTGGTAGAATGACATTAGAGGTTGAAACAAAGACAAAGCCATGGGAGAAACAGATCTTTAATGGTTATGGGAAGAGAATTATAAAGTCTAGTCAGTGAGGTGTTACCATTGGTGGAGTTTGCTGACTTTCATCTCTTATAGGTGTTCAGACAAATCAGTTATGTAGTAATTTGAATCTAGGCAATACAGACTGTGAAGCCACTTGACACAGAAATAGTAAGTGGGGCTCAGTGAGTCCCATCAGTGTCAGAGTACAATCCAGTCAGCATCCTGATCTGGAACTTGCTGGTCATTAAGAACTTCATCAACTTCAGAAGGCAACTGCAAACATGTCCTAACAAGGTCATTGAAAACATTGAACATGGCACAAAAGCGTTTTAATTAATGAGTGTGCATTTTTTTACACTGAACCGGTTTAGAACTGTATATATACATATTGAAGGAAATCATACTACAGCTGTAATATGTGAATTCTATGAATATTTGCTATTTTAAATTCTTAAAATATTTAGAAAATTTGTCTTTTTGGATAACATTTCTACTTTGTCGTCCAAATATAAAATACATAATTAAGTAATTGATTTAAATTTGTGGTGTTAAAATTAGACTTAACTTAGATCTAATTTCATATGGTAGAGGCTACAAGTTGCCACCAAATATCCATTTTTCCCTTTTACTTTAGCTGCAAAAATCACAATTTTTTAGTTGTAAGTCTGAAAAAACCGTAAAACCCTTTACTCTCCTCTCAAGTTATTTGTGACTTCAGGACTTAGTTTTTAGTACTTTGATGTAAGTATAGTGTTGTGTAAAACTCTCTGAAAGTGTCTTTAGAGGCACAGAGCTTCTCTGTTTTTCCTGTTTTCGCTATTCACTTCTCTGGACTTGAACTCTAGTGACTCCAGCTCAAGAGAACATTTCAGGTGGTGAACTCACAATGTAATATATAGATAATGTGTTATAGAAATGTATACCTGAGACCTATATACGTTCACTAACCAATGCCACCGCAGCAAATTTAATTGGAAAAAAAAAAGAACCATTGCAGACCAGGAGGATGAGGGTTCAAGCTTAGCGATGGACGAATGGGAAACTGGGAGGAGCCTGAGTTAATAAGGACGTCAGAGAGGCACAATATTAGCTGCTTTTTCCCTACATCCAGATTTCCTATTTAGGAAGCAAACTGCCATCTTTATCTAAGTTATTACCATTTTGGGATTTTATGTTCCAGGAAGACAAGTGATATGATAAACTAGTTTATATTACAAGTCAGGGCATTTCAAAGGTTTTAAAAATCACTGCAACAACTTTTACTTTATTAGCTTTATTAACCTACTTAAGTACACATGAAGTGGTGCCTTTTAGTCAAAGTAATTACAAAGGAAATTATGTGTATCAATTATTTTTAAAGTTATTTGACTAGTCAAGTTTGTAAAAAGATCCATATATTAATCAAAGTCACCATCTTTTCTTAAAATCGTGGTCAAAAGTTGCTAGTGGTACTAGAAGAATACGTAATAGGATTTTGTAGATTGAATCCAGAAAATAAAGAAACTGAATTTCTAATAACTCAATGTCCTAGACTTCTTTGGAAAACAACAACAAAAAATTGTAGATATACACAAAAAACTTTTCTTAGTGAAAATGAACATTTTCTAAAGTAAACCAATCTCATAACCAAAGTGATTTGGCAAAAACAGACTATTTGAAAATTTGGGTTTTAAAGCAAGTATTTTCCCTGATTTTAAAAGAGTGCAGCATAATAGACTACATTTCATTTTAAAACTTTTATTTTTATCTCTAAAACATTAGTTATTATGAAATCCCTAATCTTTTCACACTGTTTTACTAATAAGTTAATCTAACATTACTCCCACATAGAATTATAAAAATGTAAAAGTGTGTGTTCAATTAGATTAGATTTCTGACAAACATTTTTATATTAATAGAATGTAATTTTGAACTAATATTAAATCAAGTTAAGCATATTTGGATGCTTGGATTGGTTTTAACGAATGTGAAATACTGAAATATGGTTATCACACATAATTTTAAAACATTTTCTTTTGATCGTTATTTTTATATGTTCGAGTAGCTATGTCTTTGGGTCATGTTTGCAAATGTCTTCATTTTTGCCTGTTTAAGAAGTTGTAAAAAGAATGTTCATGACTATAGAACATGATATTATTACTACTCATTAGGTTTGTTGGCGTTTCAGACTGACTTAAATCACATTTCACTCTGTAATGCGGAAGTTATCAAAAGTCATGTTAATATAGGCGATTAAAAATATATTAGGATCAGTATTTATTGAAAGGCAAGGAAAACTGCATGCAAAGAAAGAGAATGTGCTTTTGTTTAAGAGTAAAAGAGAGTGGTTTTATCCTAAAGTACCTGATGTATTCAGAATGTGAATTTAAAATCTTAAATGATCAAATCTAAAGTAATATAGAACGTTGTAGATTTCTGGAATGAGAGTTTAATTATCTTAGATTACAGTTTTTGCAAATAATGAATCTGAGGAAAAAGGCAGAGAAATTTGTTAAAATTTTGCCAAGGTGGGTCAGTGTTGGTGGTTGCTACATTAAGATCAATAATGTTAAAGAAGTTTGGGAATCTTTTACTGCTAACAACAATACAAAAGTAGATATCTTGTTTTTTTCTATAAATATAATAAATTAATCTTGGACTATTCAATCTGATCTTAACAAGAAATAAGAAGAGGTTTTTTTTGTTGTTTGTTTGTTTGTTTGTTTGTTTTAACTTCCATATCATCTACTCAAGTAGCAGAGATTCTATAGTTCACCAGAATAACTTTATATGCATTGTGCTGAATTTGTCATCCTCTGGATTATTCTTTAACCTTTGTAAGAGCAAAAATATCTTAATATTGATTCTTATTTTCTATGTTAATTTAAAATATTGTATTGTTCCTTGATCAATAATAGGTAGTGAAGCTACAATCTTTCATTGTTTTCAGGTACTGATGCTCCTATCTTAATCAAGTGAATAAATCTCTAATAACACTTTTATGTTGTCTTCCAAAGATGAGGTCCTAAAATTCAGAAAATATAATTTTCAGGGTGTATTTTATACCTGACATTGTCTTTTTTATGTCTCAAATGGCCACAGGGAAAATCACAAATGTTTGTTATTTCATTCTGTACAATAACTGATGCTAAAAATAATTGTACTTCTTTGATGTGTTCCACATTTTTTACACAGTTTAACACTATTGTGAGAGTTATAGGAGAAGATATCAAATGAAGGATTTTCCTAAGATAATTCTGTTCAGGTCAAACATATGTTTATAAATCTCTAGAGTATATAACCTCTGAACTGCATACATTACACATACATGTACATACACGCACACTCACACACACTTGAGAGATATGCATAATGCGTATATAGAAATATATATATATCAGAGACTATGCACTCAGGAGATTTATTAATACCCTTATTGGTTATGGTTCACTTCAGGAAAACATTATTATAAATTCTTAGGAACAGTTATATGTTATACTCTAATAGGATATTTTATTATGAGCCACTCTGATATGTTTACTTCTAATAAATGTACCACAGCTACTTCACGCTGTCCTGTCTGCAACAGGTAAGTTTTACTTTCTTTTCATGCTTCCCTAAAAATTCTGTTATAAGCATTAGGCTAGAAATTTGACTTTCAACAAAGAAGGATAGTTTTAGAATCTCAATGGAAAGAACGAAAAAGAAAAATGCTAGAAATTAGATAGAAAGAACACAGAACTAACTGATAGATTTTATTTTTTCATTTGAGTCTTGAAGAGGATGAAAAGTTTAGAGCAGGGAGATCAAGAGTTGAACTCGGCTGGAATCAGGCTGCTATTCTTCTGTTCCCCCTGTCCCCCCCAATAGAATGTGAACTTGGGCATTCTCTCAACAATCCTCAACTCTACTAGCTACACTTTTCCTTATGTATCACACGAGGAAAATGACTTCCTAGGTAATCTATGTAAAAGGTTCAGTTCAATAACTGACATGTAATAAGAATTAAATACATTATAAATCTTATCATAAAAAGGAAATTCAAATGGGGAACAATAAAATTATATCTCAGCTACTCTGACATGTTTAATAGCATTGACATTTAATTATGGAGAAACATTGAGTTGTCAATAGCCAGAGGACAAAGCTAACTGTTAATATTTAATTATTAATACATGGTATCTCTATATTTGTGCATCTTTACATTCAAATTCCTCATGTGAGAACTTTACAAGTCACCCTGTAGCTTCAAATATATGTTGAAGATGTAAAAGCAAGAGTTTTTAAATTTTGATGCATATAAGAATCATCTGTGGAATTTTAAAAGCAGACATGATCCTAGATCTGCTGAATCAAAATGTCTGAAGTATTTTTACAAATCACCACCAAAGAATTCAGTGAGTGGTAAAAGTTGAAAGACTGATCACATTTACTGAAGATTTCACATGAAAGACACTGCCAATTTACTCATTTTCTAGCTTTACCAAACAAATGAGTTTGTGAACACATAAAATCAGGAGAGAATATTTTAGTTAGATGCTCCAAAGCTGGCACTTTTCCCATAGACAAGTAATGAAGTAATGCCCCAGAACTCAAGAATTAATTGCAGGATCTGACTTGCATTTCAAGTACAAGTGTTTATAACTACAGGGTTTATCTCAGTCTCTCAATACTTATGTCTCTTGCTTGCTCTTTTAAGTTTCTTTAAGGAAATTTTTCAAACATACAAAGCAGGAAATACTGTAATATGCTCCATTTTTCCATTACCCAGCTTCAAAATGATCAACTCAGGTCTATTCTCATTTTATCCATAACTTCATCACTCTGATCCCAGCACTGATTCCCACCACTGTATTTATTTTCTGAGCAAATCAGAAATGATTTATCTTAAAAGTAGAAATTGAAATAAAGTATTATTTTATTTAACTAAAGCTGTGTCTGCATTAGCAATAAAGCACATTAGCAAGGAACACTTAAAACAATTAACCCCAAAATCATTGTCTGTCATTTTGGAGAGGACAGATCTCTAGGATAAATTGCCCCAGAGAAGCTTCTTATGGCACAATACAGGAGAAAACAAAAGCAAGGATGCTTATAATGGAAGAATTGCGCATTGGCTATCCAAAGGTTTAGGGGTGAAAAAGGCTTGAGAATAGTGGGAAATTACAAAAGAAATGATTTTCAAACTAGATTAAAAATATCTCCCTAATTTGCCTGCAACAGTGTGCAAACCAATCGTGTTTTGTTAACAATCCACAACTAATAAGGTGAATGCCACATTATTATATCTAAAGTGATAATTACTTTCCACAGTGTTTATTCCACAACTTTGAAGAGTCTCATTCCATTCTAATGCCAAAAATCCTGTGCTTCTTTCTATTTTTTGATGCACCATGCATTTGACAAACATAACCAATAACAGATGAAAAGAAAGGTCACTCATGTTTTACATTCTTCCTTCACTCTTTTATTTTTCTATTTCTAATTTTTTTCTTAACATGATGTTTTAAAACTTCTTCTCTAGAGATATCCAATGTTATTAAACTTGATGTATATATTTCTCCATATATATATATATATAGAGAGTATGTAAGCACAAACCTATATATGATTTGTGTTCAATTTTTTTTAACTAAAACAAAACAGTTCTATACATACTAGTTTATGATTTATTTTTTAAAATTATGTTATGGTCATCTCAAAGTAAGCAAATATTTATATTTTCCAGTTTCTGTATGCATGCTTGTATATGTCCATATATAATTTTGTACTAATTGAAGTACATAATACATGCTAAATTGGTTTTCTAAATGTAATATTTTAGCTCTTTTCTTCCCCTCCTTCGTCTATTTTAGCCCTTTTCCTCCTGCTCTACTTTCTTCTTTGCCATCTCTTCCTCCTCTGTCTTCTTCACTTTTATTTTTAACGATCTTTTCCTCATTCTGGTAAACATAATCAAGTTAGGAATCAGATCATTTAAATTCAAATCCTGGTTCCACCAGATATGTAGCCTAGAGCAAGATACCATTTCCTAACTTGTAAAGTGAGGATAATAGTAGTCTCTACATTATAAGGTTATTCTAATCATAATATTCATATATAAAAAGTACTTAATATATTGCCTGGTAAAAAAAACATTTAGGCAACATCAACTGTTATTAACTGTCCCCTGCTTACCTTTCCAGCTTTACTTGCTATGTTTTTCACTTGTATCACACAGCATTCCAGCCACACTGGCCTTCTCTATGTTCCTTAAACAGTCCAAGCTCTTTTCTTAGCATCTTAGCACTTGTCTCACTTTTGTCTTTCACTTAATATTTATTTATGCATCATTTTCCTCATCTTGCCCACTGAAATGTAAGCTTTGAGAAATGGGGAAGCTGGATGTTTTTGTTCTACACTGTGACTCTACTCCTTAATGTCATGTCTGAAAAAGATTCTCTCATTTAACATGTACTTGTTGAATAAATACACGACTTCGTTTTCTATTTAGCCTTGGAGTAACTCATAACAATAGGTACTGTTGCCTCAATTTAATAAATAATGAATGTGAGGCTAGATGTTGTCTTGAAAGTTATAGTAAGCTGTTGAGTTGGGCTTGAATACAATTTTCCTTTCTGTATGTCTAGTGTTTTTCCCACTGTTTCTTAAATTGTATTTATCTTTTTAATACATACACATTCAGTCTCATCAATAAGACTGTAAATCTTTTTGAATCATGCATTTTACTGTTTTTTATGCTTTTGTCTCCTATTATATGTGTGTGTGTGTGTGTGTGTGTGTGTGTGTGTGTGTGTATAAAATCACTTTTTCTAAGCTTACTATAAAATGTCATTTGTTTGTGTAAGTGTTTGTGGTTAATTTTATTTTAGCAACAGTTATGCAAGGGATATAGAAGGCACTCTTAAGAGGCATTGATGATTCTGAACCTGTATCTGTATAGTAGATTAAAAGTAAATCTCAGGCAAGGAAATGAGAGGCAGAAGACAAAGGGAAGGAAACATAGTTAATGCTACAGCAATTCAGGAGCAGGAGACAGTTGCTGCTTGTGAAGTAGGGGAAACTAGGGCAGATACTGCACTGGGATCATGGTGGCCAAAGGAAGGTAAGTGGGATATTTCAGACAAGGATAGAAACAGAGTACAGATAATGTTAATAAATAAATGAATAAATAAATAAACAAATAAATAAAACCTCAAGCTAGTGCTTGGAATAAGCTTGACTCATGAAGCTGTACTGAAGTGAAACTAAACCAAGAGATCTCTGAAACGTTTCTCTGAAGACAAACAAGAATGTTCCTAGCTGTGTATAGCATGTACTCTTTTGAATAATCAGGCTGAAAAAACTATGGATTGTGTAATATTTGATGTTGAAAATTAACCTTCTTATATTCATGGCTAGAGTGAAATGAAGAGGAATCATGTAGAATGTGAGGCAACAAGAGGTAAAAACACTTTTTGGTCATACAGTGTTTCCCCAAAATAAGACCTAGACAGACAATCACTCTAATGCATCTTTTGGAGCAAAAATTATTAGCAGACCGGGTCTTATATATTAAATAAGACCTGGTCTTACTATATTATGTTATATCATATTATATCATATTACATCATATTATATCACATCACATCATTATATTATATTATGTTACATTATATTATATTATATTATGTTATATTAGACCCAGTCTTATAGTAAAATAAGGCAGGGTCTTATAGCAATTTTTGCTCCAAAAGACCCATTAGAGCTGATTTTTCTGCTAGGTCTTATTTTTGGGGATACATGGTATATTTTAACACTTAAAGATCTGGCATGCCTGTCTCCCTCTCTTCATTCCTACTGCAATGAATGCAGTCCAAATCTTTATTATTTACTCCCTGGATCAAAAAAGCATCCCAGTAGATTTTGTATTTTTCCCACTCAAGGTGGCAAAGTAGGGTAACTCTGTGCTTGCCTCATTTCATACCACATCAAAATTATAACTCAACTATAGAACAACCATCATTGAGAATTGCCTGAAGTATTGCTGAACCAAAGCCCAACAACTAAGGACATACAAAAGAAGACACATCAAGACTTGTAGAAGGGGCACAGACACGGAATAGGCTGGTCCCACACCTGCGTGTGACCGTTAGAAATTAAGAGGGATATCTCAGCTGTAGAGTTCCCCCTGGAGAAACAAAGGGTCCCAGTCACACACCAGGCTCCCCAGTCCAGAGTTCCAGCAAGGGACAGAAGTCCCCATTACCACTGGCTATGAAAACCAGTGGAGACTGTGGCTGAGATGAGGGCAGTTGGAGCCCTGGGCACTCCTCTTAAAGGGCTTGCCCACAGATTTACTCACTGATGGACTCATGCCCTCTGAGCTCCAGTGCTGCTGCAGAAGCTTGAAAGGTGCCAGGGACAGACAGGAAATAACTTAGTTGCCTGCTTCAGTGCAAGGGCTGGAGTGGCAGCTTTCTCCTAGATAGAAGAGCTGGTGGAAGCCATTGTGTCTTCGCTGAGCGCTCCTCCATCCTACTATGCAGGCACAGGCTGCTGCCATATCTGAGTTCTCATCAACCTGGCTAACACCATTAGTTTGGCCCACACTGGTGATTCCCTGAGGCTAGACCCCACACAACTTTCGGGCCCACCCAAGCCTCTTCCAGTGGCTTTTCATACAAATGGCCTGTCTTGGCTCATGCTGCAGAATTTCCTAAAATCTCTCAAAGGTCTTCAGGCCTGTATAGACTAATATATATTTGCCTTCATATCATTCCCCTAGATTATGGATTTACATTTACAGGCTAACTGTATGTTTCTGTATATTTACAGAAAATAAACAAGTTACAGAGTTAAACTTGTTGCAGAGTTCACAAGTTACAAGGGGATTTTCCTTGTTTCTCAACCACTACTAATTTAAATAGAGTTCATGCCTTACTCATGTACCAAGACTCACAGAAGACATTTATCTCACATATACCAGGAGTATTCACGCCATCTCTGAATGTCTGTGTCTCAGAATGATAACGGTACATCTTCCTAGAGCCTTAATTGTAACTAATAGTCAATTATTTTAAAATTAAAATTAATGTTAAACTAATGACAGAAATACAATTCAGGACAACACTAAATTCACATTGATACTTAAAATACAAATTGCTACTTCAAAAATATTAATTTAATTAGTATGATTTGATAAACTGAAGCCCAAAAGATGATCTCTGAAGCCTTCTTAAAAAATAGATATGTAGTCATAAGAATGTTTACACAGTTTCCTATCAATGTTTCACTTGACTACAATGATAAAAACAATATATGCAATATAGGGATTTCCAATCAGAGAAATACATAAGGCTAGCAGCTTAATTAGGATTATGTGAGAAGACAATAATTACCTCTTATTCAACTTCAAATTGCTGGTATTTAGTCTCCTCAACATCAGATATAATTTGAAAAAGAAGCAATGAGAATACGGTGAAGGATGAAAAGATATAGAGAAAAATGATATTGTGTGAGACTTAGCCAGCATTTTGAAACATGCTGAAGTGATGTTTTTCATGCTGACTGAAAAAAATTACTTCTTTTCTGGGACTCAAAGATTTAACAGAAACAAATGGTATTAACTCACAAGAACATATTCATTGTGGAACATCATTTGAGACACATCGAGATGCAAGGCGTCAAAACATGCCCAAATAATACAAAGAAAACATTTACTTTCATATTTGCTACTCCTCGCAGGATGAAAATCTAAGCAGAGGTTTTAACTGGTCATTAATAGTACACACACAAAGAAAAATGTTGCATATTATAGGGTTCCATGAAGCTTATTCACTAGAAAGAAATTTTAAACTGTGTCTAAGATTTAAATGGTAATGTCTCAAGGAAGGGTAGCATTTAAATTCTTCACTTTATTTTTAATTCACTTATATCCTTTACCCTGATTGTTGTCCATAAGTGTCCCATATACCAAAATAAACTTTTAAGGATAGTAAATGAACATAGAGCTTACTGATAAGATACAAATTCCTTAGTAATAATGCCCACATCCTTTCTGTCCTAATGCACTAAGATAAAACCAACCATATCAATCAACACTTTCACAGCACTTATATAAACAAGACCAGGTTATCAAGAAAAGTGAATACGTTTTCAAGGATTTTTTTCTGAAATGTAAATCTATTAGTATTGAATCTTCCATTTTTATTAATCATGTTTTGAAGACAATGTAGCATTACAAAAAGACCACTGATTATATTTTTGATGGCGCCATACTATCAAACTTTCAGACACTCAGTATTTATGATGGGAAACAATCGTGTTCACATTGATCTTTGGAATAATTGCAGTAATCCTCTATTATGCATTAAATGAGGCAGTAATATCACCAAGCCAAATTGTCTGGGTTAATATAGTTTCTGATTTTTTCTGTTTTTTAGTGGATCATATTTTTTCCAAATGATAAAATTATGTGACATTATAAACAAACATACATACACACACAGTTGTCTATTCAAATTCTGAATTATGCAAAGCAGTATATTGAGTGAGAAACGGGAAGAATTATCCTCAGTAAATTATACGTTGCTAGATAAAATCACTATCAACTGATTTGTTAGCACATCAATAATAAACAAACAAACCAACCAAAAACTTTTCTGACTAATCTACATATATTCAACCAACCAACATCCATCTTCTCTACTCCTTCAAACATGTTTGTCATTACTCATTTGCTCCCACCAACTTTTTGCCATATCTTAAACTTACCAGCAATATACGTCCTTGGAGCCTTTGAATTTCTTTTTTCTTCTGTCTGTAATGTGCATTTTTTGGCTAAATGCATGGCTTACATCTTTAGACTTAATTTTGTACAGGGCTCTGCTCAAATGTGGTCTCCTTAGAAAAACATTCCTCTACTTGCTTAGAAAAATATTCCTCTACTGCCTCTCAACTTGTTCATCACTACTCCGTTTTCTCACTCTGCTTCCCTCTTTTTTCTCAGAGGTGGGGCCTACCTCTTCCTCCAGGTGGGGATGGTTTGCCTGTTTTCTTTCCTGATGCATCCTCAATGTTTAGAATAAGGCCTCACACAATGTAAAGCATGAGTAAGTTTATCATGAATAAATTACTAAAATGATTAAGTAATTATTAAATAATTGAGTGACTGAAATAACAGCAACAACAATTATGTGGGCATGTGTTAGTGATGATTTGTAATAGGGGAAGAGATAATTGTAATCAGGTGGTCTCCTTTATTTACCTTCTATCACAGCCATTTTGTTGTGAAGTAGAAAACAGAAATGGAAGGATAATTTTTCTAGTAAACCTTGACTAGTAGCTATTTCTTTCCTACTCAAAACCATTTTAAGATGCAACCCTCTCAGTACACATGTATGAGTATTCAAATCACTGTTTTGTAGATTTACAAATTTTCAAAAGCAAACAAGGAGAAAATACTAGCGAAAGCAAGAGTATGTAAAAGAAGATTGGTTGATGCTTTTATAATTGAAAGAGCCTAGGTGTCCTCAGTTAAGGAGGTTTCAGTAATAACCAGCCAGCTTTTAAGATTTGGGAACCAAAATTCTTGTCTGGCAAAATGTAGACTCTAGAAAACAGATACAAGTGGTCTCCTTAGAACAAGTACTAATACTAAAACAACCTGTTCTCTGGTCCATAGTGACAAGTAGTTTAGGTAGATTAACAAGAAAGCACTTTGACGTATCATCTTATCTCCACATTCTGTTTAATAAACTCATTTGTATTTTAACCAAGCTAAGTGTACTTTAATGATGTATAGCTGTGACAATTCCACCAGTCATTTATTATTGAGTTCAATTAAGAGATTCACTTTTATTTGTTCTAAGAAATAATCATGTACTCTTTGCTTAAACTGCACCATCTAATATGAATATAAATAAATGCTAGCCTTAGTGCATAATTCACAGTTTT
Organism: Rhinolophus sinicus; assembly: GCF_036562045.2. Classification (NCBI taxonomy): domain Eukaryota; kingdom Metazoa; phylum Chordata; class Mammalia; order Chiroptera; family Rhinolophidae; genus Rhinolophus; species Rhinolophus sinicus. The sequence continues at coordinate 36,138,010 of NC_133757.1, forward strand.
AGGAAATAGCTATAGATGAAGTACTTTCATATTAATTACTCCACATAGCACACTTATATGCATATTTAATTGAATTACATTAGCAATTCCCATTATAAATATGTGTATTTGAATGTTTGTTTGGAAAACTGCTGTTGGAGGTATTTTAAGCTCAAAAAAGTTTCAAATCATCTGGGGATTGCTGTTTTGATCCAGTGATTGCTAAAAACCTTTACACTACTGATTATTCAAAAGTAGGAGAAGTGACCCACTTCAGGTTTCTAGTCCTGACAGAGCAAAAAATCCCTGAGCCCTATTGCCTCAGCAAGAAAGATCAATAATGTAGCAGCCTGTATTTGCTCATGAGGAATAGAAGAAGTGATAAAACTGTTCATGCTAAAGGGAAATTTGGGAACGCAAGTCCTTGGTTGGGGGGGATGGACCAAGAGAATGGTGGAAATCTAAAGCCTCAAGAGAGCATGTTTGAGGAAGAACGATGCAGACATTGCTTAGGAAGTTTCTAGAAAGAGAAAAACCCAAGGAACTTTATTCTAAAACCAGTTAATTGAACTTTGGTGCTTCTTCTATCCAAAAGTTCCTAACTAATTTCCATCAGTGACTCACTCCCCAATAAACTCCAAAATTACACAATCTAAGTATAAACAATATGTTGGATATGAAAAACAAGAACAAAACAAAAAATAAACAAACAAAAACAACCTCTAAATCAAGATCCCACATTCCCTTTCAAAAACTGTTGCTCTCGATGGATACTCCATTCCTCATGTAAAAGAATCTTGGCCTTTTTCATCATTTTAATTTACTTCTATCATCCATGTTGCCTAAATTAGAAGTCAAAATACTGGTGGTCTATGAGCCACATGAGGCACATAAATGTGTCTTTTATGGTTTAAAAAAGCAAAAAAAAAACCCAAAAAACAAACAAACAAACAAAAACTAAAATGACTTATCTCTAATATACAGAATTTCTTATTATTCTGGGGGAAAAAAAAGGAAGACCTTCTTTTCTACATGGTTACAAGTAGATAGAACCCAACAGGCTTTCCCTTCTCCTACTACAAAAGCCCATTCTTACTGCCCACTCAGACCCATCACCCACGTTCCAACAGTCTATGCACATGAAATCATTATTAGCTTCAGTCATTTGCCTTTGTAACTTATGATTTAGATACTCTCTTTCTATAGAAAAAAAAAGGTTCATTATAACAGTATCATTTGGGATTAAGTGTGTGTGTGTGTATGTATGTGTGTGTGATGCAATTTAACTCTATATAATTCAGATTTATTCCAATTAGACATAAGATTAAAATAAGAAATTTAAACAAACAGGAAAAGTACAATTAGCACAGAATGTTTTTTTCTTAAATGTGATTTTCATTTCCTCTGAAACCAGGAGTTATTTTGCATGATTGAATCTTTTCATTATCATTAATAACATCAACATTCTGAAATTTAAACAGTAAATGAGGGGTCACTAACTTTTAAAGAGCTGCTTTCCTTGTGTAAAATGTCCTAGCTTGCTGGCCTTTTTGTCTTCTGCTTTGTGAACTTCTCCTGTCCCTTGTTTTATGATCATTCCATTAGCTCCAGCAATTCCATTGCATATTGGATGCTATTTAGTAAACAAATGAGAAAAGGAAGATCATAAATGAAATATATGGGTAAGTGTCAATAAAATTCTAGATAACTTGAGGAGATAAGTAACCTATTTCATTAATGCTTAGAAACTTTTCAATTTACTTATCATTTCAGAGTTACATATTCAGAAGTTTTGCTGACCTTTTAGAAAATGATTCTTTGGCACGAACAAAAAGAAGCAGAATGCGTCATTGCATATACAGCTTCAGCAGTAATGAGCAGAGCCAAATTGTTTTCTACTACAACAGTTGTCTTACAATCACAATAATTAGAGGATTAAAATATATGAGAGATGGATTTTTTTTTTTTTTTTTTACACCAACTTAGGTCTAACACTGGCAAAAGTATTTTGGATCGTTTCAGTTTTTCTCTTCCATAATTTGTAGAAAAATTCTAGTCCTCGTCAATGTCTACACCTTTCACTGAAAATAACTAAGAATGACTTAAAGATGACTGGGAAAGGTAAACAACAGAATGACAGAGGAATTTGGGCTCATCATTTCAATGCTCTGCAATATATCCATAAGCAGTATAGCCAGAAGGCTACTCATGTCTTGTAAAAGTTACTATTTTGGCAGTTAAGAATCAAGTCAGGAGGTTATAAAGTTATAGAACAAAAGGGAAAAAAAAATATCTAATTCATTTGGATAAACAAAATTGCCACATTGAGCTAACGGTCATTTGCTTTATGTTAACTATGATGATTTTATATAACCCCATAACAAGTATTAGTTTTATTTTAATATTTTATAAGCTTGTACAGCCATATATTCTTTTTCTTAATGTTTATAAAACTTCTATTATGGTTAGAGTTGCTGTGTTCCGTAAGTGCAGTCTACTGCATATAACCATATTTTCTTTTGTCTTAAATTTGCCTTTTAATTTTTTCATATTTCAGATGTAGAATTATTCTGAGATTTGTTGATGAAAACCATCAAAGAAAGAGACAAACACTATTTAACTTAACAATAAGACAATAACTCAGAATAGAGGTGAGAGAAAAGTGCCTACAAGAATTGTTTAAAACCAAACACAGACCGATCCTTCCTGGTAAGACATATATGCTAGACCTTCTCTCCCTTTTATTTTCATGAGTAAGTTTCTATACATTTTTTTCAAAAGCTTATTATCTAAGCGTATGTCCTGCAATTCACATATAAATTATGTAGGCCACACTTTATTAGGTGCCTTATTTGAAATAATCAAAATACTTATCATAGAACCGAGAGAGAGAGAGAGAGAGAGAGAGAACTGAATCAGGAACATCCTAAATTGGTGTTCTAGTTTAGACACACTGAAAGAAACATGGCCTAAAGTCAGCTCTTTACTATGAATCTAAGAGATATGTAATTGGCAACTATAAAGAATGAAAAATATCGACATAAAAATTGAATCTTCTACTCTGCCAAGCCTCTTGATTTTTGACAATGAAAGGGAAAGGATGCTAGAAAGCAATTTCTAAATTCCCCTCAATAAGTGTTTCAAATGAAGACAACCTATAGAAACCTTCTCTCCCTCCCCTAGCTACATGCTTGGACCAGAGAAACTCCGGGGAAAGAGTGACCAAGTGAATGCATTGTTCCTTCCCACAACCTTCTCTACCTCCCTGGAAGCCTGTAAGGATCTGTAACACTCCTCTCAGTTCACACTCTGTCTCTAGAAACCGCCCTGAAAAGGATGGGGAAACATTTTCATTGAATCAGCTGTGACACCCGTTGTTGATGGCTGTTTTCAAACTACTGCGAAGACCATCAGCATCATCTTTCATTGATCAATTTTGCTAAAAAGCTCACAATAGCTTTTTAACTTTAAACCCATAAAGGATGCTTAGGATAGGCCTTCTAACCGCTCACATACATAGTGATATCCTTTTGCCTCTGAATCTGTCTATTTATGTATAATCATAGTGTTATGTTCAAACCACGATTTAAAAAAATAAATAAATAAAATATTGGGCCGGCACGGTGGCTCAGGGGGTTGGAGCTCCGTGCTCCTAACTCCGAAAGCTGCAGGTTCGATTCCCACATGGGCCAGTGGGCTCTCAACCACAAAGTTGCTGGTTCAATTCCTCAAGTCCAGCAAGGGATGGTGGGCTCCACCCCCTGCAACTAGCAACGGCAACTGAACCTGGAGCTGAGCTGCGCCCTCCACAACTAAGATTGAAAGGATAACAACTTGACTTGGAAAAAAGTTCTGGAAGTCCTGTTCCCCTTCCCCAATAAAATCTTAAAAAAAAAAAAAAAAATTGTCTTGTCCCATTGACTCAGAACTGCCTATGTATTTATTCAGTTTCTGAAAATCAGTCTGAACCAGTTGTTCTGAAGCCTTTTTGAATCCCATTCTATAGTTGTTGGAAAGCAGCCAGAATGCTGATTTGGCTGGCACTGATAGGCAGGCTTTAAATAGTTCCAGTGTATCTGTTCCTGGCCTTTCTCCTTCCAGTAAAGACTCAATACCATAAGGAATTCAGAGTGCAGTGAATGTAGAACATATTTGCCAGGAACACTATTTTAAGATTTCACTTTTTTTAGAGCAGTATTAGGTTAACAACAAAAATAAGAGAAAAATACAAAGATTTCTCATATATCCTTGTCCCTACACAGGTATAGCCTCTCCCATTATCAACATCACTCACAAGAACGGCACATCCCCCCCCCCCCCCAGGGTTTGATCAAATGTATAATGATATAGATCAATCATTAGAATACAAAATATTTTTTTACTTCCTTAAAAGTCTTCTGTGCTGTCTATTCATCTTTCCCCAACCTAACTCTAGCAACTACTAATCTTTTCATTTTCTCCATAGTTTTGCTTTTACCCGAGTGTCATGTAGTGCAATCATACAGTACATAGCAGCTTGTAGCCTTTTCAGATTGGCTTCTCTCACTTAGTAATTAGGCATTTAAGGTACCTCCATGTCTTTACATTGATTGATAGCTCATTTATTTTTGTACTGAATTTATCTGGATGTACCACAATTTATTTATCCATTCACTTATTGAAGGACATTTTGTTTGCTTCCAATTTGGGGCAATTGTGAATAAAGATGCCATAAGCATCCATGTGCGTGTTTTTGCATGTCTATGTTTTCCAGAAATAATTTTTACATATTCTCATTTTATTAAACAAGACAATATGTTCTAAGTGTGTTTTTGTGTATACCTTCTCACCTCTAAATATAATTACACACTAAACATTCTCTACATATAAGCTTGAGAAAATTTTTATTGTTTTCAGAAAACAACATGTATGTGTCTCTTTATGTGTTAACTGTGTTCTTACAACATGACCTGTTTTCTGGTTGTTGTGATGATAATGAACTCCTGGTTGAGACTAAAAGTGATATAATGAACCTGTTATGAATATGCTGCTGAGGAAAATGACCAAAGAGGGAGAGAATCTAACAGGATCCAATATGATAAAGACATTTATGGATCTGTACCTGTTAAATTTTTCATTATTTCAAATACATATGTTGAAGTACATTTAGTATACATATTCAAAAAAGGAAATATTTCCATCTGACAGAGTATAAAAATCTAGAAAGGTGTAGATGCATATAACAAAAATGGATATTCTATAAATGTACCTCAGTGACTTATATAAGAAAATTAAGTGTCAATTAATAAAATTGAGTTATTTAATATCTATGCTTTATTAGAGAATATATTTAGCAATAGAGATAGTTTAGCACTGCACATCAATAAAGTAAGCCAAAAGGTAAGTTGACACACAATACACTTACTAATTTGGCTTAATAAAGGATTTGCTATGCCTCACATTTAAGTAGCCCTGGAACCTTTAAAAATGAGTGTATATTACACTAGTAGAATGTTATACCCCAGTGTTTAATTACTACCAAGTAAAAGCCGCAAGAAAAGAGGAATTAAGAGAGTTTAAGAGCAGGACTAGAATTAACTGTCTTATTGGGCACTTTCTTACATTGCCTGAAAAAAACATGAAAAACATTTTCACGGATTGTTTCTTTCAGACTTTCAAGGCAAGGATGATTACACACTACATTATAATATCTGGCAGAGGTTCATTTGATCACCATATTCTTAGAATTTAATGTAAAAAATGTAAAACGTTTAGTCTCTGGATTGGTTATTTATACTCCTTGTGATGATACTCAAATAACTTTTGTAGCATTCTTAGTAGTTGGCAGTTTCTACAAAATATGCCAATTAAACAGTCCAACATCACTGCACCATATCATGTCACATTTTTCTAAAAGACAAATATTGAGCTTTCACAGCAGGCCACCATACAGCACTGCTATGGCAACATCTCTGTAGAGTTCCTGAGCTCCTTTGAAAAGAGGGATTGAATCAACATAAGAAGAGATAAAATATTATCATAACCATGGCTGTAATTATCTGATTGGCAGAATAAGGTCTGGATAGAATCGCACATTAAAACGAAATAATTTAGTTAAACTAATGTATTAATTCAGTTTGGCGTATCTATTCAAGGGAATTAGTGAACAATAAAATAAAATAGAGATTGGCCTCTGTCTTTTTTTTTGTTTTTTTTTTAGTCTCTGGTTAGGAAGGCCAACTGTTTTCATTGTAGAACACTTAGAAAATACAGATGTGTTCACAGAAAAAAACGGTTAACCATAAACAAACTGTAATTCTAAATGTGAGTCAGAAAATATTTCTGGTATAATGTTTTTATATATGTTTCCTTTCCTGCAGATACATATAGGGTTTATTTCCCATTTGTTTAAATGTATGTTAAAAAGCATTGTTAACTTCATATGCTTTCATGCTCAATAAGGATTGACTATTTAAGAATTTTTAAAAAATTCAAATTTTTGTGATGTAAAAAAAAAGTTGCAAAATTTAATATAGACATTTATTTATTTATTTATTTGTTTGTTTATTTATTTATTTATTTATTTTTAAACAGAGGCCAACAAAGTGGCAAACATTTGTGGCCTATTCCAAAGGAGAGAGAACAAAAAAAGTTTATGCCAACTCTTCAAAGGAGTAAAAGGAATGTTTCTAATGTAGCACAATATATTCATAATGAAGTGAAAAATGCAGGTATTGTGTATGTTACAGAAATTTTCAAAACACATGTAGGTTGAATTCTAGTAAAAAACACATCCTTTTATAATTAACACTTCTTTTGTTTTTTTCTTAAATATAAATCTGGAAAACACAATGCTTACAATACACAGACAGTACAAATCAAACAAGCACAATGGACAGTCCATTACAGAATTAGTTGACAAAATGAGCCACAGAGCACATTATCATGCTTAGAATAGTTTGAATGAGAAAACTATAATTTTATATATACATTGATATATAAAATTATAGTTTTCTCATATAGTTTTTACACAGTCACAGGATGAGGAGTACAGCATAAGAAATAGAGTCAGTGGAATTGTAACAGCTATATCCGATATCAGAAGGGTAGTAGATTGGGGGAGGGGGTTATCATTTTGTGAGGGGTATAAATGTTTAGCTATTACATTGTTTTGTACACCTGCAACTAATAAAAAAAAGAAAAAGAAAACGACACTAAAGAGATTATCATTTCACTGCTACCTAATAAAGGTGGAGAATCTTTATTTGTATATTAAGATTAGAGAGGATAAAGAATGTTGCAAAAAATGTGCTAATTATATTTATTTTCTTGTTTTGTTAAGGAAAATTATCTTTTTGAAGAACTTAATACAAGTTAGGTATTTGTTATTATGGCAGACAACCTGAGTGAAAATTTACACTTCTTCCTCTCCTCTAGACTTTTCATCAGTTTTTCTGTTCCTAAGCACTTTTGTTTTCCTATTAACAATTTCTAAATAGCTAAGTCTAATAGGCTGTGGATTCTAAGTCTTACCAGATTCTAGCCAACGTAAGTTAGCAGTGCAAGGCTTACCTTGTAGTCCACTTCTTTTGGAGGGATATAATGTATTTCAGTTATGACTAGGTGATTGTAAGCATAATAGTTAACTCCACCTAGTGACAAAGACAAAATCGCTGCCAGAATCTGGCTGCATTCTTGGACTGATCCTGAATCAAATGACTCCTTCACAATCAAATTTAAGTATTTCTAGTCATGTGTTTCTCATAATGTAATCCAAGTAAAGCATTTCCAGGGAATGGCAATATTTAAAACCATACAGGAAAGAAATTAAAGAGGATGTGTTTGAAATTTGAGTTGAAGCTTTCATTCAGTACTTCCACACATAACAAATCTAGCATTGAAATTAGAAGAAATCCTTCTTAGATAAGTCATTTGTAAAATATAAAGCTCACTCACCATTCCGACTCTCTTCATCAATAGCAACTATGGTAGCTGGTGGTCCTCCCCTAGCTAGTTTGCAATCTAAAGAGAGAAGACAACCAAAGGTAAGAAGTCACACCCTCAGGGACACTCACAGTATCATGAGATCATATTCCTTGAGATGTATATCCATGCTTAAAAAGAAAAATCCTACATTCAAATTAATATGCATCATTACTTTAAACATTTTTTTATTTAACAAAATTCATAAGAATTTCATAGATGTCTTACGACATCATAACACAGTCACTTTGTACACCATGAAACTAGTCAAGTCTTACTTAGAAAACACCAGCAGAGACCACTGGAGAGCATAATTTCTTAGGGACAGAAATAACGGGATGGTAATTTAATCCAAAGAAATAACATAAAGGAATGATTAACAAGGATAAGTTGTAATTAAAACTTCACAACAGAAACAAACATAATTGGACTTTAATTGTGATAAAGAGTCTAATTAAAGAACAGTGAATAAAATTTTAACAATGTTCTAAAGAGAATGAAACAGACAGACAAGCAATGTTCATGAGGTTGTTTGAAATTTTTATTTTTGTCATCTTACCCTCATATTGCCAGTCTGGAGTCAAAAGTATAGAGTCATCAAAGGAAGCAGATCAGAAAAACAGAAGAAAGAAAGGAAGAATATATGTATATATTTAGTGAGGATTTACAGATATCAATAGAATTATATAGTAACAGATGTATCACCAAATTATTTGTAATAGTCATTTGTTATAAAAGCCTTATAACAAATTTTGCAATTCTAATATAATATCACCACATTAACTCGATAATATATACCCCTTGAAAATAATACGAAGTACATTTATATGTTTTCTATGAAAAAGGATATACAAATTACTTATGAACAGTCCTTTATCTTTATGTTGAACAAACCTTAAAACTAGTGCCTGTCAATCAGTACTGATGACGAATTCGTTATTTTAAACACTGCTAATACCCTGCCAAGAATATCATGATAATGCACATTTAAATAGTATCATGAGTTATGATATCCATGATAATTAAAATGTGAAGGCTTTGCTTGCAAGATGTCAATTGCACACTTCTGAGACATAAAGCATTCTCCTATGAGGTACTTGGTGATCCTGATAGGACCATGTAATGCAGTTAAATGGACATGGTGCACTCTTAAGACTGCAGCATAAATTAAATTTGCTTAAAGCCATCCAAGTATGTGTGTTATTTCAGAGATGATATCAAGGTTTATTATTTATTTATTTATTTATGAAAATTCTATTTATTATGCACATGGGCATGAGGAGCTTTCTGGCAAGTACTATTCTATATTGCAAGGTATGTGCTCTCTAATATGAAGCTTAAAATCACAGAGATCTGCAGTTTTTCTCTTTGTCCTTGTCAGTGTTCAAGGAGTGTCAAGCCACAACATTTTTAGATCTAAAATATCTCCTACTCATAACACGCCTTCCTGTCCTTCCTACCTGCCCATATAGCACAGCTGCTATTTGTCACCCCTATTCTTTACAATGGTTTCTTCACTAATCACCCAGCTTTGTTCTCATCCTGCATTCATCTATTCATTCCACGAGAATCACTTTCTTGCATCCAAATCAAGGATAAAATAATGGCACTTCTCACACGAAAAATACTTATATATTTCACCAAAGTTTTTCAAACCTAAATGGTTTAGGGTCACATTTCAAAAAATGTTATGGTCTCAATATCCTCTGCTTAGAATTAAACACCATGCTCTCCAGTCACATCAGACCCCTTACTCTTGCTGGAATACACCTTGTATTTTTAGGGAAGTTTTGTTATCTAGATTTGTTTTTGCCTCTACTTCTGCCTGGAAAATCCCTGCTTCTCTTGGTGGAACTAGATTTCACTTATACCATGAAAACTCACCCTTACCCCCAGTCAGAATGTATCATCCCTCTCATGTTTTCAAAATGATATTTTATTTAGCTAGTTTCTCATTCCTTCATGCACTCAAAAAATATTCATTCAGTCTAATTTGTAGATGAATTACTATGTACTGAACGTGAGAATCAAAATCAACAGCTTTTTTCAAGGATCTCAGGTGGGGAACATAGAACATAAATACAAACAACCACACTGGTATAGTACCATATAGTATATGTGGAATCAATTATTTAATAAATTCACTAACAACGCAAATGATTAAAAGAAAATAAAGAGACAATACACATGGGAAGTTGAAATGGAATAACAAGAAGGCAGAAGTGATTTGCAAGCAGAGAAGAAAGGAAATCTGACCAGTTCTTACAAGAACTGGTAATTCTTTGGTAAATCTTGAATTGCCAAACATCTCTTCAATTTGTATTTCAGAGAGAAGTTACTTTTCAAGACTATCCCCCGGCCCTTACATATATGGTCATGGCCTTAGTTAAGACCATCATCACGGCAGAGAGCAGACAAAATGTGTTGGGTATTTGTGTGTGAGTATTGATAGAGATATAACTATTTAATCAATAACTTTTGGGGGCAGGCAGGATAGAGGAAAAGGAAAGAAAGAGGAAATTGGATATAAATATTTAAACTTTTCACCAGTTAGCTACTATTAAATTTATGGAAAGACTTTCTCTATACAGCTGTGCTAAGTACAATTCCCCAAACCCTAGCCCTGACTAACTCTGTCACCTTTTCCATTCTCACAATTTATTCTCTAGCCATGACAAACCAAATTTATATTTGCTATGCCATCTGCTGAAATGCCCTTTTTCCTCTCCTTCCCTTAGTTAATTTTCATTTATCTCTCAAGAACCCGGCAAGGCATCACCTGTTCTAGAAAAAAATCTTCCTTTTTGTTAGTCTAGGTTAAATGCGTCTTCTTTGTACTCCTGCAGTACACACTGTATTCCATTGCAAAATAGTGTCTCTTTCTCACAAGTCCTTCAGACCAAGTCTGTGTCACATTTATCTTACCTAGTAATCTCAGAATCTGGCAAGAGTTAGTCCTAAAATGTCTGTTGAATTTGTTCTGAACTACGGTCTACCTCGCTACCAGCTCTCATTGAAAACCCCTCATGAAAGCTGCTCAGAGTCTGTTCTCATTATGTACTCACTTGCAGAAACAGCCCAGGAGTCAAGTCAAGGCTCAGTTATGTTTCCTCCCAGTTAGACCCCTTTAGATGTCTTCCACTAAGCTTTATTCTTCCAACAGATTTTAAATCCTAGCCCCTATCCCCAATAAGACATTTTCATGTTTGACAGATACTTTATTTATTCTGGATCAAACCAAAAATAATTAAAACATTTCTATACACTCACAACACTAATAAAGAAAGATTAGTCTGATATATACAAAAATCTATTAATAACATTGTTCACAACACCCAAAGTGTTTGTTTTGAAATGATGCATTCATGAAAGTATAATTAGTTCTGAAATGAACAAAGATATGTTTTCATAGCAAGTATATTCAAAATTGTCTTTAAAAATAAGTGATTTTGTACAGAATAGCCAGGAACTATTATGTATGCAAAATACCCAAATGGAGATCAAAGTGGAGACTGAAAAGCAATTTTGGGCTGGGTGTGCCTGTTCTCTGTGGTCTATGGATAATCTGCCACAGAAAGACAGGTCAGCTGATGACACCTGCACCATGGAAAGTGAATTCCTTAATCAATTTAATTTCACCATTGACTGTTTTGGTTAAATCACAAATCTATTGTTTTTCATGACTCCAATTTCTAGCTTTTCAGGTCCCTACCTGATTCCCATATCCAATTTATCATAAAGTGCAAGATATGGATACAAATACCTGACTGTTCAATGTGATTTATTTCTGCAAATTTGTCATCAAGCTAAAAATAAGCCATATATTTTTTTAAATAATCACACGCAAGAGGTTACAGTTAAAAGGAGTATTAGAAAAATGTCTAACTATTATATCATTTTGCACAGCTGAAACCAAAAGGAGGAGGAGGAGGAGGAGGAGGAGGAGGAGGAGAAGAGGAAGAAGAAGAAGAAGAAGAAGAAGAAGAAGAAGAAGAAGAAGAAGAAGAAGAAGAAGAAGAAGAAGAAGAAGAAGAGGAAGAGGAAGAAGAAGAAGAAATAGGAGAAGAAGAATTTACTGGCTGAGGCAAAAAGTACCCCCTCCATCCTGGAGTTATTTTCTTAGTACAAAGGATACTTGATTTGTGTTAGTTTTAAGCTAACATTCATAAATGGTAAAATTTCTTCTCAATGTAAACTCTGTATTTTGTGGAAATAAATTAAATGCTGATATTAAACATAAAAAAAGATATGTAATGAAAGGTATTAAACTTGTGATACATTGTCCTTATGGTAGCTTTAGTTTAAGAGCATGTTTCAGATGGTTCATGCAAAGGTAGTTATCCAGAATTGTCCAAATATGCTCATTACCTATTTGGAAGATTGAACGGCCAGGAAAATCGTATTCCCACCTGAGCCTATCCCAAATTTTCCTTTTAAGGCCAAACAATGTGTTTTCAATAAAATTTCAAATCTATTCACTTGTCCCCCTATATTAGCATATCAATTGACATTAATATGTCAGTGACTTAACATATTCCATTTGCTGCCCAGACAATACATGCACTTGTGATTTCAAAGGTACCTTAAATGTAACACTACAAAGTTGAATTCCAGTTGCTACCCACCCCATACTTGCCCTCTTCCACTATGTATTATTTCCGTAAATGGCACAAATTTGCATCAGGTTGCATAAACCAGAAACCAGGAGGTCACCTTTGAGCCTGCCCATCTCCCTCACTTTCCTATGTTGAATCCATCAATAAACCCTGAATTTAATCCTATGAAAGAACTCCTCATACACACTATACTGCTTTCAAGCTCCTGTGTCACTACACTTAGTCAATCAAATAGGTTTCCCTAACTGTTCTCCCTAGAGGTAATCTTGCTCCACTCTTTAATTTTATTTTCTATCTTAACCTCAGTGATTTTTACAATTAAAAATGAGTTTACCTTTTAATATTTTGACATTGCTTTTAGGTTAAAAGTATTTTTATGGCCTACACCCCTCTGCATAGGATGGTTTTAGAATGAAAACCAAAATATATGGCCTACGAGGTCCTGAATAATATGGCCTTCTCCTTCCTCTCCAGTCTGATCTACTGCTATGCTCTTACTTGCCTTCAGCATCCTAGAAAAACTATTTTTTTTCTTTCTTTTAATCACTCTATGCTCCATCCAGGGACACAACAGGACCTTTCCATGCTGTGTTATTTGTTGTTTCTAATCTTTACACTACACCCAGCATTCACTTACATATCCTTTAGATTTTAGCTTATGCTTCACTTTCTCAAAGAGACTATTTCTGATCCCCAGGTTTCCTGATACACTCTCATAAGTCTGTGTCCTAGTATCAATGTATAAATGTATGATTCCTCACTGACAAAATCTCAGTGATAACCCACATCTTGTTTCTATTCCTCAGAGTTATGTTCTCAGTGGACAAAATGGTGTCACATTGATCCTCAGCAACTATTCATTGAATTCAAGAATAAATAGAGTTTAGGGACCCAGTCAAGAGCCTGACTCCAGGGTCCGTATCGTATGCTGAGTAACACACAATAGTCCTGCCGTGGCTGCTGCCTACAGGTTCATTCATCAAGGAGCTGAATTTCTTTACTTTTGAAAATGGCTCTAAAATATTTTTTAAATAGTACATGTTGTTGAATGATTTTAGTAAAATGATTATTTAAAAAATAATAAATAGCCTCAAACAATGTTCAATAATAATAATTAAAAAAAAACTCTGAAAGGTAAATTTCCTTTTTTTCTTTCTGAAGTTTCAAATGTCACTCATATATACAAGTAAGAGGGAAAGAATGGGAAACAGTTTAGTTGTCTAAAGATAGAGTCATCGAAGCTACCTCAGCAGAAGTGTGAAGGGAAGCAGAATGTGCCACCTCAAAATATGCCAATTTGGCAAGCAGAGCTGAAGGCAATCTGGAACCAGTAGACTTAGGGAAAACTTTTTACTCCCCTTTTACAGCCTAATATAATTTAGAAAGGAGACCTGTACCAGAAAGAGAGCTATCACCAGAGATAACTTTTCTATTTGAGAGACTTATCTGTGGGACAGGGCATACCATTTCTTTACCAAACATTTCCTCTTCTCTTCCTATAAATTGTCTCCCTCCTCTTTGAATCTCCAAGCCACCATCCCTTTCCATAGCCCAGGACGGTATATAAGGATCAATTGCCTGGCTGCCTCTGAGTCTCATGTCTTTGTACATAATTGAAATTTTTTTTTTTTCTCCTGTGGATATGTTTTTTTGTACGTGTGGTCTCAGCCAAGAAACTAGAAGTGTGGAGGGAAAATTACTTCTCTCTTATAAGTGAAAAGCTACCCGAAGAACAGAAAGGGGTAGATAATTTTGTAGAAAATTGGGATTCCTTGGATTAGTTAGAAAAGCTCATGGAAACCTAAGAATAATAAAGTGGAGTAATGAAAAGAGGAGGAAGGAGAAAATTTTCACTTGCTTCCAATTATCAATAGTTTCTATTAGAATTCTACACTATGATCATCAATTGCCTGGATTGAAGAACTATTTTGGAGTAAGATTACTTATCCAATAACTTATCAATGGCAAGCTCTTTCATGATTATATCAAATTTAACCTTAAATAAACTCAGATACCAAAACTTACGTGATCTCAAAGATCACAAATACTTTTGTATCACATTCAAATTTTTACTTAGCCATTTCCCAACCAACTCCCTGTTAATATCAGTGAAATTTTGTAACATGAAGCAGAGTATTTGACATATTATCATCACTCAATATATTTGTTGAACTAGGGAATATCCTCCTTGATGACAAATGAATAAAAGAAACCAGTAAGTCCTTAGTATTAGTCACTGGAGAGTGTTTTAAGATATTAAAGGGATTGATTTCTAGTACAGTATAGAAGTTAAGAACATGTGCTTTGGACTCAGAAAACCTAATTTCAAATCCTAAATTTGGTTTTTAATAGTTGTGTAATATTGGACAGGTTATTAATTTCTTATACCTTAGTTTATATAAATAGGGATGATAGTAAATATAATCAATATATTTACTACAACAAAAGTAAATGAAATAAAATCTGTGACAATTCTTAGAATAGTGCTTGGCAAAATGTACTGGCAGAACAGTTACACCTTTAATTTTTATAGCATCATTATTTTCAGGATGAATATATTTGGACAGACATTACTATGTTTTTCCTCTGATCAAAAGATGGTAGAGAATACATTGGATTTCCCTAAATATACAAAGAAGGTTGATCTGATTTATGTATGTGATTGTGAAGTGCATTCTCATTAAGAATAAAAGCAATCACATGAAATGTCACTACTGACTGCCTGTATGGGAGAAATAATTTGGAATTCCTATTCCAGATATCAATTTAGAGACATTATCCTGGATTGAATTTATTAGAGGCTAACAGAGTCCTTGAACCCCAGGTTATAAAAGAGTGGGTCGCTTACAGTCATGCACTGGTCCCACTGTAGTCTTGAAATGCACTGGTATCCAAATAATCAAGCAGAAAGATCAAGCAACAGGTACAGATTTTAAAAATATTTTTAATAAAAATATAGCTAACATACAATATTATATTAGTTTCAGGTGTACACCATAGTTATTCAATATCTATGTATCTAAAGAAGTGATCACCATAAGCCCAGCAACCATCTGACACTGTACAATGCTATCACAATATTATTGACTATATTCCCTGTGCTGCACATTACATCCCCATGACTTATTTGTTTTAACCTAGGAACTGGGACCTCTTATTCCCCTTCACCTTTTCCACTATTTTTTAAAAAATTTTTTCAATTACAGTTTACATTCAATATTATTTCATATTTGTTTCAGGTTTACAACATAGCGGTTAGACATTTATATAATTTGTGAAGTTATCTCCCTGAGTAGTCTAGTACCCACTTAGCATTATACACAGTTATCACCATATTATTGACTATATTCCCTATGCTGTACTTTACATCCCCATGACTAATTTGAAACTACTAATTTGCACTTCTAATTCCATTCACCTTTTCACTCTGCCCCAACCCCTTCCCACCCATGACCACGATGAATCTAGTACACTTCTGACACTATGAAATATAACATTATTATTGACTATATTATAATATTATTGACTCTATTCCTTACCCTATACCCTACATCCCAATGACTACTTTGTAACATTTTTTTAAACCTCTATCCTCTCAACATTTTCTACTTTTTAAAAAGTTACTATTTACTTCATTTTATTCTAATCGGTCTATCGATAGCTGTGGACTTGTACATGCATGGCATTTGGTGAGAGAAAGAAAACCATTCTTATTCATAAGAAGTGAAAGGATCTAAACAATCAAAAGAAAGACAAGCCAGGGGCTATACAGAGAAGACATGACAGGAAACAAATTGTCAGTAGGAGACTGATCAGGTCATGTAAATATTTTTAATGTTATATTTGTTCACCGGGAATATTACTATATGCCATTACTTGATTATTTCATTTAAATGCATTGCCAAATATGTTAGTCTATATACCTTAATGTCATTTTCTTATATATAATCCATACTGCGTGAGTTAGAATGTTTTGGTTTTCCTTCCATTGAGAATGACAGCTTTTCCTTATTTGTCTAAACTTCCAGCAAGTGACCATGACTACATTTAAAGAATTTGAGATGGATGGGATAATTCTTGGCCCAAGGTGTAATATCACTACTGACATCAGAAGAAGAAGCAACCATATTGTTATGAGCACGGCCTTGGGAGACAGACTGTCTAGGTTCAATAGGAGCCACATTTTACCTCTTGAGAGCTAGCTTTTAGGATCTTTGAAAGTTCTATAAAGTCTCTGTAGTTCAGTTGCATTATTTGTATTAGTAAAAGTTGTTTAATGAAACAGTACCTGACATATAAAAGTGTTTTATAAGTTATTGTTTCATAAATTCTATTCTAACCAAATGAGCTAATCAAATACAGAATTTGTATATCTCTGCATTTTAAAAGCAATGGCTGTCACATATGTTTAACAATTTCAGTAAATGTTTCTAAAATTTTTCAACATTCAAAACAAAGCCATATGCTATTAGTAGATCAAAACAGGCTTAGGATATGTTAGCATTTTTGATGTGCGTTTAATGTACTGGAATAGTAACAGTACATTTAATTATGTGGTCATAGATTGCTAAAGATATATAGGGATAACTAAATCATGCAAAGGATCACAGTTTTAAAATTACCAGGGAACTGCTTACAACTAAAATCAAAGCAAAACTCTTGTTTTTATAATCTAATATAAAGTCAATTGTGTACTCCTTATAAAAGATCTTCGCAATATCTTGCTTTCTGTTATTTTAAGATCTTCCTAAAAGGCTCTTTATGTTGGTTAACTTGTTTTTCCATGTTACCCAATTTCACTTTATGTTTTATATTAAAACATAAAGGAGAAACGACGGGGAAAAAGCTTTGTCTCAATGAGGAAAATATATTATTCAAGGAACACTTTGGAAAAGCAATTAAAGAGTTTACATTTATACCATTTTTGAAAGCCAATTTGTTATTTCATTTTATAATTATCCTTAATGAGGAAGCTTGGAGAAAGTTCTCAATCATGATTCTTACTAAGATACTCAACATATTGAACAATAAAAGCTGAAGCATCAACCCTACTTTTTAAAATTTCATTCTTCAGAAAGATTCTTAATAAGCCATTATTTTTAGCGTACTTTGCCTATGTAAATAAAATCCTTTGTCACAAACCAATTAAAAGTACCTAAATTGTCAGTAAAAAAGAAAACTCTGTGGATTAAATTACTCCCCCAAATTAAGCATTTAATATTAAAGTATATATTACACATATAATATTAAAGACCATATCCATGTAAACATTACATCTGTTTTATTCTTCCAGCTTTATTGAGATATTTTTTGACATATAATATATGCAGGTTCAACGTATATAATGTGTTTATTTGATACAGATAGATATTGTGAAATGTTTACCACAATAAGGTTGTAAACACCATACTTTCACATAATTACATTTTCTGTAGTGAAAAGATTTGGATCTACTCTCTTAACAACTCAAATATATAAAATAGTATTGTTAATTGTAGTCACCATGCTGTACATTAAATCCTCAGAAGTGATTGATATTAATAGTGAAAGACTGTACCCTTTGACCAACATCTCTCCATTTTCCCCACCCCTCAGTTCCTGGCACCCACCATTCTATTCTGTTTCTATGAGTTCAGCTTTTTTAGATTCCACGGGTAAGTGAGAACATACAGTATTTGCCTTACTCTGTATGACATATTTCACTTAGCATAATGCCCTCAATGTCCATCGTATTATTGCAAAAGGCAGGATTTCCTTCTTTTTAAGGCTAAATAATATTCCATGGTATGTACATATATACCACATTTTCTTTATCCACTAATCTGTCAATAGACATTTGTTTCCATGCTTTGGCTACTGTGAATAATGCTTCAATGAACATGGGATGTGAATATTTCTTTGATGTGAATAATTTAAGTGCCGTTGGATATACACCCCAAAATGGGATGGTTAAATCATAGGGTAGTACAATTTTTAATTTTTTGAGGAACCTCCATATTGCTTCTATAGTGGCTGTACCAGTTTACATCCTCACCAAGAGTTTACAAGGGGAGTTCCCTTTCTCCACATTCTAACCAACATCTATATCTTTTCTTTTGGTAATAATAATTCTAACAGTATGAGGTGGTATCTCATTGCAGTATTGATCTGCATTTCCCAGACAATTAATGAGGGTTGATTGAGCCTCCTTTCATGTACCTGTTGGGAAACTGTATGTCTTCTTCGGAAAAATATCTATTAAAGTCCTCGGCCATATGTTTTAAGTGATTGTTCTTTGGATGTTTAATTATATGAGTTTCCTATATATATAGGATATTAATCCCTTCTCAGACAGACGATTAGCAAATATTTTCTTCCATTCGATAGGTTGGCTTTTCATGTTCTCCCATTTGATACGTTGACTTTTTATTTTGCTGATTGTTTCTTTTGCAGTGAAGAAGCTTTACAGTTTGATGTAGTCCTACTAGTTTATTTTTTTTCTTTTGTCTCTTGCACTTTTGGTGTCATATACAAACAGATTTTGTCAAGACCAACTTCAAGAAGCTTTTCCTCTATATTTTCTTCTAAATAGTTTTACCATTTCTGGTCTTTAAGTCTTTAATCCATTCCACATTAATTTTATGAATTGTGTGACATAGGGCTTTAATTTCATTCTTTTTATATGTGAATATCATTTCCCCAGAACCATTTATTGAAAAGACTATCCTTTCCCCATTGAATATTCTTGGCTCTCTTTTCTTCTCTTTTCTTTTCTTTCTTTCTTTTATTTTAAATTTATTGGGGTGACAATGGTAAGTAAAATTACATAGATTGCAAGTGTACAATTGTGTAATACATTGTCTATATATCACATTGTGTGTTCACCACCCAGAATCAGTTCTCCTTCTATCACCATTTATTTGACCCTGTTGGCTCTCTTTAAATACAACTTGTGAGAGTTTATTTCTGGGCTCTGTATTCTGTACTACTGATCTATGTGTCTGTTTTTATGCCAGTACCATACCATTTTTATTACTATAGCATTGTAATAAAGGATAAACTCAGAATGTGTGATACCTCCAGCTTTATTTCCTCCCCTCCCCCAGGACTGCTTTGTCTATATAGGTCTTTTGTGGTTCTGATCAAATTTTAGGATTATTTTTTCCTATTTCAGTGAAAAATGCTACTGGAATTTTTATAGAGATTGCATTACATCTATAGATGGTTTGGGGTAGTATGGACAATTTTCTCATCCTTGAACACAGGATATCTTTCCATTTATTTGAGTTTTCCTTAATTTCTTTCAATATCTCACAGTTTTCAATGTACAACTATTTAATCTCCTTGGTTAAATATATTCCAAAGTATTTTATAATTTGTGATTGTATTGTAAATGATATTGTTGTGGATAGTTCATTGTTGGTGTATAAAATCACAACTGTTTTTTGCATGTCGATTTTGTATTCTGCAAACTTACTAAGTTTGTTTAATAATTCTAAAAGTTTTTGATGGAGTTCTTAAGATCATATATATATGTATATATACATATACATACATATATAATATATATAATATATATATATATATATATATATATATATATATATATATATATATTCATCTGGGAACAGAGACATTTTTTTCTTTCACCTTTCTGATTTTAATATTTCTTATTTCCCTTGTCTGATTTTTCCCTTAAGGACTTCTGGTAACATGTTGAATGGGAATGGTGACAGAGGGCTCCCTTGTCTTGTTCCAAGTCTTGGAAGAAAAGCTTTCAGCTTTCTACCATTAAGAATGATGTTAGCTGTCTATTTGTTGTATATGGTCTTTATTATGTTGAGATACATTCCTTCCACACCAAAAGTGTTGAGAGTTTTTATCATGAAAGGATGTCGAATTTTGTCAAATGTTTTTTCTGCATCTTTTGAGATGATCATATCATTTTTATTTTTCAGTCTATTAAAGTGGTGTGCCACATTTATTGATGTGCATATGTCATACCATCCTGCATCCCAGGAATAAATCCCATTGATCATGGTATATGATCCTTTCATCATTGTGTTGATTTCAGTTAGACATTATTTTCTTGAGAATGTTTGCCTGTATGTTCATAAAGGATATTGGTATGCAGTTTTGTTTTCTTGTAGTGTCCTTATCTGTCTTTGGTAACAGAAAAATAATGTCCTCATAAAATGAGTTTGGGAGTGTTACCTCCTTTTCTATTTCTTTGAAGAACTTGAGAAGGATTGGTATTCTTCTTTAAGTGTTTCATAGAATTCATCAGGGGAAACACTTGATCCTGGACTTATCTTTATTAGGAAACTTTAGTTACTGATTCAATCTTCTTACTGATTATTGGTATGTTCATATATTCTATTGTGGTTTTTTTTCCATACTCAGTCTTAGTAGGCTGAATGTTTCTAGAAATTGATTCATTTATTCTAGGTTATCCAATGTGTTGGTGTATAATTGTATATAACAGTAATGTCACGCTCCTTTGTATTTCTGTGTTTCTGTGTTGTTAGCTGTAATATGTCCTCTCTCACTTATGATTTTATTTATTTGAATTTTATTTTCTTCTTAGTTACAAGGTCTGCCAGTTAAGTTCAAGAACTCATCCTAGAAAAAGTGCTACAAACCTCATTGCTGAATATCACTACAGTCATCTTTGAAGAACTCCCCTTGGGAAGCTGTGCAACGACACCAGCACCTAGTCCACCCTTCAAACAGTTTTGGAACTCTTTTTCTAGAATGACCATCAGAGCTGTTGTTGTATTAGCCTTGATGTCCTGAAAGTCATCAAAATGTCCTCCTTTCAATATTTCCTTTATCTTCGGGTAAAGAAGGAAGTCATTGGGGGCTAGATCAGGTGAGTAGGGAGGGTCCAATACAGTATTTGCTCACTGGCTAAAAACTCCCTCACAGACAGCGCTGTGTGAGCTGGTGCATTGTCGTGATGCGAGAGCCATGAATTATTGGAGAAAAGTTCAGGTCGTTTTCATCTAACTTTTTCACGCAACCTTTTCAGCACTTCCAAATAGTCAAATTCGTTAACTGTTTGTCCAGTTGGTACAAATTCATAATGAATAATCCCTCTGATATAAAAAAAAAAGGTTAGCAAAATTGTGACAAGTCCACGAATGTAACTGTCAGACCTAGCATTCTTGGAACAGGAGTGCTAGGCCATATTAAGGCACATATTAAAATCTACTGATTTCAAATTGTTTTCCTAAATCGCTGTACCATTTTCATAATTACTCACAATTTCAGAGTTCCCCTTTCTCCTCAGCCTCCATAATGCTTGGATATTCAACTTTTCTCATTTTCACTGTTGTGACATAGTTCTTCTACAATTGCTTCAGAAAGTGGCGAGAATAATGGCACAGGTGTATTTGAAGTGAGGGGGGGTAATTTGAGAGGGATTAATGGTAGCGTGCCTTCTACTGTAATATATATATATATATATATATATATATATATATATATATTTTTTTTTAACTTAAACGTTCTCTGTATATTTTCATCACACCTCGTATATTTTCTTAATATATTTTATTCTTAATGTTGTTTATTTGGCTTTCCCTCTATTGCTATTTTTTTCCTTGTTCATTTTTGTGATGAATTCATCAAACAAATAACCTTTAACTTTGCTGATTCTGTTATTTTGCTATTTTGATATGTTATTTTGCTGTTATTTGCTATTTTGTGATCTTTATTATTTCTTCCTCTCTTTGGTAATATTGTCTTTTAATTACACACACATATATTATTTCAGGTGAATGCTTAATTTATTGATTTTCAGACTTTCTTCACTTCAAATATAAGCATTTAGGATATAAATAGCCCTCTACATGCTGGTAGAACTATAATTTCAAAACTTTTTAGAAAAAACACACACAACTGTTATTTAGTTACAATTAGCCTCTAATTAGGAAGATGCTTTGAAAATGATTTTGGTACATCATAATAAATGTAAATACCTAGATATTAAAAAATTGCCACCCAAATTCAATTTTTTATCCTGAATAACATATATCTTTGTTCTTGTTTTGAAAAATATGCATATACTGATTAACTTTAAAGCATATCAAGCTATAATTTTCATTACTGTGCTTGTTTCAATGAGATTTAAAAAATAATCCCTATTGTTAAAAACATTTTTCAGCTGTCTTCATTTATAACCATCTTAAAAACAGTATCTTTTCCTACAAGAATATATTACAAATATATTTTGTACACTCCTCACTTAATATTGTCAACTGTTGTTGTGACTTCAAGCAAAATAACACATAAGAAAACCGATTTTACCATAAGCTAATTAATATAAATAAGAGTCAAGTTTCTACCGTACTTCAACAAGGTACTAACAAACAACTATTTTCGGGAGAGAAAAAGAAAGAAGCTACTGATATCGGAAGAATAATTGAAGAAGAACCCATCACATTCCAATTGATCAAACTCTGTATGTACATTTGCCCCCAAAAAAACAAAAGCAAAAGGAGGACACAAGCCAACACCTAAACATCCAATAGACAAACAATTAAACATACTTTTGGACTGGTCCTTGCAACAATCCTTTTCTCCCAATAAAATAATCAAGTGGATTGAGGTACACATTTGTTTAGGACCTTGGGATCATGAATGAAATATTCATTATATTTTTCTATGGTCAACAAATCCCTATATTATTTTGATTTCCACGCCACCTGAGATTATATATTTTCTTATTCTAAATCCAAGTTCTGTTTTCCTTATTGTCCTTTTTAGATTAAGATAGGAAATACCTGTTAGTCTTCTGGAAAAATCAATATACCTGGAGAATTTTTCCCCAAGGGCATCCTCCTACTTTTCACAAATCCTCAATCAGAATCTGAAGGATCTTGAATTTCTCTGTAAATCTACCCTTATCCAATATGCGGGTAAAATTTGCTACATTTTAACAATGGTGTAAACTTTGAGACTGACTCCAACTACTACTATTTAATAGCTCAGGAAACATATAAAGTTTTCAAACAAAAATTACAATTTTGTCCAAAGAAAATGTACTGTCCAGGAAATAATTTATCCCAGGGGAATACATACACCAGTCTTGAGATATTTTAAACTATTTAAAACTTTCCTGGGATTAAGAAAAAAAAAAATTAAAGAGTTTTTTTGGATCTCATACGCTATTGCACATAATAGGTTCCCACCATTTCTGCAACGGCCACACCTGTTCTCTCCTTAACTTTTTCTCTCCTTACTACTAAGTCTCTTCCCTGGATTTCTAATATAATCTGTGTGTGTTTGTGTGTGTGTGTGTGCATTCATGAATTCGAGTGTATTGTGCATCATTTAAAATTAGCTCTTTGGCTAAATCCTGTTACCAATTTGTACATGGGTAATCTGGGTAATCCATTGGTGTTCTGACTTAATTTTATCAGAATATTTAAAGACTGATCCTTTACTACAACCTTTTTTTAGACTTAGTGGCAAAAGCCTACTCACCTTGTCTATGAGCAACAATGTCAGCAACCATGCTAATAGTTTTTTTTTTTACTGACTTGATTCTTCTTGCTGTGCAATATTTTTTTTTCCCCAAAGAAATATACATTTTCAGCATGCAGGCTTACCTCCTATAAACTTTTACAAATATTTCCCTTTTCTAGCCACCACTGCAATAATGAAAAATCCTATTACTCTATTCTCTGTTAAGAAGGGGAAATTCCATGAGAGTCTATGTTCGTCCAAAAACTGACTTTGCCTGAATCATATCAGGGATGAGATAACCCCAGGAGGCAGAACTTATCATACTAACCTGAACTTGTGAATTAGCAAGTATTAAGAGAGTATACAGGTACACCTTTGGAATAGTCCACAATTTTAGAAAGCTATGGGAACAATGCAGAAACCTTAATTAAAAGCAGTCAACAGTTTAACGATCTTCTTAAGGAAGTGGATATTGTAAAGGTAGAATCGCATACAAAAAGTTCATGTATAATTTTCAATAGTTTTCTTCTGTCTTTAAACTATGCTAAGGTTCAGAAATTGTCCGGGGCACTGAACAATGCCACAGAACTCATTATCTGAGAATTTCATAATATTGGGCAGGTTATGCTTCAAAACAAAGCAGTCCCAGAAATAATGTCAGCCTCTCAGGATGGAACATGAGACATTTTAGGGGGGATATACTTTCCTCTGACCCCTAGACATCGTTCTGGTATCTTTTATGTTAGTAAGGTAATCACTTAGCTATCAAACAACTGTTTACTTACCAAAGCCTTCATTTCAACTACTGTATCATGAACTTAGTCCAATTGGTTAGCTCTCTGCCTCAACTAACCCACCTTAAACCACTTTAGCCTATGCTCAAAGCCTATAAGTACCTCACTTCTGACTTACCTTTTGTGAGACATTTCTAAACTCTTGTCAGCATAGTGTTTTTGCCTACTGCAGTAATTTACAATAAATTTATATTTTCTGCACACAGTATCTGCCTCAGAGTAAACACAGATAGCTGTTAGTATTATTTATGTTACTTTTATTACTAGTTTTGATATTTTTCCATCATTTACTATTGTGGAAAATGTGAGAAAAACAATCTATTTTATTCACTAAAGCTATAGTTGTTATCTCTTCTATATATACTTCCAAAGACTTACCTCAAACTTTCATTTTCTTTTCTGGTTATTTTTTTCATGTGTCATTTTCCATAAAGTTTTCTGTTTTGACCTGATTATTTAGTCAATTTCTTTGTTTCTTTTAATTTTTAATATCTACTAAGCAGATTACATTTGATAATTAAAACGTAACAAAAATAGAGCTTAGCAGAGAACCTGACACATCCTATATGTTCAATGATGGTCTTCATTACTTTGTAATGCTCCTGCAAAGCCAAATTATAATATATTTAAAGCTGTGTATAGATATTCCCTTTGTAACATCTATTAATCTTGTTATTGACATTAATACATCTGGGAACTCAGGTGGATCAACCACCTTTGCATAAATGAAACCACCTGCAGAGGTCAGTTTTTCAAAATATTTTACAAATTTCAATGACGCACCTTTAGCTAGAATAAGTCATAGCTCATACAATGCCAAGTGCAAGGCATTAAGTATGTGTTTGTGTGTGTGGTCTGATTATTACTCTGAAGATAAATCATCAAGGCCATATTTCCTGAATCCCCTTCAGGAATAAAATATAAGATTGATTTGTTTTTTCCCCCACCAAAAGCCCTCAGTGACTAAACAAATGTTGGTTTGGTTCAACAATGAATGTCCTCTAAGACCACTGATGAGAAATACCACTTTATATGTGCATATTTTAATGATGACCTCTTCTTGAAAAAGAAGAAAAACATTCTTGCTTTTTAGACAGAATTAGTTTCTGAATTTAGAGATGATTGGCTTACATTAAAATTATGTCCCTGATGCAATAAATTTACTCAACTTCTTGATTGTCTTATAGTAAAAAAAAAAAAAACCAGCTGTTTACTCTGATCCCATGGTGTTAAGACAATTTAAATTAAATCCATAAGCACAGCTTTGTCACTCTATAAAACACTGCATGCATGTCATTATTTAAATTATCATTACTATTGAAAGAAAAAATTCACTTACGTGACCCAATTTGTTACATTTTAAGGAGTGCAGTGCTGCATTTGAACTAGAAATTGGTAGCCTTGGGCTGCCAGTTTTGGATTTGGGCTGCTTCATCATGTAATCCTGTTGTAGAAGTGATCTTCTCTGAACTTCTGTGCTAGTTTCTCAGCAAATAGTCTTAATGCCTGCTCAGAAAGCATGTTTTGCACATGATAACCTAAGGATTATTCTACATCAGGAAACACTTAAATTACCATAATAATTTTCTCTCTAAGTTCTTAAGCGTGATTAATGTTGTTTTCATTTCTTGGCTTAGAAAGGGATTTCTAAAAGTGAGTGTTCTGGACAGTTTTTTGGGTGATACTTTGTAAAGTTCATGGAAATGAAGCTAATTCTTTAAAAATCATTGTCAAGTATTGAAATCTTTTCTATCGGTGGATATTTAGGTTATTTCCAATTATTCAGTAAAACAATGCTCCAATATTATCTTTTAGGTGTAGTAATTTGTGATCATATCTAAGCAATTCTATAATAAAGATTCCTAGAATTGGGATCTTTGATATATACTTATGTATCAAGTAATATAAAAGTATAAAATTTTGTTAAAATCTTCAAAATTGTCCTCCCAACAAGATGTACATATTTAATTTTTCAGAAATCATATGAGTTGTCACCTGTATTTTCACAACAAATAAATGAAAACATCCACTTACTTTACAGTTTTGACTCTTATGCTATAAAGAAAACTTGCTCTAATTTTTCACTTGCTAGAAAGAATATGCCTTGCATACTTAATTTAAAACAATTTAAAACTTCACTTGTTAGGATACTAGTAAAAATCACCCCTCTCTATTTTATCACTCAAATAAGCAAAGGATGCTGTATTTTTAAAAAACGGATTCACATGTGCTTCCACAAAAGACAATGAAGGGCTTGCCTATGTGTTGCTGCCAACTAGTAAATATATTGGAAAATCACTAAACCCATTAGCTTGTACACAAAGATTTTGAATAAGCTACTGTTGAAATCATTTTCTCCTTTACTGGTTTAGAAATCCTGACAATGTAAGTGTGGTAAATGAACCTAAAGACATAGTCAATAGCAAAAAGATAAAAGCAAATAACCTATGAGAATAAACCGACAAGCCAAGTTTCACGAAAAATATAAAATAAATAATAAATAAATAAATAAATAAATAAATAAAGATGCTTAAAAATCTTAACTAAAATCCCAACATGCTTATTTTAGCTGCTTACCATGTGTCAATACAGAAATAATCCAGAGAATACTTGGTGAGGACAGTCATAACATCAAATCACAAGGAAGTTTATTTTCATAATATCTAATGAAATTTTAATGGCATCCTTTGGAAATAGAAGGCTGCGATTTTTCTAAGTGAGGGCTTGCAACTCGAAAACACTTATATAGTATGAAATGTTAATTGTAGAAATGCAATTAATAATGAGCAAGGGCCAAAAGCAAGTAAGGCTTTGTAAAAGCAAGATATGTAACCTTTATCAACAGAACTGAAACATCTGGTAGAAAAGATTCTACTTATAGGGGAATTCTGGCTTTTTTCAGTAACTGGTAAATTGAATCAGATTCATGAAAATCTAACAGTAGTGTTTGTTTTCTATTCCCAGATATATGCATCAATGAGTAATAATTATGGTGATAATTTTGGAAAAAGGAATGTGTGGAAGAAGTCTTTTCAAAATTGATATCATCTCAATTCTTAGGTTTTATCATCTCTTAAAACACTCAATTTAAATTGAAAAAGTCACTATTCATTTTATGCAGTAAAATTAAATACATAAGTAAATCACTTAGTATTTGTTATCAAGTATTTGTTAACCTTTGGTTGTGATCCATTTACCCAATAAAAAACATTAATTCATAGATAGAAAAAAAAAAAAAAAAGCAAAACAAAAACAACTATCTGATGGTAAAAAACTATCTAATGGTTATTTATTGCACCAGTAAATATTGTATTATCTCATTGAATCTAGTAGAAATTGTAAGGATTCAATGATGTGCTTTAGAATTAAGCTTAGGAATTAATATTGTATGTGAAGAAATGAGAAAGAAAAATGCAATATTACACATAATAAAGCCAATTACTTCTTTACAAAATGTCTCTTATTGTATGCCAGGTCAAGTGATAGAGCAGACTATCTCTTACATCCCAAATATCTAGAAAAGTTTATCTAAAAAACAATGAATTTGAAGAAATATACACAGTGCACATAATGCATATAGTTTTGTGTATATATAACTATCTAAATATATCTCAAATATATATCATCTAGCTACTGCATACTTGTATGTCTCTATGTGCATATATGTATGAGAGAGGGGGGGGGGAAGGGGAGGGGGAGGGGGAGGGGGAGAGACTAAATAATTTCAAGTCCAAAAAAACGCAGGGTTTTTTCAGTTCATAAAGGTCAATATCACACTCACTGGTGTATATAAACTGTCTATATGAACTGCAGAAAAGCAATACCTGGAACCCTAAAGTTTGTTGCATCCAGCTTTTTACGATGCAATACAGAAAATTGTTATTTATTTACTCCTGGATCAGAGAGAAAATATTAATGAATCAGGTCTCAGTGGGCTAAGAAACTCACTTTTGAGCTTGAAGGTGTTTAGCAAAATTGACAAATGATATAAAATACAAAAAAAAGTGCTACCAAGATGGATTTTAAAGCAATTTAGATTTTGGTTGCCATTATGATTCTGTTTTATCATTAGTACATTTCTTTAACATTTTTTAAATACATATTATTTCCCAGGTTTTGAAATAAACCCAGTTACTGCTAATGCCACCAGCTTAAGGCTGGGTCTACTGTGAACATAGAGCCACAGAACCTGCAGTTTGACCTGGGGTACTTCTGTTTTTGCAGCACATTTATTCTGGTAGGTTTGTACTTGCAATTGAACAAAATTATAGATTTAAATGTGTAATCACATTACACCTGGATTTGCCAAGTTTCACTGACAACAGCTCCAAATGCAAATCACAGTGTTACTTTTTCAGCCAAAGAAAATACTTAGGCCAATGAGATACCAGACTGCCTGCTAGAGTCCAAGTGATCTGCTCAGCTGGCAAAAGAGTAACAGATTAATTGAACAGTGCGGACAGTGTCTCAGACAAAAATTCTCCAGATATAATTGCAGGTAGGTGCCATTACATCAGTGGAATGTACTCAATTAGCAATACCTTTGAAAAACCAGAATCAACTTGTTCCAGCAAGGGAGAGTATCTGTCAAACTGTGGTTCCAGTTTGGGATTTGATAATGTGTCAGCTACAGGATCCACCTGCTGTTCTCATTGTGTGTTGCAATAAAAGCAACACAGCCATACCAAAGCAAATATTTTTAAAAAGGCAGCCATCGCCCTGAGCAATTAAATGTGCAACAGATCTTATTCCTACGCTTAGTGTTGAGAGAAAACAAATATTCAGCTGGTTACTTTACAGGAAAAAAAATAATAAAAGCAAAGCAAAATAAAGGAAAAGACCCAAGAGAGACTAATTGGCTTGTTCTCAAGAACACAGAGAGTAAATGGTAGGGAGGATGACAGTTCCGTTGCTTAATTCCAAATTAATTAATTAATGCTGAGTGACCCACAATAGAACACTAACTCACAAAAATGTTTAGATTTATTATTTTTTCCCCCACATACTATTTAATTCACCAAAAATATCACCAAAGTCATGGAGCTTGCTAATTGCTTAATCTATTCATTCCAAATGATTATATATCAGAAAAGATCCATAACAGATATTAAATTGAGTTATACATTTACATCTGAAAAAACTAGGATATCCAATTTAAGGCACAGTGGAGTGTTGCACCACCTTGACAGGATTCAGACATGTGGCTAAATTAGGAATTAGGGTAAAGGTGGCCTAATCTTTACACAAACTTAATTATATTAAAATCGTGCCATGTTAAAAATAGCAGTCTCCAGTCTTTTGAAAGCTAGTTCCAGGTTTACCATCAGTGTAACAGATAGAGACTATTTTAAGTAAATTGTGACGAAAATGACAGCATTTTTTTAGCTTTTAATATATATATTTTTTTAAAAGTCATAATTCAATTTATCACTTGCATTTACCAGTTTCGTTTATCTATTGAAGTTGTGACTCAAAATGTGAAATTTGGTGGTCAATAATTTATTAAATTTTTTAGCAAGAAATTCAGATGCCAATATAACCTAGAAAACTGAATGTTCAGCACATTTTAGGGCAAGATGGGCAAATATTGCATTAGTTATCTCATCAATAAAATTGCAATGTATTTCTATCTCTTGGGTTATCATAAAGTCAAAACAATGGCAAGTCCTGAGCATAGAATGAAGTACAAAGAAAACCTCTACAAGTCATTGTTTATTTCTATATTATTGCAAATGTCAATCATTAATATACTTAAATGTGGATATTCTGTATTAACACAAATGGCATATACTTAAGTAATACTACAAAAATTGAAGAGAAAAAAAAGTGGCATTCTCTCTTTAGCACTGTCAAGAGCAATGATGCTTTCAAAAACAACAACAAAAACTTGAGATATCTTTTCCTGTAAGGAATGTGGATGCATTGGGCTACCAAAATTTGATGAACCCAAACCATTATGAGCATTAGACTAATTTCACTTAATCTGATTCCAGTTGCAGTTTTTGAGTTGAAATTTGGCTCTCCATTTCTGTACTCCTACAGGGAGAAAATGTATTACCTAATAGATTCAAAAATCCAGCTGCATGTCAGTTATATTTCTTGTTGAAATCAATAAACTGGCTCATTGTCTCATGGATCAGTCTGGAATGGGTTTGACTACTGTGATCCTTTCCCCTGAGTCCAATCACGTCCAGGGATACAGACAAAAATTGTATTTCTAGATTTGTGAATCAGCCTCTGGCCCTTGATTTGTTCATCTCTGTGCTTCCATTCATTGAGGCCTGGAAAGAACTATCAGCCAGTCTCTAGAGAGCAGCTATAGCCAGTCTTTCTCTAATGGCAGAACCATGTCTATTGGTTGAAAAAATGTTGAAACAGAAACTCAGTATCAACATGGCTGTATAGGAGATTTTTGAATGAGAGAATGATGACGATGATGATGACAATATGGTGAAAGAGAAAATTGGCTGGGAAGAGACACAATGTTTATTCTTTGGGATAGTATTTATACAGGTGTCAAAACTCATGAAATTGAAAACTTAATTTTTGCATGTTATTTTACATAAATTATACCTCAATAGGTTCATTCATCAGAAATATTGACAGTACGTATTGTGCAAAAATAAAATGGTTTGTGAAGATTAGATAAATCTATGCAATTTGCAGTATAATTATTTTTAACAAAAAGAACATATTTGAAAAAAGAAATGCAATTAAATTGTATTGTACAATTTTTCATTTCACATTGTCTATTATTGTTTTTAATTCTTACAAATCATTGTGAAGTAGTCATATTTTTATTGTGTTATAAAATCAAATGATGATTTATCTTTTCAAGTGGCTAGGATAAAAACTACAAGGAAGTAGCATAACTTTTTGTATCTATTTTAATAGTTTAAGGACTCCATAATCAAAAATTATTTTGTCAAAAATGTCATTTTACTGTTTGCAGAATTTTCTAATTATTTCAAAAAGATTTTTATACTTTACCCATAACATATATTTATATAGGCAATGATAAAGAAGCCAAAATGTGTCAAGACATATGAATAATATTATTAAGATGTCAAGAGACAACCAGCAGAAGGTGAATAAGTTGTACAGTTGTATCATGGAAGGCATGCCTATTGTGCTATTTCCTCCAACAGAAAGAAGCTTTCACTCTGCATGGTTTCTAGAATCTGCTGAAACTACTTTGCATGATTTTATTGTTAAAAATTATCTCTGTTACATACACTTATTTGAAAACATAAGCACACCTATAAGACATAGAGTTTTGTGCCCACTTACAAAGCTAAATTATATATGAGAGATGACTAATTTGTACACTTTAGTTCATAAACTATTTTGTTACATTTAAAAACGTATTTTCAAATCTGAGCTCTTTTTATTTTTTTCTCTCACTCCCTCAGCTTCAGCCATTTTGCCGATAATTTAAATATGATAAACATTCCCCCATCTTAGTCTGGCCTTTGCATTTCCATTTGCCTAAAATGCTTTTCTTCCAGATGCCTGCATGCCTGAGGGTGTCATTTACTTTCCATCTCTATTCAAATGTCACTTTCTCAAGAAAGCCCATTTTGCCACCCTGACTAAAATAGCCCACCATCCATTCTCTCAGGTCTTACACTCTTCTTTATACATTTAATACTACTTTTCACTATTTGACATATTACATATGTATTTGTTCATTCAAAACGTGGACTTCGTAGCTATAAAAAAATTGGTTAAACATGCTCTTCAACTAAGTGTATGTTTTCTTTACTTATTTTTATTATGATATATTAATTATACTTTAAATGTACATTCATCTTACGTATTACTGTTCAACAGTTTTGACAAATGTGTATACCTGAGGAACTCATTCCACTAGGAAGATACAGAGCACATCCATTATCCCTGAAGATTCATTCATGCTCCTTCCCAGTCAATACCACACTCTACCCACAAGGCAAAACTCCAGTATGATTTATTTCACTATGGATTCTATTACCTGTTGTAAAACTTCACATAAATGGGATTTTATAGTTTGCTCAGTGTGTTAAGTTGATGTTAAATATATATCCTTTTTTGGTACTAGTTTCTATTTTAATTAGTCTGTAAAAGCAAATATAAAAATATTCTAAACTTAGTATTATACTAAACTACAGAACTCAACCATCAGTGAAAGATAAGATCTTAGTAAACTACATGAACCTTTGTTTTTTGTTTGTTTTTTTTTAATTTGCCTGTTGTAATTTTATATTTTAGGATTTTAGGATACATAACTATTATTCTCCATGTGGGACTCAGATTTGAAATCTAGGTTTCAAAGAACAGTCTGTAAAAACAGATTGTTCTTTTCAATTTTAAATTGCTTTCCATATTGGAACAATTATGAAGTTTGCAGAAAATATGGAATTTTAGCATGTGGTATAAAACTCCTAGAATCAACATTTCTTACATATTTTTAAAAGAAGAGAGTTATTTATTTTACTAAGACATTGATATCAATAGCATACAAGGATGGTTATTAGTTTAGTTAATTTACTTTAAGTGTTCCATTCCACTAAGCAGATGTTGGGGAAGTTGGAATCCAGGAAGATAATTATGCCAAAATATGTTTCTAATGGAGTTTTTACAAAAGGAAATATAGTAACTATTCTAGCCAAAATTTGGATTTGGGGGAATTCCCAGACCAAGTTAGAAGCCAAGGGCTTGGGCAATAGGTCTGATTGGAATAATTTATATTCCCTGGGAACTCCTAATATGTTGGCAACACTGAAATAAAAAATGTTAAAAAAGGAAATGAAATTTGTGCCATGGAATGATTTGTCGCACACAAGATTCTTTCCAAGTTTCTTGAACAAGACATTAAGATACAACAAAATCTTCCTATAAGATTTCTTACAGTTGGTGACCTCAATAAGCACCTGGAGTCAGAGATGTCCGTTCTAACACTCAGGTTCTAACCAGTTCTAACACTGGTTAGAACTGCTCTAGAGTTCAAGAGTAGTAACTCAGATTACTAGATGAAAATAAGGTTCCAGACAGGCTAATCTTTCATAAACAATAGAATCTCTTTGCCAATCCAACAAAAGTTCTAAGCTTTGACCTTGGATTCTGGTTTCCCAAGGCAAAATGAAGGCCATTGGAATAAGATCAAGGAACTGAGAGCCCAATGCCTCAGATAATCTATGTAGATAGTAATGGCACCAGGATTACGGGAGAATGTGAGGTAGAGAGAACAACCTTTGAGCTAGAACTTTGAATGAGGAGGGACTACAGGGAAATTGGTATATTCAGGAAACAGCAATGGATAGGGGGACATGGGGCTTAAACTAGTGAGGGTTTTAGCAAGTGGGTAGAGTAGAAGGATACCCATTCTACCGCCTCGCTCTGTGAGGCAGTGGATATGAGAAAATAACCACAATTTAAAAGAGCTGCTGAGAAATGGTTTCCTGGGGGAAAGTATGATTATAGTAAATACAGTGGTTTTTCTGTTAAATATCTCAGTGTCTAATGAATCTCATCATTAAAAGCAATGCAAAGGATTAATATATTACCTTCACAATACAGTCATTAAAATACAATTATAACACCTGGAAAGGCAAAATACTAACACGTTAGCACTAGTTTAACTCCTCAGTAAGATTTTGAGCTACAGTTAGTTTAAAAAAAAAAAAGCTGAAATGGGAAATAGTGGAAGCTCTACAAAATATGATTTTCAGAGCTAGAGAAATTAAGTGGGATTCATGAATAACCAGGTGCAAGGAGATGGGGTAAGCTTGGTACCAAATCAGGAGATACAGTTTTAATAAATACATGCTTCACATTTTTCCCATTTTACTAGGTCTGGCCTCAAAAGTTGCTGTTATATTAGCCAAGATGGAAATTCTTAGGCTCTGGACGCATGTACCAATTTTAAGTAACAAAAAGGTCTGAAAACATCCAGAATAAATGAAGGAATGACTTCTCAGCAGACAGGAAAACAGAGGGTGTAAGTTGAAGAACAGTAGTTAAGAAATCAAGGACAAAGCCTTTGGAACAATACACAGCTAATCTTAAATAGTTTCTGAAACTTATTTAGGGAATAGGGCAAGTTACTTCCACTTCTGAAACCTCTCTTTGTTCATAATAATAATAATTAACATAATAATGGGGCATAATAATGCCACCCAAGTTTATTATAAGAATTAAATGACGAAATGCCATGTCTGTCATATAGGAAGGAGTAATACATTTATTCACTTATTGGCAATTATTTATTAAATACTGTTATATATTAGGATAAAGGAGTTAAAAAGTCAGGCCAAAACTTGTGCTTTTTTTGGCACTTACATACTACCAGGCATTAGTTATAATTATTAATACTATTACAAACATCAAAGACTAAGAGAATAACACAGAGTTCACTCTATCTCATAGTTCGCTTTCTTGAAACAAGAGTAGCATTAATCCTAATCTCTGAAGTGTAGATGAAAGGATTCAATTTGCCACTTTTAGAAATTTCCAAATGAAAAACAACTTGAAAGGGAAGCAAAAAGAGGAGAATTTAAAAGAAAGGTCATTTCCTGTGAAAATACATAATAATCTTGTCAAGTTCTCTTTAAATATGAGTCCAGATAGACTCCTGAATGTCAAGCACTCTGCCTATGGAAGCATATTAAATGGGTTTTGATTATACTGTGTTTCCTGGAAAATAAGACCTAGCCGGACAATCAGCTCTCATGTGTCTTTTGGAGGAAAAATTAATATAAGACCCGGTCTTAGTTTACTGTAATATAAAACCGGGTCTTTAATATAATATAATATAATATAATATAATATAATATAATATAATATAATGCAATATAATATAATATAATATAATATAATATAATAATATAGTACAGTATAATATAACATAAAGTAACACAATATAATGTAATGTAATATAATATAATATAATATAATATAATATAATATAATATAATATAATATAATATAATGTAATATAATGTAATCAGGTCTTAGTTTACTATAAGACCGGGTCTTATATAACATAATTTAATATAAGAATGGGTCATATTATTTTTTGCTCCAAAAGATTCAATAGAGCTGATTGTCCAGCAAGGTCTTATTTTGGGGGAAACACAGTAATTACAACAATCATAGTAGGCACTTCCAAATGGAATCCATTATACTGCTGATTCAAGCATTATTACAATGAGTCTAGTTCCTTTACTACCTAAATAAATTAATGAGTTTTAAGCACTGGCCTGTGGCAAACATTCTAAAATGTCACAATCAAGGAAAGATGAGTTCAAGCAAATAACCAGATAAGTAAAAAGAGATAAATATTGAATTATATATTTCAATTCCCATGTTTCCTGTATATGGGATTAGACCCAGCAAAAGTAGAGGGGCAA
Organism: Rhinolophus sinicus; assembly: GCF_036562045.2. NCBI lineage: Eukaryota > Metazoa > Chordata > Mammalia > Chiroptera > Rhinolophidae > Rhinolophus > Rhinolophus sinicus. The sequence goes on from NC_133757.1 coordinate 36,174,202, forward strand.
GTGAGAGCTCAACCCTGGTACTAATTTTGTTTCCTTGAGGAAATCACATACTTTTTCAAGTTTGAATTATTCATTTAATTCTTCATCTGCAAATCAAAGATTATAATTACAACCTCATGTTTTTCTTGGCCATATATATGTTTATATACATATACATAGTATCATACATACGTAAACATGTCTGTGTGTATAATTATATATACATACATATATATATACATATGTATGTATATATATATATATGTATAAGTGTATATATATATATATATATATATATATATATATATTATTTTTCTCAATTTTAGGGAAAGTGGATAAATGAGGACTCTGACCCATAATCTTGCCAAATCTCCTTCCAGAAGAAGCACTGCCCCACATACTCCAAATACAAGAAATTGTAGTTTAGTAAAAGAAGAATATGCCCTGTCTCTGTCTTATTTTTATTGATTTTTTTCCCCATTATTTGTAATGAAAAATGTTCAAAGTGAGTACTAAGACTGGGTCTACAATAAGGTATTTTTTTCCTTTTTTTTCCCCCCTATCTCTCTTCTACCATCAAACACACACTCACCACACACACACACACACACACACACACACAAATTCAGAAAATAAGGTTAGATAACATAATTAAGTGCTCGTAAATATGCAATATTTGGTATTAATCTTTTCTATATTTAACAAAGTACATAATTTACATTAGCTCATTTTCCATGAAGGTTAATTTTGATTTTTTTGAGCCATTTCCTCAAAAACAGTTTAACTCTACCTTATAGTGAATGTCTCTAAATTGAAAAGGCATGTAAAAACACTGTAAACAATTACATAGACTTCATTATTGTATACATCAGTATCTAGGACATAGTACAGATTAGCTGACCTTATCTTTACAGCTTTCTCTGACTACAGATTCTGGTAACTACACTTTACCCTACCCTGTCTGGGTTATTCTTGGATTACAGGATAGAAACACTGCCCTGCTAGCAGTAGCCTCAGGTACCGTCAAGGTCAGACTTTGTAGTGGTCCCAAAACTCTATCCTTAGCTATAAAAATAGGTAAACGACTCCTTTATTAAACTACTCTAATTGTTCTGTTTTATTTTTTATTTTCTGTCTTGTTAAATCATTGCCTGATTCAATATCCTAGATCAAATCTCCTTATAACTAATTCCAAAATATTAATCGAGGTTTTCTTTTTTTAATACAATATTTGATTACCAGGTTTTTTGTTTGTTTGTTTGTTTTTGTTTTTTTTAGTTTATTCTGTTGACAATGGTGAGTAAAGTTGCATAGGTTTCAGGTGTACAATTCTGTAATATATCATCTATATATCACATTTTGTGTTCACCACCCAGAATCAGTTCTCCTTCCATTGCCATATATTACCTTCTGGAAACCACTAAAATATTGTCTGTGTCTATGAGTTTTTGTTTCTTTATTTGTTTGCCTTGTTCCTTTGTTTTTTCGAAAAAATGTTATAGCCAAAAATATATGGACAACATATTTAGCCATTATTTTAAAATACAAGTAATGAAAGAATTATATTGCACATGAGTGATAATGGTATTAAACGATGTATCTTGGAAAGTAAAACTTTTCCATGTATATCGGGATAATATCTATATGCTTCTGTTTCCCCTAATCTTTTAAAGTTTCACCTTAAATGCTTTGCTGTATTGTGCTTACTCTCAAGTGTCTTTAGGTCTATTGATACTCCCTGAGTAGGAAAAAAAAAAAAAGGAAACTGAAGAAATGAAAACAAATGAAAGCTGAACAAAATACCATATATGTAGTAAGAAACACGTCAGCTGCTTGCTTTCATGAGCTCAAAAGTAATTCCCAATGCTTCCACATAAGACTAGCTAATTTTCACAGAAGGCTGGCCCTGAAACAATGATACACATTTTTGTACCACCTTTAATTCTATACAACATTGATTTTAATGAGACTTGCTAGTGGGTAACTACACAGTTTTGCCCATGGTCATCAGAATCACAAGAGCGTTTCTGCAGAAGCAACAGAATCAATTAACTGGACATCAATTAAATGTCCTGGCTAATTTCAAATTACATAAATATATTTTGACTATATTTTCTGTTTTTCAAATTTATTGAGGTATAATTGACAATTAAAATTATCATGTTTAAAGTTTACAAGGTGATTATTCCATATATGCATCTATTGTCAAAGGATTCCCATCATCAAGTTTTTAATACAGCCATCACCTCACATATTCACTTTTTAATTTTTTTCACATGAACACTTTAGTTCTACTCTTTTAGTAAATTTCAAATATATAATACAATTAACTATGGTTGTCACTCTGTTTTACTTTAGGCCCTCAGAACTTATTCATTTATAACTGTAAGTTTGAATGCTTTTACTAACCTCTCCCCACTTCCCTTGCCTCCCAGCACCTGGCAACCACCATTCTATTCTTTACCTCTGTTTTCATTAGTCTGAATTTTTTATTTCACATATAAGTGATACCACAAAATATTTATCTTTCTCTGGCTAATTTCAGTTAGCATACTGCCCTCTAGTTTTGTACATGCTGTTGCAAATGACAGACTCCCTTTCCCTTAAGGATAAGATTAATATTAAATGCAAGTAATCCTTTAATCATTAATCAATTAATCAATTAATAAATGCATGGGTTTATAGCTGAGCTCTCTATTCTTTCCCATTGATTATTGTGTCTATTTTATGCCAATATTATATTGTTTTGATTACTATAACTTTCTAACAAAGTATGAAATTAGGACTGTGATTCCTGCAGCTTTGTTTTACTTTCTCAAGATTGTTTTGGCTATCTGTGTTTTTTTGTGGTTCAATACGAATTTTAAGACTTTTTTTTTCTCTCTTCGAAAAATGTCATTGGAATTTTTATAGGGATTATACTGAATTTGTTTATTGCTTTGGGTAGTGTGGATATTTTAACAATACTAATTATTCCAATCGATAAGCACAGAATATTTTTCCATTTATTGTTATCTTGTTTCTTTCATTCATTTTTAACAGTTTTTACTATATAGATGTTTCACCTCCTTACTTAAATTATCCCTAAGTATTTTATTCTTTTTGATGCTATTGTAAATGGGATTGCTTTCTTAATTTCTCTTTCTGATAGTTCAGTGTTAGTTTATACAAATGCAACAGATTTCTATACTTTGATTTGTATTCAGAAACTTTACTGAATATGTTGATTAGTTCCTTTTTTGGGGTGGAGATTTTAGGGTTTTCTATATATAATATCATGTCATTTACAAATGGCAACAATTTTACTTCTTCCTTTTTTTATTTGAATGTATTTTGTTTATTTTTCTTGACTAATTGCTCTCATTAGAACTTCCAGTACTATGTTGAATAAAAGTGGTAAGAGTGAGCATGTTATCTTGTTCTGATCATAGAGGAAAATCTTCCAGCTTTTCACCATTGAGTTAGATGTTACCTGTGGGTGTGTCATATATTCCCTTATTATATTGAAGTATAGTCCATCTGTACCCAATTTGTTGAGAGTTTTGATCATGAAAGGATGTTGAATTCTGTCAATTGCTTTTTCCGCATCTATTGAAATAATAATATAGTTTGTGTTCTTCATTTTCTGAATATGGTGCATCACATTTTTTCATTTGCATATGTTGAAACATTCTTGCATCCCAGGAATAAATTCCACTTGATGATGGCCTATGATTCTTTTAACATCCTACTGAATTCAATTTGCTAATATTTTTGCATCAGCATATTGCCCTGTAATTTTCTTTTGTTATAATATCTTTGTCTGGCTTTGACATCAAGGTAATGCTATAAGAGGAACACATCGTTTGGGTTCCAGGAAAAAAAAAAAAAAAAGTAATGTCTGCCCTCTAAAACTAGTTTGGAAGTATCCCCTTGTCCTCTATTTCTTGGAAGAGTTTTGAGAAGAATTGGTATTAACTCTTTAAATCTTTGGTTGAAATTATCACTGAAACCATCTCATCCTGGACTTTCCTTTGTTAAGAGATTCTGGATCAGTGATTCAATCTTCTTAATTTGCTTGGATTTTCTATTTCTTAATGATTCAATTTTGTTAGATCATATCTTTCTAGGAACTTATCCACTTCTAGGTCACTGTTTGTTAGAATATAATTGATTATTAGTATTTCTATATTATCAATGGTAATGTTTCCTCTTTCATTTCTTATTTTATTTATTTAAGACTTCTCTCTTTTTTCTTAGTCAAGCTAAAGGTTTGTTAATTTTGTTTATCTCTCTCAAACATAATTTAAAAATCATATCAATAGATGCATAAAAAAACATTTGATAAAATTCAGCAGCCATTTATGATAAAAACATTTAAGAAAGTGGGAATAGAGGGATCATATCTTAATGTAATGAAGGCCATATATGATAAACCCACAGTTAACATCATATTCAATGGGGAAAAGCTAAAACCATTCCCCTTAAGATGATCAGGAACAAGGCAAGGTTGCCCACTTTCTCCACTTCTATTCAACATAGTGCTGGAAGTTCTAGCCATAGCAATCAGACAAGAAAAAGAAATAAAAGGCATCCAAATTGGTAAGGAGGAAGTAAAATTGTCATTATATACAGATGACATGATACTATATATAGAGAACCCTAAAGACTCCACCAAGAAACTATTAGAGCTGATAGATGAATTTAGTAAAGTATCAGGATACAAAATTAATATTCAGAAATCAGTTGCATTTGTATATACCAATAATAAAACATCAGAAGGAGAAATTAAAACAAAAAAGTCCCATTTACAATTGCTTCAAAGACTACAAAATACCTGGGCATAAATTTAACCAAAGAAGTAAAAGATCTGTACTAAGAAAATTATAAGACACTGAGGAAAGAAATGAAAGAAGATACAAATAGATGGAAACACATACCATGTTCATGGATAGGAAGAATTAACATTGTTAAAATGTCCATACTGCCTAAGGCAATATACATATTCAATGCAATTCCTATCAAACAACCAAGGACGTTTTTCACAGAAATAGAACATATAATCCTAAAATTTATATGGGAACATAAAAGATCCCGGATAGCCTCAGCCATCTTGAGAATTAAGAACAAAGTGGGAGGTATAACAATACCTGACATCAAATTATACTACAAGGCTACAGTAACCAAAACAGCATGGTACTGGCATAAAAACAGACACATACCAATGGAACAAAATAGAGAGTCCAGAAATAAATCCATGCCTATATGGCCATTTAATCTACAACAATGGAAGCAAGAATATATGGTGGGGTAAAGACAGTCTATTCAATAAATGGTGCTGGGAAACCTGGACAGACACATGCAAAAAAATGAAACTGGACCGCTTCCTTACATCATATACAAAAATAAATTCAAAATGGCTTAAAGACTTAAATGTAAGATCCGAAACCATAAAATTCCTAGAAGAAAATATAGGAAGAAACTTCACAGACATTACCTGGAGTAAGATTTTTACTGATATATCCCCTCGGGCAATGGAAGTAAGATAAAAAATAAACATGGGATTACATCAAACTAAAAAGTTTTTTTCACAGCAAAGGAAACCATCAATAAAACAAAAAGGGATGCTACTGAATGGGAAAAGATATTTGCCAATGATATATCTGATAAGGGGTTAATATCACAAATTTAAAAAAGACTCACTTAACTCAACTCCAAAAAAACAAACAACCCAATTACAAAATGGGCAGAGGACATGAAGAGACATTTTTCTTTAAAGGACATACAGATGGCAAACAGACATATGAAAAAATGCTCAACCTCACTAATCATTAGAGAAATGCAAATAAAAACCACAATGAGATACCATCCCACCCCAGTCAAAATGGCTATCATCAATAAATCAACAAACAACAAGTGCTGGAGCTGATGTGGAAAAAAAGGGAACCCTTGTGCACTACTGGTGGGATTGCAGATTGGTACAGCCTCTATGGAAAACAGTATGGAGGTATCTCAAAAATCTGAAAATGGAACTACCTTATGATCCAGCAATTCCACTCCCAGGTATCTATCCGGAGAAATCCAAAACTATAATTCAAAAAACTTTATGCGCTCCTACGTTTATTGCAGAACTATACACAATAACCAAGACATGGAAACAACCGATATGCCCATCGGTAGATGACTAGATTAAGAAACTGTGGTACATTTATACAATGGAGTATTACGCAGCCATAAAGAAGAAATCTTACCATTTGTAACAACATGGATGGACCTAGAGAACATTATGTTAAGTGAAATAAGTCAGACAGACAAAGACAAATACCATGTGATCTCACTTATATATGGAATCTAAAGAAAAGAATAAGTGAATGAACTAATCAGAAACAGTTTTGGAGACATAGAGGAAAAACTGAGGGTTGCTAGACGGGAGGAGGGGTGGGGATAAGGGGGAAGGTGAGGGGATTAGAAAACAGTAACCACAAGACGGCCACGGAGTTTTGAAAATTAATTTGGGGAATGTAATCAATAATGCTATAAAGATTTTGTAGGGTATCCGATGGATAATTGTCTCATTAGGGAGACCACTTCAGGGATGATGTAGGTTCCTGATCACCCATTGTACACCTGAAGCTGAAGCTGAACAATAATGAATGCCAACTACAAGTTTGTATGTGTATATATGTATATATCTATATATATATCTCTATATACATCTCTCTCTCTCTCTCTCTCTCTCTATATATATATATATATATATATATATATATATATATATATATATATATATATATATATATGTGTGTGTGTGTGTGTGTGTATGTACTTACAAGAAGTGGAGTACAGCGTACAGCATTAGGAATAGAGAGTCTGGAAATGTAATGACTCTGTGATTTCAGAGGGATAGTGGATGGGGGGAGGGGGATTCACACAGTGTGAAGGATATAAAAGATAAACTTCTAAGTATTACTTTGTCTTGTGCACCTGAAACTAATAAAAAAAAAAAAAAAGAATCCATTCCAAGTGAAAAAATAATAATAATTTAAAAAATATAAATAATAAAATGGCAATAGCTACAAAACAAAAAAAACAAAACATGAGGTTGTGTTGATGTTAGTAGATTAAAAGTGCTAAGGAGAGAGAACTGATTTTTTTTAACAAGCAAAGTATTTATATTAGACTTTGAAGAATAAGTAAGATTTTGATGGAATGAAATATACACAATAATAAATCAAAGAAAAGGAAATGTGGAAACAACACAGACAACACCTTCAACAAAATAAAAGCTATATTTGTAGACATGCAAAGAAAATGATTTAAAGCTTTTATTTTCATTGATCTTTCTATCGTCCTTTTAGCCTTTATTTCAGTTATTTCTTGTCTGGTATTCATCTCCTTCCTTTATTACCTTTGCAGTTAGTTTTTCTTTTTCTATTCCTTGAAATATAAAGTTATATTTTGTATTTACAATCTTTTTTTTTTTTTTAATGTAGGTGTTTATCAGTCTAAACTTCCCTCTTAGAACATCTTTACTGCATACCATAAGTACTGTGTGCTGTGTTTCCATTTTCATTTACCTCAAGATAATTTTTTTGTTTTTCCTTTTGAATTCTTCTTTGACCCATTAGTTGTCTAGGAGCATGTTGTTTCATGTCCACACATTCGTGAATTCTTGTTTTCTTCTTAAAATTAATTTGTAGTTTCACATCATTGTCAGTCCTCCTAAATTTATTAAAACTTGCTTTGTGGCCTATCATATGATCTATCCTGAAGATTGTTCAATGTTCACTTGAGAATAACGTGTAATATACTGCTGTTGGATGGATTGTTCTGTAAATGTCTGTTAAATTCATCTGGCCTAACCCATAATGCAATATTTTCAAATTGATTTTCTATCTCATGATACATCTATTCTTTAAAGTGGGGTATTGAAGGTCCCCTATGATTATTGTATTGCTATCTCCATTTTCAACTATAAAAAACAAACAAACAAACAACAACAAACCCTGAAATTCTAATTTATTTTACTTATCTGTTTTGCTGATTATAATTGCTTTTTCATTTGTATCCAAGTAAAGTGCATTTTAAGGCAACTATATCTTTTGAGCAGTTTTTTTTTTGTATTAAAAGTTTAAACTACTATAAATAGTGTTGTGACCATAAGTACTCTATAATGAAAGTTCCATTATTAGTAGTTTTGAAACAATAATTTTTTTTGTTCAGTTTTTCTATTATCTGCTCATGAATTAGAAATACTAAAACATATGATTTAGGTACAAAATGGCCCACTCCCTATATAAATCGGCATTGGATATTTATTTTCTTCCTTTGGTTAAGGATCAGAACTGGGGTCAGAATTTGAAGAAACAAATATTTAGCTAGGATGAAAACACTGGACTGGTGGTATTTTCCTTCAAAAGTGATATTATGGCCTACAAAATAATAATTGATCATTTAAAGAAAACTTGTTGGAAATGAAAAGAAAAATAATAAAACCATACATTGCCAAGTATCAGGGTGAGGCCTTTTTGGACTATATTCTATCCTGCATTTGTTTGAGGAAAATTCTGTTAATGTCATGAAGTTATCAATGAGAATTACAAAGTTATCTGTGTGCTACATTATGCTTTTCCTATGTCTTTTAAAATACAGGGAATTCAATCAGACTCATTCAGTCAGTGTTAGAAAATGTCTTGGAGGATGCAAGTAGATTTTGAGAAAATTTCAGAAACTGATCAACACTTTATAGTACACATCACTCTTGGAAATTTTGGTGTGGTAACATATTAGAATGTTTCCATAAGCAGTTTAGATCCATTAATGATCAGTGTGATTACCATGTCTTAGAATTTTTTCCTTCCCCACTTCATCCACTCCAATCAAAGGCCTGAATTATAGCCCTTGAACTAAGATATGCACATAAAAAAATTAGCACACTCAGAATTTACACTTTAGCATTAAGAGTTCATGCATTATTTCAAGTAACATTATTGGATAGCCACTCTATGTCAGGCACTTGGCAAAAATTATATTTGCAGCCCTGCCTTGAGGAGTTGACACTTAAGTAGAATTAATTACCTTCCTCCTTGAAATTTTGATACAAGGATGAAGAAAAATGTCTGGACTAATGCCTGGAAACCTAGAAGACTGAGATGCAGCCAAGGTAGAAAGGGACAAAGAAAGGAGACCTAGAAGATTTGAAAAAAAAAAAAATGACTCTTTCTCCTTTGTTCACCCTGCTCTAAGCATTTCAATGATTCTAAAATTAATATGGAGGCCATGTCAACAATTCTCTTCTTAGAAACCCAGGGCTCAAAAAGTACCTTGAGATACTCTCTGATCATAAAATACTATATTGAAGATAATACAAAAAGAAAATAATGTCAAGATTATTACATAACATTATTCCACGAATACCAAGAACTCTCAAATTACAGAGAATAAGTTCAAGACCAGCCATTCCTATCATGGTTTCTCATGATAATCAAGTTACTGGTTACAGCCATTACTCAAATGAATAAATAGATGAGATTAATCAGGCCACATGCATCCTGATACTGTCTTTGCATACATCTCTCTCCTCCAGGCCCTGATCCTTACTCAGAAGAGCTCCATTCAATGAAAGGATTCTTTGGCTTCTGGCCTCAAGAACAATTTAATTTCTAAGAGTCTTCTAGCAGTTTACCCACAGCACTGATGAGTTTTATTCCAAGGAGCATGTCATAATTAAGTTAATTATACCAAATTAAATTAATGTTAACTAAAATTGTATAACATGAAATAATGCATTACCTTGCCTGATTTATAGATATTTTGAAAAGTTTTATAATTGATCACAAGGTATTTCAACCTTAGAGCATATAAGAATTATCGGTGGAGACTTTAAATAATATTGACTAATGTACTCCTTATACTTTCTAAAGTGCATTCTGAATTCCTGAACACATGGCCACATGTTTCTTGAAAAATCAATACAGCAGTTTTTATGCTTCCTGAGGATTGAGAGCCACGAGATTTGGGCATATAAATCAGACTGTGCTTTGATAAATAGGGTGCCATCAATCATTTCTATAAATGTGAGTATCAAACCTTTGATTGATAATGCAACTGCTTTTTATAACATTTTGATATTTGGAAAATTGGATTTAACAAGCTGTATTTTAATTTAAAGTAACTTTCCCAGAACTATTAACCTTAACAGAAAATGCAAAAATAAATTATTTTAGCAGACATTTTTAATGAAAGGTCGGTCCCCTGAGGTTTAAGAAATAACCAACATGGTTAAAAATAATAATAGTAAAGCACTGTGTGTTCAAAAAGTTACTTTGTTCTTCCAAATTATCAGTTGGTATCAGATTCCTTAATTCTTAAATTAGAACTTAAATTGGCATCAAAAGTTGAATGACCATAATAAATCCATTTGTGTAGTAAATCCCATCCCTATTTTGGAAACTATAGAACACTATGATTTAATTTCTGTTGACCAAAGATCCTAATCAGAGACATCATCAGAATGGCGGCGTGAGGTGAGCCTCCAGAAATCTCCCCTGGAATTTACAACAAATTGGAAAACTATAACTCCACAAAGGACTCCCTGCACAGCAGACAGGCAAGACAAACAGTCTCACTACTGAATTCACCTAAAGGTGGGCAAATTGCGCTAGCAGGGGAAGAGGGAAGGGAGAAGTGTGGAGACAGCGCCCCGCAGGCACAGGACTCAGATCTAGCTCAGGGCTTGAATCGCTGTATCCCGGAACTATCACAGCTGCAGGAGAGTGAAGAACTCGTACTGCTAGGGCTCCATTTATGGCCCACAGGGCTCAGAGGACAGCATATAACACGATGAACCCAACACTCACGGCAGACATTTCAGAGAAAAGACTGAGGGAAGAAGGCTGAAAACGGTGGATTAAGCCCTCACTGCTGCAGAGAACGAAGCCTTAGGCAGAGAGACTAGCCGCCCCCACCCTACCCTCGCAGAGCTAGCCCCGCCCCCACCTGCTCAGTGCTAGAAGTGGAAGAGTAGCAGTGTCAGATCAAAAGAACAGAATATTTGCAGTTCTGAGAAATGTGGTCCTAAGACACAGATTAGCAGCCCAACTAGTTCTGGCAAAGGGGAGGGAGCTGTGGAAGCAAGACCAGCTCTGGTGGTGGTCGCTGCAATTGCTCAGGGCCAATTCTCACAACTTACCCCGCCCCTGTCCCCATCTATCAGGGCAGATCCCTGCAGGAGTAAACTGAACTGCTGAAACACACAGGCTCTAAATCTGGTGCAGGAAGAGCTTTGGTACTTCAAAAGCTCTCCATATCCCCACAGGGATGTAGTGCCCTATGACCCAGGCAAACTGTTAACAGAGGAGAAGACTGCCTTCGAGGGAATCCCCCCATTGTGTGAGAAGCTGGAATAGTGCAGAGAAAACATAACACTACAGTGTGAGAGAGAAAAAAAAGGATGCAGTCGGAGAGAAAATAAAACAATCTACCAATACATACTGGAAAACAAAAGAAAGACCTCTTCCTATCAACCTGTTGCAGAAAACACTCCTGCACATGTCCAGGAAGAGAAACAATAAATCATTACATGCCATGAATAACCAAGGCAACAAGACAGCTCAGAAAGAAAGGGAAAAGTCTCCAGAAAATGAACTTAAAGATATGGAAATATGTGATTTAAATGACAGAGAATTCAAGATTGCAGTTCTGAAAAAAACACAATGAGATGCAAAGAAACACAGAAAGACAGTTTAATGAACTTAGAAACACAAGCAAAGAACAACATGAACATTTTACCAAAGAGATTAAAATTTTAAAAAGGACCACATAGAATTTCTGGAGATTAAGATCTCAATAAAAGAAGTTAAGAATGAAATAGCCAGGTTAGGTAGTAGAGTTGACCAAATGGATGGAAGAATCAGTGACATCGAAGATAGGAACCTAAAAATGACACAGATGGAAGATGAAAGAGACTTCAGACTTAAAAGAAATGAAAGAACTCTACAAGAACTTTCTTACTCCATCAGAAAGAACAATATAAGAATAATGGGCATACCAGAAGGAGAAGAAAGAGAGAAGGGAACAGAGAGTATGTTCAAACAAATAGTCGGTGAAGACTTCCCAAACTTGTGGAAAGAACTGGATCCTCACATCCAAGAAACAGGTAGAACACCTAGTTACCTCAAACCCAACAGGCCTTCTCCAAGGCACATTGTATTGAAGCTGTCAAAAACCAACAACAAAGAAAGAATGCTCAAGGCAGCCAGGGAAAAGAAGACGGTAACCTACAAATGAAAACCCATTAGATTATCATCAGATTTCTCAGCAGAAACTCTAGAAGCCAGGAGGAAGTGGAACCAAATATGCAAACTATTGAAGGAGAGAAATTATGAGCCAAGAATAATATACCCAGAAAAGATATCCTTTAGATATGAAGGAGGAAAAAAGACCTTTCCAGACATACAGAAGCTGAAGAAATTCTCTAATACACAATCTGCACTACAAGAAATACTAAAGGAGGCTATTCCACCATCATCAACAGGGACAATTTGTGGCAAGCAAAACATAAAAACGGGGAAAATAAAGGCCTTAACTAATACATGGGAATTGAGAAAGTAGGCATGCTGAAGAAAATGGGGTACTCTAAATATCAAAGTTTCTTTTACAAAAACTTAAAGGTAACCATTAAAAAAAAATCCAAACTGAAATATATACTGTAATGGAAGAAAAAACAGAGGGAAATATAATAGAATACGACCACACATAAATAATAGACAGCAACAAAGAGGCAAAGAAACAATGGAGACACAGTCTTACCAGAAAACCTAAAATAGAATGATAGGAAATCCTCACATATCAATAATCACCCTAAATGTAAGTGGACTGAACTCACCAATAAAAAGGCACAGAGTAACAGATTGGATCAAAAAACTAAACCCAACCATATGCTGTCTCCAAGAGACACATCTCAGCTACAAGGACAAGCATAGACTCAAAGTGAAAGGGTGGAAATTGACACTCCAAGCAAATGGTATCCAGAGAAAATCAGGTGTAGCCATACTGATATCAGATGAAACAGACTTCAGGGTGAAAAAGGTAACAAGAGACAAAGATGGACATTTCATAATGGTAAAGGGGACTATACAACAAGAAGACATAATTGTCATCAATATTTATGCCCCCAATCAGGGAGCCCCGAAATATACCAAGAAACTACTAACAGAACTAAAGGGAGAAATTGACCAAACACAATTATACTAGGGGACTTAAATACATCACTGACAGCTATGGATAGATCATCCAAACAGAACATAAATAATGAAATAGCAGCCCTGAATGACACATTAGATGAAATGGACATAATTGACATTTATACAGCACTTCATCCTAAAACACCAGACTATACAATTTTTTCTAGTGTACATGGAACATTGTCCAGGATAGACCATATATTGGGGCCTAAAGTTAACCTCAGCAAATTTAAGAAGATTGAAATCATACCAAGCATATTCTCTGATCACATGGCTTTGAAACTGAATATCAACTGCAAAAAGAAAGCAGGAAAAGCCACAAATAGATGGAGATTAAACAACATACTTTTAAAGAATGACCAGGTCAAAGAAGAAATTAGAGGAGAGATCAAAAGATAAATAGAAACAAATGAGAATGAAAATACATCCTACCAAAATGTTGGGGATGCAGCAAAAGCAGTTTTAAGAGGGAAATTTATATCATTACAGTCCTAGCTCAAGAAACAAGAAAAATCCCAAATAAGTAACCTCAATTTACATCTTAAAGAACTAGGAAAAGAAGAACAAATGAAACCCGAGGTCAGCAGAAGAAAGAACATAATAAAAATCAGAGCAGAACTAAATGAAATAGAGAACAAAAAGACAATAGAGAAAACTAATGTGACAAAGAACCGGTTCTTTGAAAATATTAATAAAATTCACAAACTCTTGGTTAGACTCACTAAGATAGAAAAAGAAAAGACAATAATAAACAAAATCAGAAATGAAAGAGGGAAGTTATCACGGATGCCACAGAAATACAAAGCATATTCCAAAATACTATGAAGGACTATACACCACAAAATTCAATAACCTAGAAGAAATGGACAAGTTCTTAGAAATATATAGCCTTCCTAGGCTGACTCATGAAGAACTGGAAAATATAAATGGACCGATGACCAGTAAGGAAATTGAATCAGTCATCCAAAACCTTCCCAAAAGCAAAAGTCCTGGACCAGATTGCTTAACTAGTGAATTCTAGCACACATTCAAACAGGATCTAATACGAATCCCACTCACACTCTTCCCAAAAATTGAAGAAGAGACAGTACTCCCTAATTCATTTAATGATGCCAACATTACCCTGATACCAAAACCTGGAAAGGACAACACAAAAAAAGAGAACTACAGACCAATATCTCTGATGGATATAGATGCAAAGTTCCTAAACAAAACACTAGCAAATCAAATGCAACAATGCATTAAAAAGATTATTCATCACGACCAAGTGGGGTTCTTCCCAGGGGCACAAGGATGGTTGAACATACACAAATCCATCAATGTGATGCATCACATAAACAAAATAAAGGAGAGAAATCATATGATTATATCAATTGATGCAGAAAAAGCATTTGACAATATACAACATCCATTTATGATTAACACACTTAATACAATAGGTATAGAAAGAAAATACCTTAACAAAATAAAGGCCATATAGGACCAACCCTCAGCTAATCACATAATTAACAATGAAAAACTGAAGCCCTTGGCTCTATATTCAGGAACACTACAGGGCTGTGCCCTACCACCTCGGCTTCTCAACATAGTTTTGGAAATCCTCACCAGAGCAATCAGGCAGGAGAAAGAAATAAAAAGCATCCAAATCGGAAATAAAAAAGTTAAATTATCACTCTTTGCAGATGACATGATGCTATACTTAGGATACCCTAGAGACTCCACCAAAAAGCTATTAGAAAAAAATCAATGAATACAGTAAAGTTGCTGGCTACAAAATCAACGTACAAAATTCCATTGCATTCCTATACACTAACAATAAAATCTCAGAAAAAGAAATAAGAAAAAAAACAAAAAACAAACAAACAAAAAACAATTCCTTTTGCAATTGCAGCAAAAAGAATAAAATACCTAGGAATAAACTTAACCAAGGATGTGAAAGACTTATATGCTGAAAACTGTCAGACATTTTAAAAAGAAATTGAAGACACAAACAAATGGAAAGACATTCCATGCTCATGGATTGGAGGAATCAACATAGTTAAAATGGCCATTTTACTGAAAGTAATATACAGAATTAATGCAATCTCCATCAAAATCCCAATGTCATTTTTTAAAGAAATAGAACAAAAAATCATCAGATTTGTTTGGAATCACAAAAGACCCCGAATAGCAAAAGCAATATTAAGAAAAAAGAGCAATGCTGGAGGTATCACACTCCCTGACTTTAGCTTGTACTACAAGGCAACAATAATCAAAACAGCATGGTATTGGCAGAAAACCAGACACATAGACCAATGGAATAGAACTGAGAACCCAGAAATGAAACCACATAAATATGGACAGATAATTTTTGACAAAGAAGCAAAAAACATACAATGGAGAAAAGACAGCCTCTTCAATAAATGGTGCTGGGAGAATTGGATAGCCACATGCAAAAGAATGAAACTGGACTGCTATCTGTCACCATGTACCAAAATTAATTCAAAATGGATCAAAGACTTAAGCATAAGACCTGAAACAATAAACTGCATAGAAGAAAACATAGGTACTAAACTTATGGACCTTGGGTTCAAAGAGCAGTTTATGAATTTGACTCCAAAGGCAAGGGAAGTAAAAGCTAAAATAAATGAATGGGACTATATGAAACTTAAAAGCTTCTGCACAGCAAAAGAAACCATCGACAAAATAAAGAGGCAACCAACTGAATGGGAGAAGACTTTTGCAAACAGTGCCTCCGATAAGGGGCTAATATCCAAAATATACAAGGAACTCATGCAACTCAACAAAAAGAAACAAACAACTCAATTGAAAAATGGGCAGAGGACCTGAAGAGACATTTCTCCAAAGAGGACATACAAATGGCAAATAGACATATGAAAAAATGCTCAACATCACTAATCATCAGAGAAATGCAAATCAAAACCACAATGAGATATCACCTCACCCCAGTCAGAATGGCTATCATCAACAAGACAAATAGTAACAAGTGTTGGAGAGGCTGTGGAGAAAAAGGAACCCTCACACACAGTTGGTGGGAATGCAGACTGGTGCATCAACTATGGAAGGCAGTGTGGAGGTACCTCAAAAATTACCAATAGAATTACCATATGACCCAGCAATCCCTCTCCTGGGTATCCACCTCAAAAATCTGAAAACATTTACCCATAAATACAAGTGTGCTCCAATGTTCATTGCAGCATTGTTTACAATGGCCAAGACATTGAAACAACCAAAATGTCCTTTGATAGATGAATGGATAAAGAAGCTGTGGCATATATGCATAATGGAATATTCTTCGGTGGTAAGAAAAGATGAAATAGGACCATTTGTGACCACATGGATAGAGCTTGAGATTATAATACTAAATGAAATAAGTCAGACAGAAAAAGCAGAGAACCATATGATTTCACTGATATGTGGTATATAAACCAAAACAACAAAAGAACAAGACAAATAAATGAGAAACAAAAACTCATAGATATAGACAATAGTTTAGTGGTTACCAGAGGGTAAGGGGAGAGGGGGTTGGTAGATGAGGGTAAAAGGGATCAAATGTATCATGATGGTAGGAGAACTGACTCTGGGTGGTGAACACACAATGGGATTTATAGATGATGTAATACAGAATTGTACACCTGAAATCTATGTAACTTTACTAACAATTGTCACTCCAGTGAACTTTAACTGAAAAAAGGAAAGATCCTAATCAAAGATAAAAAAGTCTTTATAAAGATTTCAAAGTTTAACTATTTTCAGTTTTGGAACTGTGTAAGTACAAGTTTTCCAAATAAGTAGCCAACAAACTCAATCTCAAGAAACAAACTTATTCATATAAAATTAAATTCTGTGGTTTGTTTTTTTCTCCTATCTCAGTGAGCAACATTTTACATTTGATATTGCACTTATGAAAGTTATATTCATCATATGTATAAGACTGGAGGATAACTGACTCTTAACCTTTTCTTGGGTTGGAAGTAGTCAAGAATGCTTCCTCTGAGCTCTTCCTTGTGGCACAAATGTCCTGTTATATAATAGTTATATATGTTTATGCCATATGTCTGTCCCTAAAACAAATGCCTTTAAAGCAGATACCCTCTGACTCATCTGTTCATTATTTATACATTTATTAAGTCAATCAACAAACATTTAAAAATTAACAATAGGTGGTAGGCACTGCACAGGTTGGATAATAGATGGGCCTAGATGGACACTAGCGCAACCCTTGAAGAGCTTGAATTCTACTGGAGGATAAAAAAGTAAACAAAGAATTTAATACATTGTGAAGAGCAGAAAAACTCAAATATAAACTTAACTCGTTATGAATAGTACAAGAAATTATTGCTTAATAAAGGACTGAGATTTGAATGTGGTGCCTGTGCAAGCTTTCACAACAGGGGTTTCTCAAGTGTGACTTGACATATGAAACAAATTCACCACTCACTAGCAGATCATCACCTTTCAAATATGAATGAATGGATGAATGATGGAAGGAATGGATGAATGATAAAGTTATTTCAATTAAAAAACTCAGTTACAAAGTTTAATAAAATTTGCATTTTATCAGGAAACCCTGAGGAAACCATGAGACCTTAAGAAATAAAATGTTAATGTTGAACGATAAACAGCATGCCAAAGGAAGAAATATCAGAAGCTGGAGGCTGCACACATGCTGCCACATCTCATGTTGCCTCTGCCTACTCCTAAGGATAGTCCTGCTGCTGATACATTGCATTTTACGAAACAGGCTGACTGCACTTATAGTATAACCATGACAAATATGACTATAAGATTGTTCTTATTTGGAAAAATATAGGACGGTGAAAAATGTTCATAAATGCTTACTCTGACCCATTTCAGTAGAGGTGCCCATGGACTTTTGTCCTGCTGTTACACATTCATAGTCACGCTGTTACAATCATATTCATGCTGTTACACAAACGTGTTTTGGTAGTCTAAAACTGCTAAGCAATATTTATGAAGTAAAATGCACTTAAAGTTTTATTAGCTGCTCTATTATTATTATTATTATTTTTAAATAACGCCAAGGTGCAATCACCCAAGATCTCACTCATACATAATATAGAGATATATTTTACTATTTTTTCCTGTAGATAAATCCTGAAGAATTAAAATAGAAAAGAATAAGGGAAAGTGACATTTATAAAACGTGGATCATGATGCAGAAAACAACATATTTGAAAAACAGATGTAAAATTTTTTATTTTATGTTTAACTACCACTTCTTCACAAACAGAGCTACTAAACAGTAATTTCTGAACTATTTCAAGGAAACTGAAGAGAGCTTTCCCATCTTTGTTTGGGCCTCAGATGATTAAAAAATAGTTTTAATAATTGAAGATACATTGCGAAATATGAGAAGTGCACTGGCCTATTTCAATCCCCAAGTTCTTGTTCTCCAATGGACTCATCTCTCTGTATAATTTTAACTTTTTGATGTCTGACTGAGGAGAATGAGTACAAAAACATCACCTGGAGATGACTGTTAAATCAAATGTCTTTATGAAATCATTAAGATTCATGGATTCTGAAAAACCTAGAGTTAAACACATTTTCAGGAATAATTCAATCTAGTTTGTACATTTATTCATTCATTGAATATACACTTATTGAGTGACTACTATGCTAGCCATTATGGATAAAGTTGTGAGTGGGGGGAAAAAAATCCCTGCCTTAATAGAGCACATATTCTTTCTTTATTTCGGGACTTAAACAGTTTGGGAGTTGCCTCCACTGCTGTAACTTGGTTTTTAAGTATACTTTCCCATTTTATTTATTTTTTTTATTCTTTGAAAATTAGAGTTAATAAAATGAACAAGTAAGTAAGGTAAACTCTAAAAGACAAGAGTATCCCTAGGTTGTTGCATGGAAGTCATCTTAGAAGGGAATAAATGAATCTTTGGAAAGGTGCTATCAAAAGACCCATTAAAAAGCTTTCTGTCTAGAGGCGTCAGATTAAAACAGCCACCACTGAAGCCACAACAGAAATCTCTCCAAAAGACATAGCAAGGCCAATTTACATCTATAAAGGTCTCAAGACGTTTTCTAAGAAATAAATATGTACCCTTACAAAAACTGGACTCCAGTACAGCACTGTGAAATCTAGTCCCTGCATTTTGGGATAGGTGGCGCTAAACAGAGGGACTTAGTTGGGAGGATGAAAACATCACAACACTTAAATGTTTATTTCTATGTTATTTTAAAGTATAAGATCTTCATTTTAGATATAAGGTAAATAAATATAGTAAATACTTATTCTATTTACGAAGATTTAAAAAAGGAAACGTTAGGTGCAGGAACTATATAAAAATGTATTGACCAAATGGAAAGTTTCCTTCCATTACATGAAATTCTAATTCACAAATATGATTCGTATGGTATTGAAATATAAAGTATACAAAACTGTATACCTAAAAAACACTCCAAGAACAATATGCAAATACACTTTAAGACCTGGTTCAAGAAAGCCACTTTTTAGGAACTCTAGATATATAAGTGCCCTAAGTCACTTAGAAACTGCAGGTAACTCAAAGAAGTTGGCTACCCTTAAGGTTAGTTTAAATAAGCCACCCAGAATCCACCCCAACTGTGAGCTAAACTGCCTTAACTGGGACATTGATCCTATGAGGTTTTCCAGTTCTTGATTTTGGTACTCCCAATATAGCTATTTCCTATAGATAACCATTTCCCAACTAAGAGAGGCAGAAGTCCCAAGTTTCTTTAGTGAGCTGAATATTTTAAAACTCATCCTTTATTAAAGTATAGTAAAAAAATTTCAGAAGAATAACCAGAGAAATCTAACGTTGCTGGTTTTGAAAATAGGGGATGGAAGAAGGGGACCCGGAGTCAAGGAGTATGGGAAGCCTCTAGAAGCTGAAAAAGCCAAGAAAACAGATTCTCCCCTAAAGCTTCCAGGAAGAAAGACAGCCTTGCTAACATCTTGATGTTAGTTCCCTGACACCTGTGTCAAAATAACTGACAGAATCATAAGATAACACATTGGTATAGTTTTAACCCACTAAATGTGTGGTAATTTACTACAGCAGCAATAGATAACTAATGTAGCTAGGGGATATTTTTAAAACAAATTTTACAAATCACACATGCCAAAAGCTGATGTATAAAAACAAAACAAAAAAATATGACAAAACACAAAAGCAGAACTTAAAACTTTCTATATTATGTATTTCAGAAATTGGAATTATTTTAAAATGCTGTGGAAGTTAATATTGTGCCCTGAAAAATGTGAAGAAACAAATAGTTCAGTTGTCATTCCCTGGGAAGGGACATTTTTAACCTGCCCTTATATCCTTCTAAAAAGTAATATCAATATTTCTGATCTGAAGGCAGATATTCATTATAATAGTCAAACATCATAAAGTAAATTTCAAATGTTATGTATTCTACATAAATCACTCTAAAGCAACAAGTAGGCTCATAAACTTATACACAAGCAAAGGAATATGTCTTAGGGGAAAAATTATGTATGTTTAAGACATTCCACAATAATGTCAGACAGTCCCAACTATACTCAATACAACCCAGTCTCATCAGACTCCAATTTAAATCTAAGAGCAGATGCTCCACAGAATGTACAGTGACCATGAATGCTCAAACAAGAGACTTATGACCTGAACCCGAGCCTATCCTAGGATAATCAAATCTCCATGGCAGCATTTAAATTTGTGAACAAAATAGGGAGTATATAGTGCAAAAAAATCATGCATAAATATTTTCTTTTGTCGTCAGTAGGAAGGGATGATGAATACATATCAAAAGTGATATTCAGGATGTCGATATAAAAGTTAAAATCAAATACACAAAAGCATAGAATTAAAAGTATTTGTTTCATTTCACAGTTTATGTTTTATCGGGGATTTATTCTTGATATACCCTAGCTTATCTATAGGAGATGATTATTTGAATGATGATTGTAATTTCTGACAGGTGGAGACAATTCTTGAGAATGCCTCTCATGGATGGGAAGATAGAAGAAAACAAAACTAAGAACTCTAAAAACTACCAGAAACATTTTACAGAGGACAAGAATCATCTTCAATTTTGAGATACATAAGAATAATTTCAACTCTCTTGCACTTCACTCACAAACTGGCTTAAGGCACTTCTCTAGTTAGTGTCTCTCTTGCTATCAGAGAGACAGAAGGAAAGTGAAGAAAAGCTTTTGTACACATGTGCTGTCTTAGACATGCAAGCAATGGGTCGGGATCAAGATTATGGGGAAAGGCCAGACTTTAGACCTGAGAGAGGACAATCAGCAATGCCCTCAAACAGAATCAGCAACCAAGGGCCTAAGGAGAAGAGTAGGGATCAGAAATCGAGGAAGCAGAGAAGTCAGGTTAGACTCCTTCCTGTTCAGAAAGCACAGGGCAGGGATTACAGACAGATCATTGAAAGGATGGTCAAAACTGAAGGCAAAGTCATAGCAAAGTCATTTAGGAACCAACAGTACAACAGAATCCCTAGGGGAAGAATGAGAAAGAAACAGAGATAGGTGAGAAATACCTTATTTTCTTAAAAATCCAACTCCCATCTTGACTTAAATTAAGGGATGATTTATTTAGTGTAGTTCAGTCAAACACAACCATTTGTTTTGAGTTATTGCTTCCCATTAAAAACAAACAAACATACAAACAAACCAAAATAAACTCAACACATTAAATCCCTAGGTAGAGATTTCAAAAGTCAACAATATTTGGAAAATAAAAATGTACTCTGAGGTAATATAATCATACCCAAACTTTTAGACTCTATACTCAATTTATAAGACATATTTGAGCAAAATGTTAGAAACAAGATGAATGATCACCATGTATTACAATCGTGAATAATGTGACCCTCAAAGGTACAATAAACATTATTCTTTGTGAAGCAAACATTAACTGCGACAATTATTAAAGCTCTCACCACTGCACTCTCAGTATATTCAACATTACTAAAACATTTGGAAAATATATATGAGTACTCTCCTTTGTTATTTTTAAAAAATGAAAGTTGTTGGTAATGTCTGACCTGAAGGCAGATATTCATTATAATAGTCAAACATCATAAAGTAAATTTCAAATGTTATGTATTCTACATAAATCACTCCGTAGCAACAAGTAGGCTCATAAACTTATACACAGCAAAGGAATATTTCTTAGGGAAAAATGTATGTTTAAGACATTCCACAATAATGTCTCAGGAAAAGGCATTTTAGCATACTGCTCTATTACCTATGCTTCATAAAGAATGCAGCTATCTAATTTAATTTGCTCTGAACAGATTTCTCAGGAACACAATTTTTATTTTGAGAACATCTCTTAAGAATCATAGCCTGCAATGTATGGCAGTTCAATGAAGAATAATCTGTAAACAAAATCTCCATCTATCAAGAAAGGCCATTAAAGACCATAAAATAACCCATCCTTGACTGATTAATGCTGCCACTAAAAGGAATTTCAGGCTATTAACATCCAGAAAATATACTGCTGCTGTGGTTGTGTTTATTATATAAATCACATAGTTATTTGTGCTGGTATAAAGTGGGGTGTTTTCTTAACCTTCTCCCCCTCCCCTGCTCATTCAATTAATTTAACATTTTCATAAGGAAGACACTTTGAAGAACACTGAATATCTATAGAAAATAACTGTATCTTTCCCTAGAGAATATATGTATAAAGGCAAAATTATTTACAATGTATTCGATAGCTAAATAGTAGTCTAACACTTCTTATGTAATTCAATTTTTTCCTATACTTATGTCGTTAAAATAATTTCTCTTAATGTTGTTTAAAAAACTTTATTTGTATTTCTATTCATTGAAAGTCCCATTAGTGATACTGAGGTGTATCATGGGTAAAATCGCTACAGAAAATTATTTTATTTTTATTTACCTTTAGTGCATGCAAGTAATAACTTTAAACCATTATATGTATCTTATTTCATCATTTTTAAAATCACCATAACCATTATTGTCACTACTCCTGTTTTTAGGTAATATACATATAGCCTGGTCACATAGCTTTAGAGCTGACGTGACTCTGTTCAATAAGATAGATTCTAATTCTTTCAAATAAGCTCTTCAGAAACGCTATGTATTAGCTCTTATACTTTAAAAACTACTGGTTTTTGTATTTGTCCTATTGTTTTAACACTTGAACTTTCTTTTAAAACACTTGGCATCTCAAAAAACAGTTGCCTATACTGACTATTTCATACAAGGCACTGTCTAAACCTTTTACTCACATTATCTCTTTCGATCTGTACACCAATCCTATGAAATAGTACATTTTTGACATTTTACAATTTCAAAAACTTTGGGTTGAGAGTCTTTAACTAACTTCTCCAAGGTAACATAGCTAGTATGTGGCAGAGTGTGATTCAAACCCAGATTTGTGATTCCAAAATGTGTGTTTCTAACTGCATATTTGTCCTACCCTCATGTTTCAGTCTCTTTATCCAAGAGCATGCCCAAGCTCTCCTCTACCTGTCTCTGTAAAATATTTTGTCTCAGCTTGCTTAATCTTTCTATGATTTTCATCTCTGAGTAGAGTCGTGCTCTGTTGTATCTGTTGTTTTGGGCTTTTGTAATAATAAATGTAGTAAGAAATAATAAATATATAAAAAGAATGAAGGGCAGTTAGGCTTGGGGCCTGGGAAAGACTTTCTGAAGACGAATTGAATTAAAGAAAATGGGTTAAGGAAACAGCCAATGAATGCCAAAGAGATGAAAAATGTATATCTTAGGACAATGCATACTGCTGGTAGTAATTTGAAAATAACATGCAAAACACATGATATTTGTTTCTGTTTCATTTTGTTTTAATTTTATTTCTGTTTTATGTCACGGCTGTTTGTTGTTTTAAATAACAACATTGCTCTAAAATGGAATGACATGGGTGCATTTATTATATAAATCACATAGTTATTTGTGCTGGTATAAATGACTTTTGCAGATTTTAGTAAATATTATTTTATTAAAATATACAAATGGGTTAAATGTCCACAGATGTAAGATATAGGTGACCATAGTAAAGGACAGTGTACAAAAATCAAAAGAAAACATGCAATATAGCATTCTTCTCTTTTAATTCAAGAGGTGAAAATTTGATTTTCAGTATCTGTGATTCCCACTATGAATGCCTATAATTCTCTGTCCCAACTTCCATTTTACCCCTAGGTCATGTATCCTTAGATACTACCGGGTCCTTCTGCAAACATTAATGAAGGAGTGATGATATGTATCAGAAAGGTTGATGTTTTTCTTTTTCTCTTTTCAACTTCTAGGTAATTTAGGTAAAAGGCATGATAATAACTGAAATAGGGACAAAGGATACGGAAGCACTTATCCTCAAAAGCGTAAGTGAATTCCTTCAGAATTCTGTTAAGAAATACTTCAAAAATCCTATTTAAAATAAAATTTCTCGTTAGACATTTAAGCTTATCCATACTTCTGGAGAATTTTTTTGCCCAGATAATTATATCAATAGCTGACTCTCTGAGCTGAGATGCGGCACACTAGCCAGTAAGGAAAAACTATGTTAATAAGGACAGAATTTGAAGGGTCTAGTTCTTTTGCACAGTGATAACACAGAATATAGGAGTCAGCTGAGTATCTGAAAAGACAGTGAGAAAAAAGTAAGAGTGAGGCCAAATCAAGCTTTAATTACTCTGCATTTAATCCAAGCACTTAAGGGGCAGTCCATGCTTTACACACAAGGTAAATTTGTGAATAACCCAGTAATTCAGCTTCTTAGCTTCCTATATTTGTCATCAGTCTTTCTAATTTAGCTGTATTCCTACTCCTTTTGTACTTAAAACATTATTTTGTTTTTTACACTAGGAGGAGGATAAGAAGAAACATGATGAAAGAAGCAATTCTATGGCTGACAACTCCAATTCTTAGTAGTCCTTCTTCGAAGGTATTCTCCTTGTCAAAATGTATAAAGTGAACAACCACAAAACCAAACAAAAAAAAATAAAATCAATAAAAAAGCATTCCATCTCCTTTTATTAAAATATTTTCTTAAGGTATACCATTCTTAAAACCCTTTGGCTCTGGTGATTTTAGAAGAGCGTGAACAGAACAAATCACGTTTTATACAGAGATGTAAACTTACATAATCCCAGAAGAGGAAGAGGCAAAAAATAAAAGAAAATGAACAAATAAAATAATATCATAAATCCACAGTTTAACAAAAAATCATGTGATGGTATTTTGCATAATTAAATAAGGAACATGTATCTAAAGCTCTATAAAATGATATTTATTAAAATAAATTCGTATTACAGAAACTGGCATAAAAAATGAAGTACTTAAACTCAGCTATTCACTAATACAAAATTATATTACCAACAGAACACTACTCTGCATGTTAAACTTCTACTTATTCTTTGTTAAAATAAAATGACTAAATATGTTTTACCTAGAATAATTTTTTATTAAGTTTTGTTAGAAAAATCAATGATATTTTCTTATAAATATTCCCCTGAAAGTAAAGACAGCAATTGTTAGAGAAAACCGTAATTTAAAAATTTAGAAAATCAACAGCAACATATATAGGCCGTGGTTCTTTTTATGTTCTGAATTATGAGATGGAAATTTCTCCTTTGATTTACTTCTATGAGGTAAATAAAACTGGTTGTGGAAATATACTTTAATATTACATTTTGTGTGACCTAAAAGTTGGGTAAAAGTTGTACTGATATGGAATATAAAGTTTTAATTTACACAGCCTAAAAGTCTATTTAAAGCTGCGATGAACATCGGAACACATATATCTTTATAGATAAATGTTTTCAGATTTTGGGGGTATATACCCAGGAGAGGGATTGTTGGGTCATGTGGTAATTCTATTCTTAATTTTTTGAGGAACCTCCACACTGCCTTCCACAGCAGCTGCACCAATCTGCATTCCCACCAACAGCGTATGAAGGTTTCTTTTTCTCCACAGCCTCTCCAACAGTTATTATTTGTCTTGCTGATGATAGCTATAACCAGTGTGAGGTGATACCTCGTTATGGTTTTTATTTGCATTTCTCTGAGCATTAGTGAGGTTGAGCATATTTTCATATGTCTATTGGTCATTGCAGCTTTATTTATGGTGGCTAAGACATGGAAACAACCAAAGTGTCCTTCGATAGACAAATCGATAAAGAAGATGTGGTATATATAGTCATAAGGGAATATTACTCCGCCATAAGAAAAGATGAAATAGTGCCATTTGGGACAAAATGGATGGCTCTTGAGACTATTATGCTAAGCGAAATAAGGCATACAGAAAAAGTCAAGAATCATGATGTCACTGATATGTGTGGTATAAAACTGAAACCAACAAAGGAACAAGATTAACAAATAAAGAAACAAGAACTCATAGACAAAGACAATGTTTTAGTGGCTACCAGAGGGTAAGGAGGGCAAGAGGTGGTAGATGAGGGTAAAAGGGATCAAATATATGGTGAAGGAAGGAGAACTGACTCTGGGTGGTGAACACACAATGCAATATATAGATAATGTATTACAGAATTGTACATTTAAAACCTATGTAATTTTACTAACCATTGTCACCCCAATACATTTTAAAAAGTCTATTTAAATACATTATATTATGGCAACTCTTATTCTTATTATTTAGACTTTGCAAAGTCCATATTGATACTTATTTTTCTTTAATATTTTTATTTAACATTCATTTTCTGGCCCTCAAAGGCAATAGCACAAATGGACAAACACATTGTACAATAATAAAACATTAATTCCAGCTTTTTGTAAGCCAAGAGAGCAAGAAATTTTGTTTGAGCCATTGCTCTATCCCTAATATCTAGAATAATGTTGGCCATACAAATGAATTAAATAAGTTAATGAGGAAGACATATTTATTTATTTATTCTTAATTAGAATATTTGTTCTATGTAAAATGATTAGATTTCTATGTTAGCTATTTATTTCTTCTTAGCTGTTTCCTTTAAAATGGCAGCAGATAGTTTAAAAACTCAAATGAACCCATTTAAATATTGTTTTATCTTTTTACATTTCTTACGTGCATTAAAAAAAACACTGTTAGACAAAAAGCTTTTTTCCCCACTTAATTACTTTAAAAATGTAAGAGACACAGTATAATTTTACATTTCAATTTGTAACAGTTATAGTATTTGGAAAAACTAAGGAAATACAGATGATTAGTCAAAAACACAGATTTAGGGCTAGAAAAAATATATGTTGTGTCCGTATTGCTTCTTTTAGGCAAGTATGGTTTTACTGTGTTTGCAAAGCCCATTCAGTTCAAAAAGAAGAAATGTCTCCACAACCTAATGGCAAGGTTTAAAATATGTGGACAGTGCAAACAAATAAAAGGAAAGACTACTGTCCTAGGACATCTATCTTAGTGGGATAATAGTGATTTCACACCAAATGTGAAGCACTTTGTTGTGTAAGTAACAGGGAAACATGCCATTACAACTTCAAGATGAATATAAAACTCTCTCTTTCTCTTCTCTCTCTCTCTCTCTCTCTCTCTCTCTCTCTCTCTCTCTCTCTTGCACACACACACACACACACACACACACACACGCCACAGACAAGGTAATTGAGAATCGGAATGATGTTGAAAACTATTGTTGAGAGGCTGTATATGATGCTTTCTGGAATAATCTGAGAAGACAATTAAGTAGATGTGTGATAATTTTAACAGATTAAAAGAGTTTAGCTAGGATTAAAAGGGGAGAAGATAAGCAGGAGTTGCATACACCCTCCCTCAAAAAAAAAGAAAGAAAAAAGAAAACCAAAAAAAAAGGAAGACAACAGAGGAAGAAAATGGTTTGATTGATTAATTGATTACTGGGAATTGTCCAGGAAAAAAGCAAAAAAAAAAAAAAAAAAAAAAAAAAAAACTCAATAAATCAGAGTTATAAGTGTGTTTGTGAGTTCCTCAACCTTGGGTGACTTTCCATGAGTATTGCTCAGATTAGTTCTGCAATGAGGGAAGATAAGGAAACCTGGACAACTAATAATTTTAAGATTATATGGATTTTCAACCAAGAGTTATCAGGTTATTTATGTTTCATAATAAAGATGATAAAATGTTTCTTAATAGGTACCTACTTGAATGATATATAAGATAAAGTGGATAAAAAATTTGCAAAGGAATTACTAAACAGTATATAGCAACACACACATATATACATACATACATACATACATATGCATATATACTATATATACATGTTAGAACCATATGGATATTATAACTATTTATTAACATAACAGAAACGATTCTTGAAATATCTCAAATGTAACAACAGAAATATTGAGCCATCTCTAGCCTAAAGGGTCTGTGAGATCAAAACAGATTTTGAGTTTTACCATCTGCTGGATCATTCAAGCATTTCACAACTTTCTGCCAGTAGCAAATCTATTGCATTTTGTTACTTCCAAGAATTTAAAAAATAGATGTGAAAGCTGTTGGAAATGTTTGTTGGAAGTTTTATTCATCTCCAAGGGGTTTTTATTAAGGCAATATTGCTCTTTAAAGAAATTTTAACGGCTTAAATTTTAGTGCTTTTGAAAGTCAGAACTTTATCCTTTTGGAAAATTCATTCAGTAGAAATTTGAATAAATTTCATGATCAAAATAACCACAAAGCAAAGATTTTACATTACAATTTTACTTGTACTATCTGACCTAAATATTAAAGCTTTAAACAAAATAACCACTGATGGAGTGTTGTGTCATTACAAATGAGTGTCTTGTCAGGCTGATCTTTTCATTTCTCAAACTTCTCTTTGTGCCGTCCTGATGTCCTCTATGCTTTTCCACAGAAATTGCCACCAGGAGGCCAAATCCCACTACAGAACAGTATGGGCAGGGCAAAGGTTGGGATTAAAGAGTTTGCCATTCTGGACTCTAACAGTCCTACCTCTAGCTTGAACCTGTATTTTCTCCTGAGTGAAGGAGAAATAATCACGTCAAATAGCTGTAATGAGGATCACATTAGATAGCATGCAGAAATTTCTTAGTCTAATTCTTAATGTATAATAAATACTCAGCAAATGGTAGCTGTTTTGGCCATTGCTCACTTACTTGGGCTTGAGCTTTAATTTGTTTACTTTTTATTGAGTGTTACACATATATTTATCCATTCACACAATGTTTCCTAAGTGTTCACCATGTTTGCGAAAGGTATGTATAAAAGCATGCAGAAAGGTGACTATTACCTATAAAAATAAACATACATTAGGTGAGTGATGAGATAATATGAATGAAGTGAGAATAAAAGTGTGTTTATCATTAAGTACACTAGGTAAGGGATAAAGTCATGGAACTTGATTACATAAAGTAGAAAATGAAAGGTGGGTGATTTTAATTGGTAGCCATAGGCTATACTATGAAGGAAATTAGATAACTCTTCTGTAACTTGACACACTATTCCATGTGTAATTATGTTCAACAGATTTATTTATTTTTAAATTTGTGTTTCTTTAATTAAAGAGAAATATGTGGTGATTATGAAATGGGGCAAGGACTAGAAGGAGCAGAACATTCAAAAGATAATTAAGCATATGTGCAATAGATTGAGAAATATGGCCATGAAAATAATAAAATGGTTGGATTTATGCAATCTATAATGTTGATTCAAAGTTAAAAAAGCAATGACATTAATCAATGAATCACATATGTCCACCAATTCTAAGCCAGGTATTTCACAGATAATTTGGTGCTTGGGTCACAGAAATAAATAAGACACAATCTGAATCTACATAAAAAAATCACAAACTTTCTTTCTAGTCAGAGAGACAGCATGTAAATCAGGAACTGCAAACTCTGATGCCTATAAATAACAAAATGTGTAAAGCATTTCAGGTTTATAAAATAAACAAAAAATATTGTTAGTTTCATTAAAAATTATCTCTCATTAAAAATTCTCTCCCTCCTTTATTTTGAAATGTGAAGACTTTCTGTCCTATTTTATAGTCAATGATTTTTTTTAAAAATTGAAACATGAGTGTAACAGAAGTTCCTCAATAATAATAATAATAATAAATATTCTCAGTGAAACATGGCTACGGATATTTGGTTTCACTGCCAGAGAAATTACAAGAAGTGATAAAGATACTGGTAAACTAGGTATAGTGCACTCTAGTATAGTAAAAGCAGTGGCTTCTACTCAGAAATTATTGCCATATACAAATGTAAGCTCAGGATTACAAAGTTATCTCCTATTTTTTAAAAGTGGAAGTAAATCTAAAATAAATCTAGAATTTTTTTTGTGTGCAAATGCTTTAATGGTTGGTTCAGTTTAAACACAAACACTGAGAAGACCAAAAAAATAAAAAAATAAAAAAAATCCTACAGCTATGTCTATGAGTGGAACCAACTTTCAGGTTTTCAGTATTTGGTTCTGATTTAAAGGGATTATAATGCAAAAGATAAGCGTGAAGGAGAGCTGTGTGGAAACTATAGGAAGTTTGAAAGGATAGAAAAAATACTTGAGTAATTCTCCTTAAATTTTGTGTGCATAATTAAGTCAGTGATAAAGAAAATATTCCTAGATAGATGAGAAACATTTAAATGACTAAATTTATAGAAGCTCCTTCTTGGGGAGGCATTAAATTTCAATCTGTTTTGGATTATTTGAATACAGTCTGTCCAAATATGTTCTGATAGATAAGCTTATTTTTCAGAGTATGCCAATGGATTCCCAGTACTGGAATCTCCCAATGTTATTTGTTAAAATGCATTCTTGGACACCATTCCAGATTTACAGAATTGCATATTTTTGATTGGACACAGATATCTGGATTCTTAAATAGTGATTTTAATTGATTTTAATTAACAAAGCAAATGTTTGGAATTATACCACTGGATTTACAGCATCACAAACACTAATCCATTGACTGGCCACCAAGGACACTTGTTTAATTAAAGATTTTGAGCCTCATGTAGACTTACTGAAACCTCCAGAGACTGGGATCCAAGATATCTATATTTATAACAAGTTTAACTAGCTGACTTTAATGTGTATTCATATGCATGAAGTCTACATTTCATTGCATTAAAGTCTTCGGTCTTATTTTTTAATGATTTTCAGATATCCATTTTTACTAATAAAATCGGTAATTTGAAAGTATGCAATTTCTTTGAAACATGACATTTATAGATATATAGCTTGTTTAAATTCAGCATAAAAAAGGGAATCTAGTTCATAAGCAATGCATAATTATTGCAAATAAAAATTTATTGCACCTTTACAAATATGAATATTTGATAAAAGTTATGAATAGTAAAAGAGCATTACAAAGATTATTTATAGCGGTATAGGAGACACCGAGCAATTCATGGAAGAAAATTTAGATCCGTAAGATGATATATTTAGCAATTTCTTAATTACCTAATTTATATATAAAATTTTCTTTGAGTAAGAATAAATTTGTGTTTTAGAAACAATCTTACTCAGAAATAAATCATATTAACATAAGACAAACAAAATATGCACTTTATTTATATATGTGAACAATTACTACATCACAGGTCCATAGAGCTAAAACTTTGTGACCTGGTACCTGGACTTTGTCTAATTGAAAAAATGAGAGATTATAAACCTATGTCAGTGGTAAGTAATGCAGTATACAGTATAACTTGCTATTACTATTCATAACAAAGAAAAAGTAAGAGAAAAAGGAGAAAAATAAGAGTTGGAGGGCATAGAAGAGGATGAGAAGCTAGAAAGGGTATAGATGATCCAAATAAGTATACAAGATGAATGCTAAATTTTAGTTTTCAGGAGGTATTGAAAAATTAAGAAGTACATGTACTTTAATTATTTCCAGGTTAAATGTGTTCTAAACCCCTCTCACTTTAGCATGATATGAGAAGTAACATTTTGATATCTTTAGGTTTGCTACAGGCAAACCATGCCTATTAAAATATGCATAAGGATTTGAGGTTTAAATGTATTTATCAAAATACCGGCATAAGTATCCGTTTAGTTGGAGCAATGAACATACGTATCCTTCCTAAAGTTATAAGTAGGCTATAACAATAGCCCTATTAAGTTCAGCTCTTTCCTCATTTGGTACATTTCCCCCAGGCAAATATTCATGGATGGCTAGCCTCCTGGATGCTAGGACACAACATCATGAGGCAGAACCAGGGAAATATATCAGGTAAACTCACTCTTAATAGCAATGAAACAATTATTGTGAAGTCATGTTTCATCAACAAGATTGTTGTGAGCACAAAATTAGAAAATGCAAATAGAGTGATTAACATAATCTCTAGCACAGGATAAGAATTCAACCTGTGTACCATTATGATCATGATTATCATTAGTATAATTTCATTAGCAAGTCCTGTATGTAAATAAACATATACTCATATATTCTAATAAAATATATTATCCACTTGAGCATGTGTATGTGTGTATGTACACAGATGTGGACTAGTTGAAATCATGAGCTGCTACATGTTATCTATTTCTATAATTAGAATATGTGATTATGCTGAAATATCATTATAAAAGTATGTGCCTTAACAAAATGAAAAAAAAACACACTTAGATCTTTAGTGTCAAAATAATCTCATTATAAATCAATTGCACATGAAGATACACAGAAGTGGCTTGATATGGAGATATCAGTAGCATGTTATTTTATATGAAAAACATATTGTAGATAAAAGGGTACTCCAGGAGGATATGAATGTAGGGAAATATTTAATATGGAATTTTTAAAGTTGATTTTTGGTGCTGTTATTACTGCTATTTTTGATGAAGTATTTCCTTTTGCATAGAGAAAAAAAAGCCAAGTACTGATCTTCAATATTAATAGTTAAGGGACTGGAAAAAAATAACACTTCATCTTACAGGTTTAATTCAATTGAAAAAAAAATGCTTAAGAACAATCAAAAATGAAGTCTACTCCTAGAGAAACTAATGAGTATACTAAAATGTGTCCTGCCTTTTTCAAATTTAGAGCTTTAGAGAATTAAAATAAGAAGTCTTCAACTCTCTTGCATGGCAAACTGCTAAATAACATCTGTTAATAAGGACCAAAAACTTTTAAATAATTTAAAGAAAGTAAGGTTCATAATTAATTGATTTTATATTAATATATGAACTATGTGGGGTAAGAGAAAAAATAAAATAGAAACAGAAATGGAGCATACTGGAATTGATATGTCTTAAAAGTTGAGGAATGGAACACAATTTCTACACATAATGAAATTGATGACATGAAACACATAATGAAAAGAAACACATATTTTCCCCCTTAGGTTCCCTTTCTATTGTACTCTTATAATAGATTGCTCATGTTTAAGTAAGTACTGGGAATAGAGAATGGTGGAGAGGATGTATGATGGGCAGAAGGATTGGCCCCCAACCAAAGACACCCTAAACAAATATAGGATCTAAGTAAATAAGATACACTTTGCAAAAGTGGCTTCAAAATAATTATGTAGTTGTCCCCATTGCTATCTACTCCATCTTTAAGTAGATTACCATCTTTAATTTTCTAGACTGCCTCACTTGAGACTTTCCTTAATGGAAATTCTAGTGTCATTGCTGGATCAAGTTTACAATATTCTTCTACTTCATATTGTATTTTTCTACAATTGAAATTTGTATCCCAAAACTGTGGCTGGATTTCTGAGAGTAGGTTTGCTGATTATGTCTTCTAGGACAGGAAGAGGCAAACTGTAGCCCACTACCTGAATTTTGCATGGTCCACAGGAGAATCTTTTTTACATTTTTAAATAGTTGGGAAAATAAATCAAAGGATGAATAATATTCTTGACATGTTAAAACTGTATAAAATTAAAATTTCAATCTATACAGATTTGTCCACGTCTTTACATATCGCTGATGGTTTTCATGCTACAATAGCAGTGTGGAGTAGTTGCAATAGAGACCATCTGGACCATAGAACCTCAGTTATTTACTCTGTGGTCTTTACAGAATACATTGGTAACTCCTGCTTTAGGAAATTATTTTGAATATATGTACATTTGGATATACTGCGAAGAAAATCATGCTGTGAACCTATGATATAAATATAGAGTAATGGCAAAGTTATCTAAGCACAGTTTGACAAAATATCCATCATAGTACATTACAATCACACATTATGTACGGCAAATTTTGTACAATGGATTCATTCTATTAGTTGAGAATTAGAGAGATAAAAGGATCCTGATACTTCTAATCTTATAAATTAAACTGAGCCCAAATAAAGCTTTTGGGGAAAATGGTCAGTTAAAACAAATTATAGGATTTGGTTTCTGAAATTGATTCTTTTCACTCCTCTGTGAAAGTCAAGAATACTGAGTATTCCAGGGAACGTTCAGTAAGAAGACTGTATCAGCACATTTAAATCTGCTTTCTTGGGAAAACTGAAAACTACATTTCATGATAGATACCACTGTGAAACTGAAGGAGAAATTGGTCTTATTAGTATATAATTAAAACAATCATAACAGAATAGCTTGTCTTATAAAGTTATATCATCTGTGTGTGTTCTATGTACTCTGTAGGGTTGTGTGCATTATGAAGAGAATTTTGTTTACAAATGAAAAAGAGGCAGGCTGTACTAATGCCATTGCCATTCTAAGGAAAATATTACCCATATGATGCTTCTATTATTCCCCACTACTGAAAACCCGTTCATAAAACACTCTACAATTCCTTTCTAGAAGTACAATAAAATAAAAGATCTAGTACTAGTGTTTTGAACAAGTGAAAATAAAAATATCGAACCACTGAAAATTCAATAGAAAGAAAATACATCCCTTCTTTGGAGGACACTGTAATAGAGATTTAAGTATAGCCTATTCTGTAAGGTTTACTGTGTAGGTAGAGAACATTATTATTAATTTTAAATGATATAGTTGAGTTCATTGTAAATGAAACCTGTAATGATAAATCTCATTCACTCATAAAGCTAAATTTGGTTATGATTATTTGCATAACAAAACAACATTCATCTTAAAATTGGTTAATGTTAGGATTCTTTTATTTCAAGTAAATGAACATCTACCAATTAGTGACTTTTCCACCCTTGTGCTTGAAGTAATAATAACTATTATTTAATAAAATATATCCCCTAGTGCATATTAAATGGCTCAATTTATTAAATATGTTGATCTCAGTATAGCTCTCCAAAATTTTTTTGTAAGAAAAGTTTACTTTGAGTGAGAATATCAAGATGATATATGTAAACAGTAAGTTGAATATGACTTCACAAAATTTGAGATTTGTAAAGGCCATTATTCTGAATTCTCTCATCAGATATCTTTAGCAGATATTCCCATCTACCTAACTCAGAAAATATAAAATATTCAACATATTCTTTATTCTCTCCCTGTAAAAACTTAGTCCTTATCAATTTTTCCTATTATTAATTGAAAACTAAAAATAAATATTTTTTTCCTTTTTAAAAGTACAGTCCTTCAGCATTAATTTTACTTTCAAACTCCTTATATTTTCTTCTCAAATCCCAGTTTTCTCTGTGTAATCTCA
The DNA here is from genome assembly GCF_036562045.2 of Rhinolophus sinicus. Taxonomy (NCBI): domain Eukaryota; kingdom Metazoa; phylum Chordata; class Mammalia; order Chiroptera; family Rhinolophidae; genus Rhinolophus; species Rhinolophus sinicus. The sequence goes on from NC_133757.1 coordinate 36,209,933, forward strand.
TCCATGCTTAGCCAGAGTAATTTACTTTATAAAAAAGAATAGTAATTCAATAAATAAAGTCACATAGGAAACTTAATGAACGCTAAAATGGGCGAGGGAGAGAAGGGAAATAATGTTCCACAGGAAAGAAAAGAGGATGACTAATACATGTGTAACAAGGAAAAGTAACATTAGAGAAAAGGATTGGTTGGTTGACAGTGTCGAATGCTATAAGGGAATTATAGATGAAAATGGAGACTATTACGGAATCATTACCCAAACCAATATACAAATATAGTGCAATCCCCATCAAAATCCCAAAGGCATTTTTAAAATACAACAAAAAAACATCAGATTTGTATGCAATCACAAAAGACTCGAAATAGCCATCCTAACAAAAAAGAATAAGGTCAGAAGTATCAGACTCCCTGACTTCAATTTAGGCTACAAAACAGCAATAATCAAAACATCATGGCATTGGCAGAAAAACAGACACACAGAACAATGGGATAGAATTGAGAACCCAGAAATAAAACCACATATATATGGGGAATAATTTTCAACTAAGGAGCCAAAACATTCAATGTAGAAAAGAAAGCCTCTTCAATAATAAACGGTGATGGAAAAATTGGAAAGCCACATACAAAAGAATGAAACTAGGCAGTTATCTCTAACCATATACAAAAATTAACTATAAATGGATTAAAGATCTAAATATAATACCTGATACAATAAATTGCATAGAAGACAGCATAGGTACAAACTTATGGATCTTGGGTTTACAGAGGATTTTATGAATTTAACCTCAAAGGCCAGGGAAGTAAAATAAAAATAAAAATAATAATAAATGAATGAGACTGTATCAAACTAAAAAAGCTTCTGCAAAGCAAAAGAAACTATCAAGAAAACAAAGAGGCCACCAACCAAATGGCGTAAGATATTTGCAAATTACACTTTCAATAAGGGGCTAATATCTAAAATATATAAAAAATTCATACAACTCAACAACAAAAAAAGCAAACAATCTAATTAAAAATGTGCAGAGGACCTGAATAGACACTTCTCCCAAGAAGACATATGAACAGCCAACAGATATATGAAAATGCTCAACTTCATTAGCTATTAGGGAAATGCAAATCGAAACCACAATGAGATTCCACCTCACACCTGTTAGAATGGCTATTATCAACAATACAAGTAATAACAAGTGTTGGAGAAGATGTGGAGTAAAAGGAACCCTCATATGCTTCTGGTGGGAAAGTTAATTGGCAGAGGCACTATGGACAACAGTATGGAAGCTCCTCCAAACTTAAGAACAGAATTACCATAGAATCCAGCAATCCTTCTTCTGGGTATCTATCCCAAAATTTTAAAAACATTTATCCATAAAGATATATGTACCTCTATGTTCATCGTAGCATTAGTCACAATGGCCAAGACATGAAAACAACGAAAGTGTCCTTCAATAGATGATTGGATAAAGAAGATGTGGTACATATATACAACAGAATATTACTCTGCCATAAGAAAAGATGAAATACTGCCATTTGCAACAATATAGATGAATCTTGAGATTATCTTGCTAAGCGAAATAAAACACACAGGAAAAAATTGAGAACCATATGATTTTATTCATGCATGGGACATAAAACTGAAAGCAACAAATGAACAAAACAAACAAACAAACAAAAAACCTTATAGACACAGACAACACTCAACAGTTTAGTGGATATGGGAGGGGGGTGGTAGAAGAAGATAAATGCGGTCAAATATATGGTAATGGAAAGAGAATTGACTATGTGTGGGTAACACACAATGCAATATATAGTGATGTATATAGTGAAATCTATATAATTTTAATAACAATATCACCCCAAAAAACTTAATAAAAATTAAAACAAATAAACAAATAAAAAGAGGTAGATTACTGTTTAAATTTTCAAGGAGTTGTTTGAGGGTCAGGGCCATTGTTGTCTGTTTCTACTAGACGTGTGTGTGTGTGTGTGTGTGTGTGTGTGTGTGTGTGTGTTGAGCGAGTGTGTATAATTAGGTATCAGATGTCCCTAGATTTTCCTATTTCAGAAAAGAGGCACTGTAGCTCCAGGGAAACTGAGTGTTAGAGATAACTTGTTGATGTCCTTGGCTTTGGAAAATACAATAATAAGTGACAAGACTTTAATTTAATTTTCCACATGTCTTGACTAATGGGATATTCTGGCTAGTTCATTGTCATATATCCTAATGTTTTTAACCTATTCTGCAAAACCACTTTTAAATACTTTTTTTCGTTATTCCAAATCCTACTGTCACATTTCAGTGTAATCCGTGTAACTTGTTTTTCTTTTCTCATTGAAAATCCATGAGTGAATTCAGTGGCCATTTCCTCTATACTTCTTGCATGTCTCTTCCTTTCCATTTCTATTCCACCAGTGTCTCCTATAACCTCCCCTTTTATCATGGTTTCTTTCAAAGCAGTTTCTTTGTTTTCAGACTCACAAGACCTGATGCATCTTGTTGACTGCTATCAGATACACTTTCTTTAAATATCACATTTCCTTTCAGGTTTGTTCTTCGATTGAACACCTATTTTATCCCCATTGCCTTAGAATTAAGTCCAATCTTACCAGCTTAATTATTCACAGTTCAGTTCAATTGAATTACTTTCCTCATTTTCTATTACTCTAGTCTACATAGACTAGTATCCGCTTTGTGTTGACTCATCTTAAATTGCAGCTTCCATCCCTATCCATCTAAGCAAGTGACAACTAACTAGCGGAGTAAAACTCAAGTCTCAGGTTGTCCACAGGCCTTTGAATTTTTAGGTGTGTTGGTGGCAGAAGCTCTGCATGTTTCCATCATGCCTCAGGTAATACACATTATCTTATGCAAACTTTATTTAATTATTTGTACTTTTATTTTTAACTGTATTTTATAGTCTTAGAAAAATGGTACATTTAGTTTACATTGATATGTTATCAGGAATAAAAATAACACTGAATAATTACAGGGAAAGGTATGCCTTTTTAATTAAATAATGTAGAATATGTTTATACATGCAGAAGAGAAACTGAAAAATGAGGAGTTTATTGTAAGCTAAAAAATATCCTTATTTTACTGACAAAGTGATCTTTAGAAATTGATAATTAAAGATTTAAATAAATATGACATATTTGATAGTAAAATTTACTTGTAAAACTCAAGTGCATTCAAAATTATAATTGAATGGATATAGAAGGAGATAACTTAGAGTTGAAACTGACATTTTAAATCATCCAGCATTTGCTTTATTTAATAGATGTGGTTAAAAAATAGACCACTTAGAACCTTATTTCTAAGGTTCTAAGTGAACATGAATCTACTTATTTTTGTATGTTTTATTGCCAAGAATTATGAAAGAAGATAACCGTAGAAAGGATTAAAATAGAGAAAGAGATAGAAAAAGGGAGGAAAGGAGGAAGAAAAGCAGGCAGGTGAGTGGAACCCATTTGTAAGCAAAAAAGAGAGCTGTTTGCTGTGTGTGCAGTGGAATACCAGGGTCTTGGCAATAAGATGTACCTGTACTTGTATGTTGGCTGTTTCATCTACCGTGTTTACCCAAAAGTAAGACCTAGCCGGACAATCAGCTCTAATGTGCCTTTGGAGGAAAAATTAATATAAGACCTGGTCTTATTTTACTATAATATAAGACCGGGTCTTATATAACATTACAATATAATATAATATAATATAATATAATATAATATAATATAATATAATATAATATAATATAATATAAAATATAATATATAATATAATACCAGGTCTTATTTTATAATAATATAAGACTGGGTCTTATATAATATAATACAATGTAACACTGGGTCTTATATTAATTTTTCTCCAAAAGATGCATTAGAGCTGATTGTCTGGCTAGGTCTTATTTTCAGGGAAACAGTAATAACCTTGAACAGTTTAGCCTCCGGTACTTACATGGTTTTAATTAGGATTAAATTAAATAGATATAAAGAGTCTAGTAAAAAAAAAACACAACTGGAAAATTGTCATCTTTGATTATCCATAAGTCCTATTACCATTGCATTTTAGTGAGTACAGTGTCTGGCAGAATGTAGAAGATAAGTCTTGCTTTCAGAAACTGACCTTATTAAGTGTTTATGTTGCAGACAATAAAATGGATCTTATGAAGTGTTTGTTTATTTGTAGAAAATAACAATTTTATTCCCATTTTCTGTTGCTTTTCCTACATTTGAAAAATTATACAGATATGTCAATTACCTGTGTGTCTTTTTTTCTTTTATGGAACTAACTTTGTTTAAATTATATTATATTTATTCAATTTTACTTGTAAACATTAATAACTATCTAACCTGACTTTGAGTAGAAACTCTAAGTAGGTGGCAAGTAACTATTTTGGAACACAACAGCTTTTAAATTAATTATTTCTCAGGAACAAGAAATAAATTGTAAATTATAGACTAAAATTATCAACTGTCATATCCATACATTTATTTGTAAAATTATTTGACTTTCCTTTTTATAACTAAGGGTCTCAGAATTTTATAAAACTCAGCTGTCATCTATGGGAAAAAGAAACTGTCAAAACCTGGCAAAGAAATCAACCAACATAAAAGGTTAAAACAAAAGATAAAGTAAGGAGGAAAACTTATTTTTTTGTTTTATTATTGTATTTCCGTAGCATATTATCAACACATTTTTATGGGAACGTTTGCTATGCCATATTCTTCACAGATAAAGCTTCAGGCAACTAAAATCAACTTTGATTAACTATTATTGTTTGTTATCTGTACTCAATGTTTGAAATGTCATAAAGCATGTCTAAAAAATTTAACTAGAGATTTGATATCTGTGCAGTTTTCTCTGAAAGGAATGAGCAACAATATAATCTCAGAATATAAATGATCTGCGCTTCTCATTCATGTATTGGAATAGAAGGATTTTTTGAGTGGTGAAAAATAACATTGTTTCCAGAATTTAAGAACATATTTAGGAATTAAGATATTTATAAACATACATTTTCATCTAACTATTAACTGATTTACAACATTGTGGATGTGCAATTTATCCACTTAGCAATGTGATGAGACTTGGGTTGAACTTTATCTAGGTGTAAAAGTCGATATACTGTGCCATATTGGCAAGGCTGAACATGGAAAGGTCTCAAGACAATGGGAAGGTCTAAATAGCCATTTCTAAGATAGCATACCACTACGAAGAACTGCCTCCAATTTGAAAGGTCTCCTATAAAGGACAGGTACAAAAAGTAAGCAATTTCATGGTTGCAACCATGGAGAAGTTGGCTGAAAGTGATGGAAGTAGTCTTCAATAGAGGGCAAACAGCCCAGCCCATAGTCAAAGTGGTTCTTAAAAGCAACCTACCAGGTTGCAGAGAACCTCACACAAAATATTCATATATAATGATAAGTATGACCCAGTTCTTACCTTCAAGGTTTGGTAGTCTAGTTGGGGAAACAGATGAGTGATGAATTCAGTGTTATAAGTATTATGCTGTGTGCAATGCATACAGGGCACATTTGGCAGAGAGTGAATAACTCTACAGGGGATGAAGATGAAAGGAAGAAGATTCCGGGAAAGATGCCTGAGTTGGTTCTTCAAGAATGAGCAGAAGTTTTTCAGGTGAGATATTGGACAAACTTTATGAAAGATGCCAAGGTACAAAACACATGTTCTGCTTGAGCAGCTCTTAAGTTGTTTGGCATGTTTCTAATTGGGTGAAAATTTAGTAGGTGAGTTTGAATAAGAAGGCAGGGTGAACAATAGAATACTTTTAGGCCAGGCTAAAAGATTTGATCATTTTAAAAATACTCGTGTGTGTGTGTGTGTGTGTGTGTGTGTGTGTGTGTGTGTGTGTGTCTTTATTTTTCAGAAAGAGTTCTCTCAGAAAAAAGATGCAAGTTCAACGAGGCAGTGAGACCACCTAGGAGATCACTGTGGTTGTCAAAATAATATAACACGAGAGACTTAACTAATGAAACGGCAAAGGATATAGAGGATGGAACTAACACAGTATATATCTAACATGTAGAATCAATAGAACTGATACATAGAATGGGTATAAATATATGAAAGATGATGAAGAAAAGAAATCCAGGTTGCATCTCAAAGTTTACCTTGAGCAATTAGATGGAAGCTGAAGAGAGAAGGTAGTGTAGAGGTAATAATGATTATTTAATTTTTGAAATTACATTGAATATCTATAGGATGAACAATTTTAAATGATCAAAAATAGGATAGAATAATTTTACATTAAAAAAAGATAAATCCACTCAAATCACAAAGCCTTTCAGTGGACAGCCTATCAATTTTGATTGCATCCCTTCAATTTTCATTGCACTTCTTCAATTTTTTTATCATATTCCATAATTCATTTTGATTTAAAGAAGTTGAAACTATCAATAGCATGGATAAATGCTATCCTATTACCTGTTCTAAGGAAACAACTAAAAGTGTAGTGCACCACATTACTTTATCAATTATTTACATGTATGTTCAATCAAAGAAAAATTATATAATTAATAGTTACTTGAACAAATTTCATTCCAGCTGAATTGTAACATCCTAAAATAATTACAAAAGGTACACTCATGATGGTATTGTGGACATTCAAGCTAGGAGGGGATGAAAATTACATCTATTTTTGCTAGTGTTTTTTTAGTGGCTGTCATACAATTACTACCATTTTTTCCCCATCTATGACAGTGTTATGTATGAGCTATGCACAATGGGAATTGACCACTTCTCATCTCAATAATCAAGCACTGGCCACACCAACAATTCAAAGCAGGGTTTAATTAAGGCACACATATTTAAGTGATAAAAATAAAATAGTAAGTAGAAATGCCTTTTGAAGATTAACATATATTTTCTTCTTGCATATGTATAAATTTATTTGACTTGAATTCTCCCATTATTCGTTTGTTCACTTCTCCCATTATTCATTTCTCATCTCTACCGCAAAGAAGGTTAAAAGTAAAATAATTTCATTTCTCTCCTCACTTATACTCTAACTTGATGTGTAACAGAGTCTTAGATAATAGTATGTAATATCCTCATTATTAATTTTGTTTAACATCAGTGGGATAAAATGTCAACTTATCCATTTCTTTAGTTAGAAATAAATAATTGTCTATTTTGGTCTCTTAAAATCAAGCGTCTATTCTCTAGAACACTAAACTGCATGAGTTGACCCTCATTAGTTAAAATGTGAACCACATTAAACATCCTTTTTTTTTTTTTTAAGATTTTATTGGGGAACAGTGTGTACTTCCAGGACTTTTTTCCAAGTCAAGTTGTTGTCCTTCAAATCTTAGTTGTGGAGGGTGCCATTTAGCTTCAAGTTGTTGTTCTTTCAGTCTTAGTTGCTGAGGGCACAGCTCAGCTCCAGGTCCAGTTGTCATTGCTAGTTGCAGGGGGCGCTGCCCACCATCCCTTGCGGGACTCAGAGGAATTGAACTGGCAACCTGTGGTGGAGAGCCCACTGGCCCATGTAGGAATCAAACCTGGCAGCCTTCAAAGTTAGGAGCATGGAGCTCTAACCACCTGAGCCCCCAGGCCGGCCCCAAAAAAAGAAATCCATTTTCTTAATCAGGATGAAGCTAAGATATCTTGGCTTTTAAACCATTGAAATTTTCATAAACAATTATAGGTAAGAGCATTTATTGCTGGTATAGTTGATTCATAGTTGCACAGTGGGTCCCATTAGCTACCTGCTCTAATATTTGCTGTCAAAAACATGGGAAAATTTGGAAACGATTGATGGTCTATACATTCACTATACAAAGTAGTATATTTTGAAATTAAATCACTTGAAATTAATTTGGCAGACTCTGCATAGTGATTACAAAAAGAAAAATGTAGGCATATGTTTAAAAATCTTTTTAAAGACCCAAAGAAAATTAAAATGTTTATATTTTAAACAAACAAAAACTCACACACAGACAACAGTTTAGTGGTTATCATAGGGTAAGGGGGCACAGAGGGTGGTAGAAGTGAGTAAAAAGTATCAAATATATGGTAATAGAAAGAGAACTGACTCTGGGTGGTGAACACACAATGCAATATATAGATGATGTACTATAGAATTGCATTCTGGAAACCTATATTATTTTACTAACCAATGCCATCCTAATAAATTTAATGAAAAATAACAACAACAGCAAAAAAAAAGAATCTGTGCTTGCCCCAAGGAGAGAAAACACAGGTTTATTAATCATTTACCTGAAATTTCCAATCTAAAAACATGTCATAGACCCTAAAATCACACCAGGATCCTGCCTCGAATGGATTTGGACATTAAGTTTCAAGGAAAAATATTAATGTAGCTTTTTGGAAAATGTGTATATGCTTTATACATCAACTGGGATAGGTATTGGCTAGCCTGTACTCTCACTAATGGGAATATTAAAAAAGGAAATGAAAAATATATTCTCACTTGCAGAAATAAATTATAACCTAATGAGAATATCTGGTTACTAGACTAAAGCCTGAGTTTTGACTCCAAATTGTATTTGGTATAATACTATGTTGGTATATGGAGATGGAAAAGGTCCTTGTAAATAAGATAACTTCCTGTGAAAGGAATTCAATGATGATGATGATGATGATAAAGATGATGATTATTTAGAAGAAGAGAGGAAGCATAAACCTAAAGATGAGAGAGTCAGGTAAGAAGTGAAGGGGCAGCCACTGAATATTTTCTCCTGATGCCTTGGTTTTTAGGTATATTATTTTGTGAGATGTAATGGATATAACTATCTAGATAGCACTTGAACTATTTTTCCTGGAAAATTCTAGTTCTTTTCAGATGTTGCTTTAATCATTCAGTAAAGATATATATTATACATAAAATCTTGTAGTTTGGTGAATTTGTTTTGTAAACAGTATAAACAGTGATGACAAAGATTAAAGAAGGTTAGTTGGTTATCACATTATTTCTCTAGCTCAGGGTAGTATATTGGGTAAGCCATCTGAAGAGATTGGAGAGCACAGTCTCTTAGTTGAGAACTCCTTGACCCAGGGGAAAAAAAAAAAGAGTTTATGAAGGACAGATGCAAAAGGCAAAACAATGAAATGAAACAATATAAATTATCATTCCCCACACAAATACTGACTCACTGAGGGGAAATGGGAATCTCTGTGATGTCCAAGTTTTCAGAAAGTAAGAAGTAACTGTAAATCAATTATGTCTTTAATTTAAGACTAATGAATACAATCACTGTGGCTCTCTTGACAATAACCATGTAGATCAGAAAAGCTGAACCTAAATCATAAAAGGAGTTTAGGCCCATAGAGATATTTTATGAAAATTTACAAATGAGTCAGCCAGAACTATCCATGACTCCATGCATCCCTGATACTCCAAGACACCCACACACCAGCCATGCATTCTCTCTCCTGCTCTGAGAGCCATCTCGCACCTTCCACAAATCCTTTCCATATGGCTTATGTCCACAGACAATTGACTAAGTTTAATTCACGAGGATTCTTCACTCTCATATACTTGTATCAGGAGCAACCTTTTTTCTTATAGAGATGAAAACATTGCATTTTAAGAGAATAGGATTTTTATAAGTGAATTTATGAGATGTTGACACTGCTTTCTACACTTAGGAATGTTATTTACATGATCTGTCAATACAGCAAATAAAAAAATGATCACAGTGTTAAAATGTTTCTTCAGTACGTCAATAGCAGTTCCATTTTGTTATAGCTGTGGAAAATAAAGAATATTTTACTTATTTAAATTCTCGAAGATTATGCAAGTCCCTGGATTTATTACATTTCATCCAAAAATATACATTCACATCTGGAATATGAAGAATTATTTATTTGTTAATCTAAGAGGTGACTGTGTACTTAGTGTATAAGTCAGTAAGGAAAATGGAAAGCAAAATAAACAATAGGCAAAGAGACTACAAAGAAAATGTATGTATTTGGTTTTAAAGATTATAATTAAGACAGTTGAAAGATGCCTGTGCATATATGCTTCTTCCAACTCTTTCAGCTGTGTATATAGTAAAACAAACATTTGAAACTCAGTGAAATAGAAAAGACACATGATTAGGCTTTTTTACAAGTATAAAACCACAGTCCATTCTTTATACTCCTTAAACACCACATAATATCTGATGTCACTAATTGGACAACAAGCCCAAAATAGAGATTTTGTTTGTTTTTAACTAGTGCATTCCTAAATGTATGTGTCCTCTTTAGAAAAAAACAGAGATTTTTAGACATGAACGTGCCACTGAACTTTTATTGCCAGATGTAATTTTTCACCAAAAACAATCACATGCACACATATGCCCAGGCAATATACTGTTCAGTGCTTGTTTTTGAAATGTATACAAGAATTTTGTATTATAAATTAAATTATAAATTGTTTTCCTGATTCATAATCAAAGCAAAGCTGAAATGAAAACAATTATTTAAAAAATCATGTAAAACACATATTCATTTAGCTAAACTTTGTTTTAATAATTCAAATAGTAAGAAACTGATCCAGGAAAAACATTATGACAGGATTTGTATTTAATGCCTCTCAATTTATCGTTTTGATATATGTACACCTCCAGTTAGTGGAACATTTTCTAATCTTGCACTAACCAAAATTTACTCATTCTATGTGGTATTCTGTCAGAGTTCTGTTATATAAGTGGAATTCATAATAATATAATTAACATTATTTTTTAATCACATATAACATGTGAAACATGGTCCTGGGTACTCCGTATTAGTAGATATAATGTAATAAAAGTTATATTAGTTAAAATAGAAAAAGATATGCTGTCGTAACAACTGAAAATATAAAAGAAGCTTAAAACAAACAGTATATGTATATTGCATATTCTTGTCCATTCTCCATGTGCAAATGGTTCTTCTATCATACTCGCTCAGGAAAGTAGGTTGACAGAGAAAATAATGATACACTCCGCAGAGGGAATGAAATATGAATTATATAGTAGCTTTTAAAGTGTTCAGGGGTGACCTGCATAGCTTCACTTTTAATTATGAATACCATGATTGCACATCACATAAAACACACACACACACACAAACACACACACACACACACACACACAAAACAAACAAAAAAATCAAACCCAACAAAACAATAACAAAAATAAAACCTGCACATAACTGCAATTCTATACTGTACCTGTAAGGGGTACCTGGAATATTTGGTAACAAATCTAATGACTAACCTCTCTCCTCTCAAAAAATATTTTTAGTGTCATTTTTAGTGACACTAAAAATCACATTTAGTGTCATTTCTTATTGTGAAATAAGAAAAATGAAATGTAAAGAGATGAAGTAAGGTTAATTGACATGAAGTCATTAATCCAGTAATTCTAAGAATCAAATATTAATCCGTTTCCAAAGCTTTCTCCCCCCCCATTGTTAGCATTTTAATTGAACCTTAAAGGAACATTATTAGACTAATAGTAAACATTTATTATATCATATCATCATTAGCAAATGAGTGGTGCTTTTCTTAAAAGTTATTCATTTATAGAATGCAATGTACATTGCCAAGTTCCTTAACCCAAAAACTACAATATTACCAATTACTATGTATCTGTATTTTTTTAGTCTCTCATCCTCTGTCTCTCAACCAGATACTGACAAGAATCAACCTTGTAAGCAGAGCTTTCGAAAGGACAGTAGTCCCAAGTCTCTTTTGTGCACAGAGTATAACTAAATTTCATTTAACTTGGATATCGCATTTTTCCTGTGGATCTGAAATTTGTAACTCATGAATGATGTTGACAAACCATGAAGCTATCTTAAACAAAGTACTACAAAGAAGCCACATGTGGTTAAAAAAAAAAAAAAAAAGAAAAGAAAAGAAAAAAGAAAAAGAAAAGAAAAAGAAAAAAACAAAAATACAGTGTGCTTTAAGGTTTTAGTTTAGATGTCTGAAATATCAAACAAACAAACAAACAAACAAACAGAAAGAAGAGGAAAAAAGAAAAACTGATAGAGGGACCTAAATATGGTTGCCAGGTCACAGCCGAGCATTACTATTCAACTTTTTAGAGTCAATAACTGGAATAATAGAAAGATACAAAGAGGCCCATCTATACACTGCACTATTTTAAAGCCTTTAGTTATATTACTTAATAATGTGAAACTAAAGTCCCCTGAACATATAGATCTAATGTTTTCTAATACTAGGGAGTAGGTTCAAGTTTTTGGTTGTTTCACTCAAAATCATATAAGGGGAAACCATGGCTGTATCATGACATACTGATGACCAAATATAAGTAAAGAGGATTTCAGTAAGCTGTTATTCTTCCCAGTATATAAAAACCTTTCAAAACTTTATGTCATAGCATATGTTATTTCCTTTGCTTGAGCTATATTTTTTCTGCTTTCTATCCCATATTTCTAACTCTGCCTATCCTATTTCTATTCAAAAATCAATTTAGAATCATTCGTTAAAAAAAAAAAAAAAAAAAAAAAAGAAGTGGGGCTAACTCCAGAATGATTTAGTTACATATTTTGTGTTTCCATAACATTCTGTGAATGCTATTTTGACAGCTTTATGAATTTCCTTGCCTGTTTCTAACTATGCTGTGAAATATTCAAGGGATGTGTTAGTTTTCTATGGCAATCATAACAAATTACCACAGGCTACGTGGCTTAAAACAACACAAATTTATTATCTTATCGTTTTGTAAGACACAAGTTCCAATGGCCTAAATCAAGGCATGGACTGGGATGTGTTCTCTTCCTAAGTCCTAAGGGAAAATCAGTTTTCTTGTCTTTTCTAACTTCTAGAAGCTACTCACTTTCCTTGGCTCATGGTTTTTCCTCCATCTTCAAAGTCAGTAGCAATTAGATTAGTTCTTCTCATAACACATCACTTCTTTCACAGTCACATTTCCCTCTGACTCTGAATTAATCTACTTTAGATTTACACTTTTAAGGACCTTAGTGGTTATATTGGGCCATCTGGGTAACTTGGGACAAACTCGTTATTTTAAAGTCAGCTGATTAGCTATGTGTTTTTTTTTTATCTGAAATCGTAACTGTCCTTTGACATTTAATGTAATATATATTTATAGGTTCTGGGAATTAGGATGCAGGACTCTTTGGGGAGCTATTAATATGTTTATCTCAAGGGCCATAATGAATTATCTAATGTCTCACATGAGCTCAATAAGTATGGTATTGAAACAATCAAGTTTCAGGGCCTCTTTAGCTGATTCTGTTCAGCACTATGGACAGCACACAGTATATTCACTTTAGAAAGTGCCTGAAGTACATGAGGACCTTATATGTGGACAATACCCACGTCTACTTGACTGATTGGTTTATTACAAAAGTCTCTTATTAAGATATTAGTTTAAATTAATTTATGCCTTTTGAGGAAGAGCTGAAGTGTATGCCCCCTCAAATACTAACCCTACCATTTCTGAGATATCCCTTTGATAAAATAATCTTTCATAAGTGGTCTCACATATTGATCCTGTTCTCTGAAAGTCACTTGAAGATCCTCCAATACCATACTTATTGAGTACCTCAGTCCTGCGATTGTCAGGAAGGACTGTACATCACTGATGTCCACATCAAGATTCTGTCTCTCAGTGCTGCCAAACTTTTAAACTCCTCAAGGAGCAAAGCAATACAGTACTTTCTTTACTAAAATGCTTAAAATGCTGAAGTCATGAAATGTTCTTCATTGAAATAGGGAGACTACTCCAGTCCACCACTCTGTCGAATTTTGTAACTTGCATCACATAAAAGAGCACTTAAATTTTGATGACTGAGGATCTCTCATAAAATAATAATAATAATAATAATAATAATAATAGTATATTTTGTTTATCTTCTTATGACCGTATATTTTGGACATACATTTATGAGGCTGATTGGGTACCAATTTCAGGAAGAAACTCTATGCATTTTACCCTTAAATTTTGATGGTAATCTCATGTACATGTTAAGAAAGTGAGACATGGTCTACCAAATGATAGACTAATAAATTAGATTATTTTTCCAAAATTTAAGTTTGGAGTATGAGGGAATAAATGCCCTCCACCAGGAATCTCCCCACAGTGGTAATGTATCCATAGTATATATGCATACATATAATATATATATACATATATATATATATATATATATATATATATATATATATATGCATTTAGTAATAATTAAAATCCTCAAGTTCTTAGACAAAAAATCTACCCAGACAAGAGCAATGAATAAAAAGGAGAAATGAGATGGCTAATGGGATTAGGATAGTGCCTAGCTTCCATTCTTCATACTTGTATCATACCCTATAATAAAAAGCCTACTGCCCTTTTATCTTCCATGTCCCTTGAGAAGGGTAAAAACTATCAGGTGAGTATTACCCTAATCCTCTATAATTATTAGCTGTGTTTGGTATTTTCATATTGCATTACAAATGGGTGTAGGAAATAATGCAGGATTATTTTCCTTCAATTTCTTCTCAAAAGTTTGCATACATATGTTTATGAATAAATTATATATGCAAATGTTACATAATGTAGCCACCACAAAATTTAAAATTACTTTCAATTTCCATAGTTTGTAATATAAAAAGTATCATTATTTATTTCGATCCAAGTTTATTCCTTGTAAGTGTCTGTTGTAACCTTCCAATATGAAGGAAAAAGGTTGGTGATACATTTTGATAAACATATTTGGACATAAGTTCTTTTATTTATTTTAGAATTATCTCTTCAAACAACTCCTTATATTAAACCTGATTTCTGATTTCCGAACCTCAAATCTGAAAGGATGTTCATCAAATTGCTTAAGAAACACAGTGCAGAAGTGCCAGGAAGGACATAGATATATATATATTTTTTAGTTGTATATAATGAATCCAGAAATAGAATCAATTGGTTAGTATAATTTTCTAACATATTAAAATACATGTGTTGCCAAACTTGGCATCTATATAGCATTATAGGAAGTGTCCATTTTGAGATTCTCTAAAAGTATTATTTTGCCTTTGTACATACTTTTTAAATTCACTTGCTCCTATGTATCTTTAAATAAAGAGTGTCACTTTTTTTTTTTTAATACAGATATTTGTTCTCAGAGCAATGTATTTGGTAGCTTGGTACAGATCCAAAAAAAAAAAAAAAATCCATTTGAAACCTAGATGCAGGAATCACATAATCATAGAATTGTGAATGAAATTCAGTTAGTTTCAAAGCTTACTGAATATGGTTTTTGTATTCTAAGTCATTGATCTTTCTAAAACACATCCATTATTTTTTACTCTAGCAAACATGTCAGTAATATTAAATTGTAGCATTTCATATCAAAATAATCTGTCCAAGGTCAATAAGAAATACTACTAGTTGACACTCCTCTCTCTTTGGGGACATGGTTGAACCTCTTCTGTTTTCAAAGTGCTTTCCCATAAGTTTCTAATTGTTCTCACTAGCAATTCCATCACTGGTCAGCTGTCATGTCCGTTATTCTCCTCTATTGATGGGATAAGGTTAGTAAAATTTATAATTACACAGTTTCTTCGCAAGTATATTTGCATAATACATCTTTTAACATTAGCATGGACACTGTACTCAGAAAACTTAAAGAATTTTCAGTAACTAAAAGCTGATTTTCTTGTTTTTGACTATGTAAATTAGCTTCTATGTGTACTTTGTGTTTAAGCTATGGAATGAAACAGTTAATGTTATGCAATAAACAGAAATGCATTATGGTTGTCGTCAAATGTCCCTCTTTTGAGAACCTACTCTCAAACATCACATTTAAAGTGGTAGGACAAAGGGCTGCTGTTCTCAGGTTTAATGGATCTAGCAAGCCCTCGGTGACAAATACACATGCATGAACTGGTTCAGACCCAGTGTCAGCAGTTCCCTGGACAATATTCCTTCTAGTTTTCTTTGTCTGGGACTGTATCTCCCTTTATATATTCAAATGAACTCCCGGGGAATAAATATTTAATAAATGCTATTTGACAAAAGTCCTAGTTTGAATTTACATCTTAGAAATTTAGAGGATAAATTGAAAATATTTTCAAGCTACACGATGATCATGGGGAAGAAAATTGGATGGCATCTCCTTTAAAATGCTCTTCATCTACTAATAGCAGAAAGCTTTGGAGGTATTGATCTACATGTGTGTGCACTCTGGGAATTTTCATATGATAAGAATGCACCCTAGATTTTTTTTTTCTTTTCTCTAAAATGCTATCCTAATTCCTTTTTGTAACAAGGGAGGTTAAAAAGTCTGGTTAAGATTATCTTTTTACAGTAGACCCAGCTATTAGATGTTACTGGAGTGAGAAAAATGCTCATTGTGGTTTCTGGAATTTAAATTTCCTTAAAGGGAGGCAGAGCAATAACAAGAATTGAATAAGTTTGAGAGAGAGAGAGAGAGAGAGAGAGAGAGAGAGAGAGAGAGAGAACAGAAGAGGAGCAGATACCAATGGTTACTGAATTTCTATGCTATGCCGAATACCTTAATTAAATGCTACTAAGAAATTCACAGGCTAGATTGACAGAATATCATACCAAGAATTATAGTACACAGAAAGAAGTATGTAGAAGTTATAGTGATTGTTCTAAGAAAGGAGTGGTCAATTTAATATATGGTGTGTGATTGCGTGTGTGCGTGTTTGTGTAAATGTTTTCGGAGAAAGGAAAACTAAAGAAAACAACAATGAAGAAACATAAAGTCTACCTTACTTCAATTTTCAAATAGTAATAATTATTATAATATGTCAAAAACATGCATTTATAAGTTCCTATATGATAGAAAGCATGCTAAGCAACTTGCATGCTTAACATCTGTTAATCCTAACAGCAATCTAATCAAAGTTCTTAATATCTTTATCTAACAAATGGAGATCTAAGTCTTAGAGAGATTAAACAACTCATCAAAAATTATACATTGATTTTTCCAGCATTTGAAAAAGGTCTGATTCCAAAGTTCATGCTTCAACTACTACGCCATAGATAATCTTTCATATTGACATACTATAAATGCTTTATCATCTATTAATCCTCTTGTGTTTCCTTTTGCTTTGACTTGCACATACGAATTAGTATGTATCAGCTTTGAATCTAATGTAGCTCCTCATTTATTTTCCAAGTAATTCAAACTTATCTTCTCTTAAAAGCCTTTCTATGACCAACTATAACTGATACAGACTTCAACACACTTCTAGGCAGGAAGCATAGGTGCCACCCTTTTAAATCCAGGCTCTCACAATCTATAGTATATTGATTTATACTTCTAATGTCTTTTTCTCCCTTTTGCTGATGTTTCATATGAACTAGGCAGTAACATCCATGAGATAAAAAATGCACCTTATTTATATTTGTATCCCTAGAACTTAGCAAAAATCCTGGCATACTGTAGATGTTAATGAATATACATTGAATAAATGGATCTATACCAAGAATTGATCATAGCTTCCACTATTTTCTTAAGGTTCCATGAATCAGGGTTCACATTGCTGTATTCCCTTGAGTCCTGTGGATCTCTGTACTGAGGCTATATAATACAAGTGTTTGAGAATGTGGCAGCCTCAGCCCGGCGGCTTGATCTAGGATCATAGCTCATAGATACAAGAGCTCTGTGACATTAAGCAAGAAAGCTTGTTTTCTTTAAAATTTTAGTTTCCTCATCTGGAAAAGAGGAATACTAATCAAGCTTATCTCATGGGATTTTCGCGGAGATTAAATAGATTAAATAGGAGAATATGTATGTTTCTGAACATTTCTTTCTTCTTGCTCTACTAGAAATCTGACTATTCCCAGAAGATGCTACTTTTCTGTACCTTCTAGGGGTGGTGATTTTATCACATACTTACATCACTAAGATTTGAAGTGGGGTCTGAATTTTTAAATTTTATTTACTTCTGTTTCCCATTATCACTGCCCTGCTACTTCAAAGATAGAGAGAGAGAAAGAGAGAGAGAGAGAGAGAGAGAGACAGAGAGACAGAGAGACAGAGAGACAGAGAGACAGAGAGATAGAGAGAGAGACAGAAACAAAACATTTTTTGTATCTTGTATTGTTAAAATGCATTTCTTCTTCATCCTATCTCTCTCTCTTGCAATCATTCAAAACTTTCACCCTTGACATTCCACAGCAACTAATCCTGTCAAGGTCAAAATGAACACCATGTTGTTAATTTGATATTCGGTTCTCAAATTTTACCATAATTGATCAAACTTGACACAGCTGACCACTTTCTCCTTGAGATACCTTCTTCATTTGGTTTCAAGTAAACCATTCTCTCTTAGCTTTTCTCTCATTAACTTTCTCTATATATCAATATCCTATTTGATTCTTCCTCTTCCTCATTTTTCTAGTCATTAATGGTTAGTGTTTTTATGGATCAGTTCTACCTACATGTATTCTTTTGATGAGGTTGGTCAACCTCCTCTGAGAGTTAAACCAAATATATTGACATCAATCCTTAACTCCTATATTTTTGTCTTCTCTATATCTAACACTTCAGCAAACCCCACTGTCTATAATTTCCAAATACATCCACAGTCAACCATTTTTACCACCACTGTCATGAGAACCTAGTCTAACTTATCTTTATTTTCTGCCTGCAATATTGTTAATAAATTTCTCACTGGTCACCCTGATCTTGACTGCTGATCCTCAACACAAAGGCCAAAGCACTTTTGTTAAAACTTGATTGCAATCATTTCATTCCTCTGCTTGAAACACATAGCTTTCCAAATTACAAAAAAAAAAAAAAAAAAAAAAAAAAAAGACAATATCCTTACAGTTGTCTGCAAGGCCTTACAAAATCAACTTTCCCCATTACCTCCCTAATCTTATCTCTTTCTCATCTCTCTCTCAGCTCACATTCCAACATTTGCTTGTGACTGTGTCCTTCAAATACACTGAACAGGTCTGTTCATTCATTGTTCAGTATATCTTTAAAGCTCATCCCTATGAATCCACATGGCTTTCTCCTCCACCCTCTCCAAAACATTGCTCAAAGGATACTTTCTTACTTAGTAAATCCTACCCACACTATACTTTATAATTATATTGCCCTAAGTATTTCTGCTCCTTTTACTTGCTTTATTTTTGGATATGACACCCTTCACATACTAAGAAACTACATAATTTTCTCATTGATTTGGATTATTTTATGTCTCCCCTCAATATAAAGCAAACTCCACAAAGATGAGGATTATTGTCTGTTTTGTTGTTTGCTATATCTACAAAACCTAGAACAGGGCTTGGCACCAACTAGCCACTTAAAAAAATATTTGCATAAAAATATGTAAGCTTACGTAACTGAAATGTTAATATCTATCTATCTATCTATCTATCTATCTATCTATCTATCTATCTATCAGGGTGCCCAAAAAATGTATACACATTTTAAGAAAGGAAAACTTATTAAAATTATGTGATGGTAACCACTTTGAGCACCTCCTTTAATTGCAGAAGTCAAATGTGACTTGTATTCATCTTTTGTAATCAGTATATATTGAGTATCACAATTCACTTATTTATTTATTTGTTTATTTATTTATTTATTTAAAGTATGGCACAGCTCACAGTGGCCCATGTGGGGATTGAACCAGTAAACTTGGTGTTATCAGCACCACGCTCCAACCAACTGAGCTAACTGGCCACCCCTGAGTATTACAATTTTAATACAGTTTTCTCGTTTCTTAAAATGTGAATACATGTTTTTTGCACCATCTGTATATGTGTGTGTGTGTCTGTGTGTGTGTATGTATAAATATATATTATACCTATATATACCTATATATACACCAATATTATATATATATGTATATATATATTTAAAATGTATATTATATATATAACTATACAGTGTAAGAAGAGGAGGATGTGTAGTATGTGTAAGGTATTTGGAACATAGAAATCACTCAATAATGTTAGCTATTATTATTAGAAAACTGATATGCACATAATAGATGTTACGTGCACTTGCTATATGTGAATGAATGAATGAATGAATGAATGAGTGAAATAAAACAATGAGCATAATGCATTATTAATATTCTTTTAAAATGCTGTCTTTTTCCTTTATAGGGATATTCTGGATATTAGACCAACTGTGGTGAACTGTGGCCAAGTCGTGCTCATAACCATGTAAAATATTTATGATAGAGTTCATATTGTGCTTTTTACGCATCATCTAAGTCCAAGCCTGAACAGCTCTCATCAGTATTCCAAGTGTTGAATAAAGACACTTAATAAACTCAGAGTAGTGGAACAGTTGTCACTGAGCATTCTAATTAAGCAGCCCTGAGTGCAGTACAGGATCCGAAAACAGTAGCATGAACTGGGATACTGATCTCAGGAATAACTGCTGCAGTCTGATCTGCCAACATGATGAACAAATGCCCAAAGCAGCTGCTGATAATCAGAAAGACAAACACAGGAAAGACACAGGGAGAAAGAATGGATTCAGTATGAGTTTTCTACAAAGACATTTCTAAATGACACACTAACATGGGATAAATACTAATGAATATTTTTTTCAATATGCAGTTAGGTAATATAATTTATGTAAATATAACAATTATGTTTTCCCAAAAGGATGCATAAGGTATGCTGTGTGTAATATTTCTGCACCACAGGTATTTATTGATTTCTTCTGTCCTTATGTCTATGTTGAACACTGTCACATAAATTAAATTCTCACTAAATATGTTTTTGAATTGTTGTTTGAACACCCACTACTATACTCAAGCTCACCAGCTTATTCCTAAATTGTTAAAAAGATTTCATCTCTCAATCTTTTTTCTTTTCTTTCATTTATTATTTATTTATTTATCTATTTATTTATTTATTTATTTATTTATTTATTTATTTATTTATTTTTAATCAATGCCTGCTTATTTCAACAACCAATAATTGGGTCATTCAGCTTGGTGCTGTGGGAAACAAAAGTAAATGAGACAGTCTCTATCTCCAGAAATTTAAAACCTAACCTTATAAACAAACAATACATAACATTATAACACAAAGGGAAAGATGGACATTATTTTATTTCAGCTTAATTGAGGTATAATTGGCAAAACTTGCATAAATTAAAGGTTTACCGCATGATGGCTTGAGAATTGTGCTTTGTGAAATGATTACCACGATCCACCTAATTAACAAATCCAATGCCTCATATAGTTAACTTTTTCTTTGGGGGTGGTGTGGTGTGCTGAGAACACTTTACATCTACTCTCTTAGCAAATTTCAAGTGCGCAATATAGTGTTACTAACTATATTAACCATATTGTTCCCTAGATCCCCAGAAATTAGTCATCTTATAACTGGAAGTTCATACGCTTTGAGGAACCTCTTCT
The DNA here is from genome assembly GCF_036562045.2 of Rhinolophus sinicus. Lineage (NCBI taxonomy): Eukaryota > Metazoa > Chordata > Mammalia > Chiroptera > Rhinolophidae > Rhinolophus > Rhinolophus sinicus. The sequence goes on from NC_133757.1 coordinate 36,231,276, forward strand.
TATTTAATTTTGATTTAATGTCATTAGTAACAACATTGAAGAATAATGAATAAGTTAATATCAAAGAATATAAGTAGAGTTTGAGTAAAACATGGAAGGAAAGGTTAAGGTTTTGATGTCATAGTGTAATAATAGCACAGCATGTGGTTATTGAATGTGGAGCTCAGATGATGGTATAATGTTGCCATTTATTAATGGGATTAATACCATACTGGAAAAGCAACTTAACCTCTCTGTGCTTCTATAATTTCCTGATCTATAAATAGGCATAATAGTAGTGTCATGGTATGTGAAATGGTATGCTATTATTATAACCACAAGTGCTTCATGGAGATCTTGGGAAAATTAAATATAAAATGATCTATATGAAGGGCTTAGCTAATCAATTATAAACAAGTATCAATGGTTATTATAAAGAAATGCTGTATATGCATAAAATGAATACCAATTCTTGATTTCAAGAAAATGATTGAACATGTCAGAATGATGCATATGAAATGTGTGCAAAATCATCATAATAGTATATAAGAAGGCATTAAATACAATCAATTGCCAAAACTGAGTAATACAAGCAAACAAACAACACCTTCTTGTGGCGTGACACAAAGCGGGACAGAGAGATGGAGATACAGCAAGATTTGATTCTTGTTAGCATCCACGAAGGAGACAAACTTATAAATGAACTTTGGATAGATGGTGATCACAATCAAATACATGTTGTTTTGTTACCTTTGGATACTTTAACATCTACTATTCCCTGGATGAGATCATAAAATAGCATGTGCAATCATCAGTGCTGCTCAGAGATATCCGTATACATCTTAAAACGGAATACCAATTCAACATTCTTCAGGTTTTCTGAAATTTCCATATACTTTTTAAGTTTCTTAACTTGGAAAATCAAAACTCATCCTGTAAACATTTTCTGACTATCTTACCCCATATTCTGCTGTAGACTTTCCATTTGTATTTCCCAAAACACATACACTGTACATAAATCTATTACTATATAGATCACGTTGTATTGACTATCTCTCTCATTATTATACTCAAATGAAGGGATTGCTTCAGTTTTGTTTTCCTAATATTTTCCCAGAGTTGTTGTTCAATAAAATATTAACTAAATAACTGTTCTATAGAGAATTCAAAATGTGGACTAGACAAAAAGTAACTATATATGCAATGAATATGTATTTAGATGAATGCACTGTGTAAGGAAAATTAGCGGGAATGGAAAATAACCAAGGAGAAGATTTAGTAATCAGAAATATCCAAATTTGTTTATTATAGAATATGGCTTCTTATGGAAATATAAACAAAAGTGGGACAGTTTTGAACTCACTGAATAGGAAAAGGTAGATGAAGTCCAATACGAAGATAATCAGAAAAAGTACTAAGAGCCTCTGAGAAAAAGAAAGTTGTAGGAAGGTAGATCAATAATGCTGTTTGCTGAAATGCTAGAAAATTATAGGATTTGCCCAAGCAAGTAGTCATTGGAAGCCCTTAGAGAGTGCAGTTTTAGTGGAGTTGTAAGAAAAATGAAATTGCAGACCTTAAGGAAATTGGTGAAGAATTGGTGGTAAAAGGTATAGAGATTTGACAGAAAAGGGCCCAACTACCTAAGTAAAGCGACCCTATTATGAGTTATATGAGTCTCTAATGACTCAGAACAAAGCAAGATTACAATCACATTTTGCTCAATTTCAATTTCTATTAAGAACAGTTAAAATTGATTCTGCCTTTTCACACAGTATGTGAGCGATTTATTTTTCAATGGGTTCAAATTTTTCAGGTTGTTAGAACCATAAAGGGAAGCATCCAACTTATCAGTTATCATTAATATTATCTGCATTGCTTAGATACTGAATTAGACCTTTTACTTATTTTTCCTGTCTTAACAGAACAAATGGGAATATCTAAAGTATCACATCTTTGTTATTCTGAGTTACCTTGGAAATAATGTGTGTGTGTGTGTGTGTGTGCGCGCGCGCGCGCGTGCGTGCGTGCGTGTTAGAAGAGAGAGAATCTTCAAAGTACAATAATCAGTGTTCTGTTTATCGGAGTTTATTTTTCTCTTACTCTTTATCTCTCTGGCCTTCCAGGATATAAGATGGGTTTTAAGTGAGCCTATTAATACAGTATACAAAAGCTACTGAAGTAATCCTATTAGGCACAAGGTCAGAGCTTAGAGAAGTCACAGAGTTTCTATTTCTGAACTTGCTTAGTGGGAAATTGTTGCTGAAACAAGAAAAGCATGCTTTCAAACTTTTGCTCTGGAACTAAGTCAATTTGGGGGTACAAGAATCCACAAGAAAAGCAAGTGTGGTAACAACCTAAGAAAGGATATATTCAAGCTTTCATCTAAAGATGAAATTTAGTTTAGGAAAGTCTTTCTGGAGTAAATATTGAGAGGAACAATGTTCTTGCTTTTCATCCCATTCTAAATGTCACATAATAGTGTAGTCTACATGATGTGCATAAATCTAATAGCTTACACAGCTTAAAACATACAAACATTCAGGATTTTAAGTCAGCCTCTAAAGGAAACAACAAAGTTATTGTTAAAAGTTGAATATAACCTCTCAGAATAAGAATATACTCTATGTGGTGGATAAGCAAAAGAGGTAGAGAAAGAACAATGTCTATAATATATTTTGATAAAAGTTTTGAATAATAATATATGCTATCCATGGTTTTACTTTTGTCTAAAATACGTATTATCTATGTACTATGTGTGGGTCTGTGTGTGTACTCGTATGTCTATATGTCTCTGTGTACATTAATGCATATTTGCTCTATTTCTCACTACATATGCTGCCTGAAGAAGTCATATTTAAATGAAGAATTAGAAAGTTTCAGAGACAACCATGCTCAACGAAAATTACTATAGTCTCTAATAATCATGTTTAATTATAACTGAAATAGGCTCAAAAAAACTATCGTACTGAAATATGTTCAGAGAAAAATAATATTAACAAGAAGATAACTGAATTAAACTTAGAAATAACAAATTCAAAAAAATGAGAAAATTTTAAAAGCTAGCCAGCATGACCTGGGTCAGATAGTGAGTGACCCACAAATAGAGTATATAGTCCATGAGGCAGAAGTATTGCTATAACAGCGTTGTATGCGACAGCCTATAATAAATAGCCTGGTAACATGAATCATTAAGATCATTTAGTTCTTCTTGCAAAGCTATTAAGTTTGTTTAATCATCTCTTATTAAGACATCTAAAAGGGAGAAACATCTTGCTCAGAGACACAAGTGTTTCAGCTCATTGGGTAGTTATGTTTTCCTTATCGTTTTATTATCTGCATTGTAATTTGTATGCCATTCTCTTCTAATTTTTATAATCCAGTAGCCTTCTACTTCATGACTTCTGAATGCATTGATAAAAACAAAGTTTCTAGTTTTCGGTGTCACAACTTAGAACATTTTAGCATCAGATCTTAGAACTTGGTTAGATCCTTAATTGACTGGCATCACTGACCTTCCTAGGATTATGTAATAACAATCATGAAAATGTCCTTAAAGTTCACTTACTGTTTAATGTGAATCAGGAAGCTTTCCAAGGATAAAATAATTAAAACTTTTAAGAATAAAATGTAATTTAACAAAGTTAAGTCTTCAAGGTGTTTGGTAAATTTGGAGAAATATAAAGAAGTAACATACATATACTGCACAGGAGCACAAAATACTCATTTGTAAAGCAAAATCTAAATTTATAAAAAGGAAGTAACATTATTTATAAGTAGGGAGAGTAACAGCAGCAATAAAGATAATTTTTTTTTAGTGAACATTGAACTTATATGTCAGATGCTGTGCTAAGCTGTATAAAATTGAGTTTCAAAGAGTTATTAGTATTTATAATGGAACTGAGACTTACGAAGTGTTGTAACCTTCTGAGGTTAAAAACAGGGCCCTTTCATGTAGCTGTTCTGGTTGTGCACTGTATAAGTGGTCCAGGCACATCACAGATATATGCTAATTTATGTAAAAGCTTCAGGGCAGGACAGAAGGTTTTTGGCTTCCAAGCTAAACACTTGAGCAGCCAAGGAGAACTTTTTCCTTAATAAACTCATGTTGGCTTTTATGATCTGTGCGCACTTTCTCTCTCTCTCTCTCTCTCTCTCTCTCTCTCTCTCTCTCTCTCAGACACAGACACACACACACACACACACACACTCATTGGCACACACACCTTTTAAAAACTCCTCTAACACTTTGATTCAAACTTAGTCAAATTATTAACATTACATATATATATATATATATATATATATATATATATATATATATTTCATAGCAAGTACTTTATTAATAATGTCCCTAGCTAGATGGTAGTATATGGCATGTATATTTTTCAAACAAACAATTTTCTTATCTGATTATGGGAATGATAATAGATTATGTCTATTCAATACAGACAATTTGAAAATGCAAAGGAAATAATAAAACATACCCATAGCCCATATATGATTTCCCCTTTTTCTTCTCTCTCCCTCCCTTTCATCATTCACATATAAACTCAAAATCAAAACAATAATAAACAAAAACACAAACGTTGTACACTTTTTATTTATCCCATTGTAAATAGTATGATTTATTAAACAAAAGATATATTTTATATATTTTATCCCACATGACATACCATTTAAAAGATGGCCCTGCTTCCTTTGCTTGCCCTTGTACCTCCATCCCAGCCTCCCCATACTCAATTAGGGATCAGGGCACATATCCCCTCCCGTGCAAGCAAAATTGCCAGGATTGGTAATGCATAAACTACAGTTAAGATACCAATCTTAACGGTCTCTCTCATGGGTAAGGGGAGCCCATAAACTACAAATTTATTAGTTTTTCTAATTTTCTGTCAGCTAAATTATAACTTTTAAAATTAATATAACACATCAATCTCACTTTTTAATGCTCGCTTAGCTATGTTGTCATCAAACAAACGAAATGTCCATTATGGAATAGGTCATCTACAAATGTTATTACTGAATCTAAAAACTAATCCTTGTAATTTGAATGAGAAATATAAAACAGTTTAAAACTTAGCCAAGGAAACACCTAGACTGTTAGTCTTAGGGTAGTTTAAACTTTTCTCTTTCACATATTTCTATCTGAAGCTCCATGTATGTAAATCAATTGTCAACTATTAAAATGAGCTAATCCAACCAGTGCATTATCTGTGGCAAACGGGTTTTCATTTTCACTTTTTCTTGCATGTTTCTATCATGATTTTGACTATCACTATTGTCTTCCTTCAATCCCACCACGTAACCTGCATGCCCAAGCATTTGGCCAAAACAATTTTTTAAGACACTCCTATCACATATTCCAGTTAAGCATCATTTTGTGTGTTAGCCATGCTTTGCCTATTCCTAATTTCACTCCTATATAGTATGGGCTCACAATTTTATATGGATTAAAAAATAGTAACTATGAAAAACATTTTCATGAACAATAAAATACAAGTGATGTCAGAGTCCTTAACTGAGGGAGGCCAGAGAGAAGTAAAGACATGGGAGAGACCTAAGGGGCTAGAATTATTATTGCCTCTGCTGACATACTGGAAGATGCTAGAATGGAAGGAATACTGAAAAGCATATAAACTTAAGAAATCTCTATAAAAGATTATACAAAATGTATATTTCTCTGCTACAGTTTCTATCCCTTCAATCTTCCTAAGTCCTGAGTCATTTACCTCCAGGAGAGAAATGAGAAGTCTTTCTAATTATCGCTATAAACAAAGTCATCCATGAGTGCAGGACTTTAAGGGGCATCCTCACAGTAAACTACCACTTGTCAGTAGTGAAGTTCTACTCTGCTTCAGAAAACAGATTATGCAATGGCTAACAGTGACCCCATTATCTTATACTGGAGGTTATACAAGCACATTTAAAAGACAAAGAGCTGTGATGTAATTGTTAAGGAAACCAGTCCATAGCATTACAGGTTCAAACAGGAGTGATTTCCTCCCATAGTCTGAACAGTATTGCTAAAAAGTGCAGGATTTGTGAATAGCAAATGTTAGCAATAACACTGAATCCTTTCTTGCTCGCTCCATGTGAACACTAAATATAAATTTAAAAATGTCTTAGGACATGTGGTATACGAAACATCACTTGGCCATAAGAAAAGATGAAATACTGCCACTTGCGACAATATGAATATATCTTGAAATCATCATGCCAAGCAAAATATGTCAGACAGAAAAAGATGAGAACCAGGTGACTTCACTCATATGCAGGATATAAAACTGAAAGCAACAAACGAACAAAACAAACAAACAAGGGAACAAAAAAATCATAAACACAGACAACAGTTTAGTGGTTACCAGAGGGTAAGGGGGGAGGGTGATTGTAGAAGCTGGAAAGGGGGTCAAATATATAATGCTGGGAGGAGAACTGACTCTGGGTGGTAAACCCACAATGCAATATATAGGCGATGTATTACAGAACTGTACACTTGAAACCTATGTAATTTTACTAACCAATGTAATCCCAATAAATTTAATACAAACTAAAAAAAAAAAAGAAATATCACCACACAGATTTGTCATCTATTCCTGGAGCACAATTTAAAATGTGTTATTTTAATATAAAGCTTTATTCTTTTAAGTTTCATTGATTTTTATTTATTTGTTTGTTTTTTCCAAAGTAGCGGTTACATTATTTATTTTATTACCACACTTTAAAATTTGTTGTTAGACTGAAGAGTCACAGTCTGTATAAATGACAATGACAAGAACATTAAATTCAGATGCACTTGGAGTAAACACTGTGCTAATTAGCAGAATATTTCAGGGGATTAGGCTGTTAACTGGATGATAGTTGCTATTGTGAAGTATTCTGCAAATCCCCAAATAGGCATATTTTTCTGACTATGATGGACTGAAAATATCTTAATATGGACACAATTTGAACACTGTTTGAGATAAAGATTGATTAATTTATCTTCAGATCATTCAAATTAGCCAAGCAAAGCATAAATAAAATTCATTATATTTGATGCCACTAGATAACAGGGAAATAAAGGTGAGGAGATGGTCACTTGTCTGTGTATCATGAATGCTGAACAAATGTCCAGTAAGAACAATAAAAGTTAAAAGGAAAAGAAAGAGGAGGAGGAGGAGGAGGAGGAGGAGGAGGAGGAGGAGGACTCATCTCTCTAAGACAGACACATTTGGGACAGTGCAGACATAACATGTTAACTAGTCTCTAAGGAACTTAATGATTAATGTATCTTTCTAAAGGGACTGATTTACTATTAGAAAACAACTTACAGAGTTTTTTGCCAAGTCTTATAGTTTTCACTTTTTCCAAATAAGGTGGGGGTGGTGGTGATGGTGAAATAATGCAATAAAAATTGAAGTGCTAACATTAAATCTGCTTATGGAATCTACTTTTGACCCCTTCAGGGATCTTCTGAGACCATTTGTTTGTGTTTGTTCAAGGGTTAGTAAATAGAATTTAATGTTATTGTTTTTTTTTTTAATTTAATAGCCATTAAGCATTTACTTAGTGAGATGAGTAAGTGTTCAAATAGAGGCTTTGCATTGGATGTTCTATCATATTGCAATGCTTATTAAGAAACAAAGTGCATCAGATGCTACTTTCGTAGGATTTTAATTAAGGTAAATTACTTCACAGAGCTACTAACCTTTCAAAATGAACTACTAATTATGGTTATTAATTTCTGTGGTGTGTTTCATTTTCCATTTAGTAACAGAAATTTTAGCTAACTATAAAAGTAAGACTAAAAGCAGACTTACCATCCTCATACTGGCCAAAGCAGACTGGGAAGAGAGAGCCAAGGATAATCCCTGAAGCTAACCATTTCCAAAGGTAACACTGTTGCAACATGTTCTACCAAGTTTCACTCTAGGTTGATCTGAAATAATAAGAGGGAGAAAGAAACATTTGACAAGTTCATTAATCTGTTATAGGTAAACACAACTGTCACATCACAGAAAAGCCTTAATGACTTCATAGTTAATTACCTGTGTCACACTATCTATTAACAAAGTAACATACTTGTTACTGCACTGCAACTCTTTATCCACATGAATTCACAGATAAGTGATCTCTAAGGAAAGACATCTGTTACTTTGCAAGCAAGTTTAGAATTAAATGTACTGATAATATCAGAACCACACTTTTACAATTGAGACTTTGTGAGTGAATCAAATGTGAATCAGTTTGTTACTCAACTGATCTTGTCTACAGCATAGGTCAATTATAGTTTGTGTTGTCTCACAACCACTTAAGATGGTAAACCAGTTTTTAGAATCCTACATGAAAATTTCAATGGACATTTGCTTTACACAATTAAGTATAAAACCCATTATTAAAATGTGAATTCCTTTCAGTATAATGATAAGAGATTGACTTAACTATGCCAAGTAAGACTGAGCAAAACCATATATATATATATTTTTTTTTACCACATCTGTCTTTTGAAGCATTTGGGTGAATTCCATTTTAATTCCTTTCTCTTTGCAATCTCCCAGTAAATAAAGAAATTGAATGAGATATTAGTTGCCAGTGAGCATACCAGAACGTTATTATAAAAATGGTATGCTCAGTTTCTCTGTAAATTGAAGAATTTATTCACACAAAACTGTTCAAAATGACCCCGATTATAGATCATGGTAGAACAGGGATATAGGGACTCTATTTCTCTAATTCAGAAGTTCCAAACTAAAATGCCTACAGAGGACAAAAAGACAAAAGAAAAGAGTGAATTAGCGCAAAGGGAAATTAGGATGGTAAAGGCTGTGAAAAACTGTGGCGTGCATGGTTTATCTCAGGAGACCAACCAGCTGGTGTTCAGCTTTTATCAATGGTTGTAATGTGGGAATGCAAACCAGTTGTTGCCAGATCTTCTGATTTTCCAGAAGATGGAAGTAATCCAAATTTCCATGTGAGATTGCCCAGTGTTTACATGACTGTCCTTATCCCCTTTATAGACTAGATGCTTCTGGCAGGCCACATTGTTCTCTGAGCTGTCCTTCAGTTTATGACACCTGCCCAGGATTCTCTCTCCAAGACTAGCTATTGAGAAGGTTCTATAGAATGTACAAAGGAAATATTTCAATTTGATTTTACATGCTTTTCATTTCATCCATCTCTCTGTTTTATTTTTGTGTGTTTTATAAAGTTTATTGCACAATAGCATATATGTATCATATATATATATATATATATATATATATATATATATATATATATATATATAATTTATTTATTTTTAAATTATAAAAGTGCAAGCTCAAAATTGTCTTCCTCATAGGATGCCCAGTCCTTAAATTTCAAAAATTACTCCACTAGATCACATGCATTTAAAAATTGAATATATCCCTGTGTTTATCAAAAAAAAAAAAAAAAAGGCCTTCTTTTTACCTGTCCCTTACACTTTTTTTTTTCCTTACTAGTAAAGGACTCAGCCTCTGCTTTTATAACTTCTACACATAGACAGCCCAAAGAAGAGCTAATCATTTGATTAAAAAACAAAAACAAACAAACAAACAAACAAAAAACAATAGTAATCCATGCTTACTTGCAGAAAAAAAATAAAACTGAGCAATGCGAGTAGTAGTAAGAAGCAGTGGATTAGAGTGTGGCTTCTTTTTAAATTCAGGTCCTTCAGCTTACCAATTATATGACTGAGCACATCAAAAAGCATCTGTCTCACTTTCCTCGTCATTAACATGGAGATGAAATCATACCTGCCTCATAAATTTGTTTTGAGGATTAAACAAGTGAATGATTACAAATACATGCTTAGAAGAGTGTCTCCAAGTGAGCACTCCATAAAGCATAATGTGACTATTATTGATTCATCATCTAAAGTCTCTTCAAAGTTTTGAAACTTTTATATTCTCAATCTATCTTCAGCATACCCTCTAAGGTAGGTATTATTATTCCATTCTGTGGTGGAAAAGTCACAGTCCCTGGCTGAAGATTATACACTGGTGAGTGGCTGAACATGTAGGGAAGTTCTGAAACTTCTGTGCAACTCTGAAACCTCTGTTCAGTTCATTACAGAAAAGGACTGTAAAATTTCCAAGGGAACCCATGACTCAGAAGGTTTCAAGGGATATGGAGACTTGGAACAGCCTGCTGTGTTGCTCCCCTCTATGCTAAAGAAAATTGAATGCATCTCTCTCCCAAACCTGGAGCATAGCCCTCCTAAGATTTATGTAAATAATGGCTTCATTCCTTTGTTTGTTTGTTTGTTTTTAATGTGGCAGTTAAGAAAGAGAAAAGAGGATTGAGAGAGAGAGAGAGGGAGAGACAGAGAGACAGAGAGAAAGGCAGAGAGAGACAGAGACAGAGAAAACACTTAAAGGATATTTATTAGAAAAAACTTAAAGGAAAACAATCTGGCCAAATGACAAAAGAAGAGACTGTGTTCCTTTGTGGGTCCTTAATCTACCAATTTGACTTCCCTCTTACTAGTTTTTAGTATTATGCTTTCACAAATATGCTATTTTCTTTTGCTTCAGACTCAAACCATTGGTTTCATTTAACAGCCTTCAAGGTGAAAACAACCTGATGGGTCATAAGTTTAAAATCATTAAAGCCACGGCTATTTTTATGTCTCCAGAAACAGAACCTCTTGATCTGTGATCCGGTCCCTTTTTTATTAGAAGATCATATTTTTTACTTTTAAAATATCACAATAAAATTTAGAATAGATATAGTTCTTACCACCTGTCACAACAAGACTATTTGGAAGAATGTGCTACACTTGTTTATTTTTTAATAATGAGAAAGATGATAACTTCTCTATCTAATATTTTTACTATTCAATTTACACTTGCATTATTTTCAAAGCAATTTTAATAATTTCAATGGGCTCAATATTTACAGCAACCAGAAAGAAAGTTACGACTCACCATGTGGAAATGATACCCCAAAACATAGAGCACATATTGACTCAATAAGGAAATCCTGGTTCTAAATAAAGATATAATGAGAAGAAATGTCCTGGAAAGAGGCTATGCTTCTCCAATCAAAATAGTAAGGACAATATTTATAATACACTGATTGTGCCAATCAGCTGACAGTGGCACTTGTGTCATCAAATAAGTTGGAACAGATCCAACACTTTAGACAACAATCTCTTTTCATTAACAGTTTTATAATCTCTAGAATTGCAGGAGAAGTTCTTGCAGGAGATAAAACCCCAAATCTTATAGTTTATATAAATATCCATATGTATGTGTATTGAGAGATGAAAACTTGAACGATAAAAGATAACAACAGAACTAAAGACTATATATATATATATATATATATATATATATACACACATATATATATATATACACCCACATACATACACACACATACACAAACATGTATATATCACATATACATATGTAAGAGCACATTCTATATGTATATATACATATGGTGGAATCAAATAAAGTTGATGAAAATAATTTCAATATTGATGAAGAGAAGAAATCCATAAGAGCTAATCTTGCCATCACTTCAATTGTTTATAGACAATATGAAGCATTTCAGTTTTAAACATTTTAAATATATATTCAACAGTTGTGGACATTAAATGAGACTGGTTTAACTCACAATACATTTCCTGAAACCACATAACACACATAAGGAGAATACAAGTTTAGACATTCTTCTTCTACAAACTTTGGTGGGCCTTTGGAAAATTCAATTACTACCCTAACATGTCTAGAAGTCTATTCTTTTTAAAATGATATTTTAATCAAAAACTTTAAATAAAAGAGAGAGGGAACACTAGTTTTCTTTTGGGGTACTACTCCTCACCAAGAAAACAAAATACTGACAATATAATTAGCTGATTCAGATTCAATTTACATTTAAAGATTGTATCCTATTAGAAAACACCAGTATTCAGCGTAGACAACTGGTATACACCATATGTTATAATAATCTAGCCATACTACTTAGTTTAATAAAATGAATAACTCAAATTTTTAAAAAGAGGATGGATTTCAAACCTATGTGCATTATTGCTAACATACTGGATGTTTGTTTCAGTGTTTATACATGCATTTACTCAATAAAAAATTATTATATATTTGGTGCATGTCAGAGACTGCTTCTACTGCAGAAGTAAACCAATTTAGTTTTCTCATGACTTTTCTACTGAACAAGCACCTTATTTCATATTTTTGCTTAATATAACAATTTCAAGTGCTTTTGTAAAATCATTCCAAGTTAGGGGAGTATTAAAATTTAACTTCAAATATAATGGGTTTCTGTTAAATCTCTGTTTTCTAAACTATCGTCTAAATATATCTCCCATCATTTCTTAGAAAAACAGAAGGAAAATTGTCGATTTGAAAGGAGTGAGCACTGTAAAATGACAAAAGTGCAAGCATTATTTTATCTGTGGGGTGTTAAACTTAAAAATATAAACAAGTAGATTTACAACTGAGTTTTAAAGCTCATGAAAGTGCACATGTGATTTTAAAAGGAAGCTTGAAGGAGAGTTCTATGAAATGTCATTCTCCCGCAGAGAAAACAGATATGACTAATCTTGTTTGATGGTTAAACATCCCAAGAAACACAAATGAATTGAATAAATTCTTCTTCTCTTAGAGAAAATCTATTAACGAAAGTCAAAGTATTAAGTCCGCCAAGAGAGACTGAAGTTGAAAGTGTGAAAATGCCAGTGACTTTTTGGACAAATTATAATGAAAAATCTCCCTTTAGAATGTGAGAGACTCGTGGTGCATGCCTAGTAATGCCACTTCGCTGCCACATGAATGGAAAACCAGTAAAAACTTCTGAGACTCAATTTAAAATTAGGAAAATAAAATCTATTTTATTCTGCTTTATTGACAGATGAAAACTTGAATGATAAAAGATAACAACAGGAGCACTAAAGACTATTCACTTTTAAAATTTACTGCCAAGTCTTTACTGAGTGCTGATCCTGGGCAGGCACTTTATAAGATGCAGAGACTACAGCAGTGGGAGAAAAAAAAGAGAAGGAATATATAGATGATAGGTAGATGATAGATAGACAGATAGATAGATAGATACTTAGATACATAGATAGATATAGATTACAGCCTTGTAAAATACAGAGCAGAGGACCTAGCTAAACTGTGCCTGCACTCCTGACCCACAGATGCTGTGAAATAATCAAATGTTGTTTTAAGCTACCCAATGTGTGGTAATCTGTATTTAGCAATAGCAAATTAATATGTGGGAGGATTTGATGAACATGTACGTATGTTAAATGTTGATCAGCTTAGTGTTTATTCTAAATCTTGAGATGATAATTGTTTTTGTGACTGAGGATGCGAATGGAAGTATTGAACCCAATTAAAGTGGGAAATACACATTCAACAAAGGAGAGGGTGGTCTTGCACAGACTAGCTGCTGTAGTTTCAATGAAATGACGTATATAAGGAACAAAATGTTCACCGCTGTGGTACAACTACTGAACATTTCTATAAGTGTTGCCTTTGGTCAGTTATTTATGAAAGTATTATGTATAAACACTGTTTTCCTCAAGTTGTAAGAATACAAGAGTAAAGAACAAAATGTCAAGAATACTTAATTCTAACTATTCTAGTTTTTCCTTGGGTCTTGAGTTACGTTCTTATAAAAAGTTTATTTAAAACAAACAAACAAAAACTAACAGGAATGATATAATTATATATTTTAATAAATTTCCTTTAACCGCCAGTCCTTTTAGAGTAATATATATTTTAATTGTATTTATAGTAATACCATAATAACAATTATAATGATATCATAAACCAATTTATAGGTATAAGTAAAAGTATAAGGCACAAATACATTCCCTAGTGCTAATGAACATAGGGATGCATATGTCTTTTTGAATTAGCATTTACAATTTCTGTGGATAAATTTAAAATTCTGTGGAATTTCTGGGTCATATGGTAGTTCTATTTTAAATTTTTTGAGGAGCCTCCATACTGGTTACCATAATGGTTACACTGATTTGCAATCCCACAAACAGTGTATGAGGGTTTCTTTTTCTCCATATCCTCAAAAACACTTATTATTTGTTGTCTTTTGATGATAAGCATTGTCACAGGTATGAGGTGATATCTCATTATGGTTTTGATTTGCATTTCCCTGATAATTAGTGATTTTGAACATTGTTTCCTGTGTCTGTAGGCCATTTGTGTGTCTTCTTTAAATAAATGTCTATTCAGGTCTTCTGCCCATTGTTCATCAGATTGTTTTCTAGATGTTCAGTTGTATGAGTTCTCCATATATTTTGGATATTATACCCTTATTGATATATCATTTGCAAGTATCTTCTAGTTGGTAGGTTACCTTTTCATTTTGATAATAGTTTCCTTTGCTGTACAAAGTCTTTTTAGCTTGACATAGTCCCATTTGTTTACTTTTGCCACTCTTGTCGAAAAGACTTATCCAAAAAATATTGTAAGGCCCATGTAAAAGAGTTTACTGTCTATATTTTCTTCTAGGAGAGTCATAGTTTCATGTCTTACGTTTAAGGTTTTAACCCATTTTGACTTGATTTTGGTATATAGTATAAAAATGGTCTGATTTCATTTTTTTGCATATATCTGTCATTAAATCCATTCAATATATTTTACTAATTCTGATAAACAAATGGTGTCTCATCCCATTCAAATTAACTTTGTGCTTTTATTATTACACTAAGAAATTATAAGTGAAATTTATAGTCTGAGATATTTGAAGAAAGATCATCTCAAAAAACAGTAATTCAAGTAATAGTCTAATAGTGAAAGCCATAGAGATACAGGAGCATTTTTTTGTTTTAGAAATATATTTAAGCTTTGTTTTGATGCAATTATTTCAATCTTTTACCCTTTATCTTATATGATTAAGGAAGTTCTCAATCTTCTCAACTGGCAAAAGTGTGAAGATGAATAATCTGACTTAGAAATATAACTGAATATGTAAGATATATGGAAGCCCTTCATTTATGGTACAAATCCCCCAAGGTCATTATGATTTTTCCTAAAGAGATCATATTTTAATGCAATGCTGAGCTTTATTTGATTATACAGGAGTTCTGATAAACAGCAATCTCTTTAGAGACTAGAAGAATAATCAAAATATAATTTTACATCAAAATATATCTAAATTACATGTGGCTGAAAAAGCTGAAAAGAAATATAAGATTTAAAATGTCTTGAATATTTGGATGTTTACAAGTCACACTGAGAATGTAAAGTTCTGGATATTGAGCTACAGTACATATTAAAAACAATGAATGCAAATTAAATCATGGCTATGAAAAACTTTGTAAACAGGGAATAATATTGCATTTTCATCCAATCAATACATTTTAAATTCTTTAATGGTCAAGAAGGCACCGAAGTAGAATATGAAAAAAAAAAAAATCACGACTGCTTAAGAATTACTTGGTTGGAGAACAAAATAGTCACAAGTCAAAACATAATGAACAATAGTGTACAGTATATGAAAGGAATAAAAATGGTTCTTCAACAGGACTATATGAGTACATGGGAGTGTCATTAACAACTAGATGTCAAAAAACTATTTTATGTATATAATAAAACTTCCATAGAGTATTAAAGTATGAAAAAGGTCTACATGGGGAAAAGGAAGGAGGGACACCATTCATGCATAAGAAATAAGGTTAAAAAGTAGAGGAAAGGAGATTAAAAAAACAACAACAAATTTACCTAGAGATAGAGTCTAGATAGTGGACTACTGGATGACAAATTTGGAAGTATATATATATAAATCAAATCATACAAGACTGCTAATAAGTTTTTTTTCTTTTAATATTAATAGTGACCTATTGACATGTTTACAAAAGAAGATGCTCAAGGAGCACAGCATGTCGATTCACTTAGCAGAAATATGTAGAATGAATTTGAAGAGAAAAAGATGAATAAGAGGCAGACCACGTGCTATTAAATGCTGTAATTATTTGTTGTAGCCTCTGTTTAAGTTGTGAAAAATAATATAGATGAATTCACTTAAAAATGCAGTTGGAGCTGCAATTCCAGAGGAATGGCCTTGCACATCTTACTCTCACACTTTTGGAGTGTTTCAAATGGTCAAAATAACTTTTGAATTAGGCCAAACAAACATTGTATTCCAAACTCTTTTCACAAAGCTGACAGGAAAGCAGGCATGCTAACTACCAGATTGAAAATTAAAGACAGTCTTTAGAATTAGCACCACCAAGTAGAGCTAACAAATAACTTAGCCTATTTGCACTCATAGAAATTCCTTTCTTGAGTTATTAATACCAATAGAGAAGTTCCTTTTTTCTATTTATGTAATTATTCCCCTTCCCTTCCTTATAAAAAAACCATTGCTTTCACCCCCTAATAGGAACACTATTTGGGTTTCTGTCCGAATCAATGTTTCCAGATAACTATTATTTTTATCTCAAATAAATTCCCGTTGCCTCTCACTTTGGCCTCTTAATTTTAGGTTAACAAAATACATCTAGCATAGTTGATTAATGTTTTCAGGACAGATAAAGAAAACAAAAGCAAACTTAGCTGGTCTTAGAGCACTCCGTATAAAAAGAACAGCCAGTGTTATAACTGTAAAATGTGTTCTAAAAAAATCTGTGAATGGCAACACATTGCAATTATTGGATTTAATTTAATGTTTGAGGGGCAAATACAATTCAAATATTTTTTTCTTTTTCCTACAGCTTATGCTTTATGAGTAATAAAATAAGCAAATTTCCCTTCAGACACAAGTGTTTATGTACAATATTAGTAGAGCCCTCTGTAACGTATAATATCTATTTTTAATGTGGGTCTTCATAGAAAAATCACCAAAAGGAAATGAACTTAAGCCACATAATACTATTTTAATATTTTTTGTTGAAATGGTAAAATCAATGCAGTGTGAGAAACAAGTACCTTCTTTAAGAGTAATTTTTGGAAAGCAAAAACAAAGGCTTGAACAAATCATGCATGGAAATATAAATTATAGCTTTATTCTATTTAATTAGCATTCTTGTCTAATTAAGTAATAGTCACTTTTTAAAGAAATACTTTTCCCTTCAGAGTTTTTGCTAAAGTTCAAATATCCAAGTTTTTTATTACTACTCATAAAAAATGTAGTGTACTTTTAAACTATGAAAAATCTCTGATTTTTCATGATTCAGCAGGATATTTCTCTTAGGAAAACATATCCTTAAAGAGTATTGACTTTCATGCAAATTAATGGCTAGAATCCCCCCACACACACAATTTCCAGTTTCAGATATAGATGAATAAATCAGAATCAGGGATCTTTTGTGGATGAAAGGAAGTAGAAGTCTTAAGATTAGAAACTTATTAATATAATGCCCATGGGCACAGAAGAAATCAAATTTTATGGATGATTTTGAAGTTGCAATTTTAATAATCATAAGGGTATAGAGAGAGGGAGAATTGAAGAAAAAATGAATTCCATCCTTCTGTCCATATCCACCAATCTATCATGCATTTCAAAGGTGTATTTTGCTAAACGCTTGTATACAAGAGTTGTATGAAGACTAAAAAACTAATGAGATACGATTGTGGAGGGATGAAAATGAGTGCTAAGTTACAGAAAACAGATATTTGAGGAGAAGATGTGTGTGTGTGTGTGTGTGTGTGTGTGTGTGTGTGTGTGTGTGTGTGTGTGTGTGTGTGTGTGTGTGTATTAGGTTGCAAGTATTAAGTATAAGTAGCCACAGTTGTTTAAAGAAGAGATCACAAATGCATAAGACTCTGATTTTCAGGAAAATACTGTGAATATGTGACGCTTGCACACAGAAAATGGGGAGCTGGAGACTTCGCTGAATTTAAACAGATATTAGCTTCTTTGTAGAAATACAAACCCATTTTTTAGCCTTTTGATATTTTCGATAAAACAAAGTATCTCAATTTTAATGTGAACTATGGAATAATTGAATTGTTTTAATCAAGCTACTCTGAACACATAGTGCTGGCAAAAAACAAACAAACAAACAAAAAATCCCCCAAAACAATAACTGCTTTTGCTGTGCAGCTCCAGGTACAATTTGAAGACTGCAAGTCATAAACTGCCAGTACCATAATCAGAGCTCTCTATGTATTCAGGACCATAGTACTATCGTTGTGCCCCACCAAACCTCTTTACATAGTCACATTATTGGAAAATGATAACAGTTTAGAGTGTCTTCGTGCTTGGAAAAATCTGCCTCAGTTAACATATGCAATATCTATACAGATGATATGCTGGATACCCAGAGTCTCCTGGTAGAAACTTCAGCATTGCTATTGTCAGTATTTTCTCAAAAATAATTTTCAGAAATGCCATGTAGTTACTTTCAAAAGTAAAACACAGTGTGTGTGTGTATGTTTGTGTGTGTGTGTGTGTGTTCACAAAAGTTATCTTTGATGCACATCTACCTTACCAAAGTAAGTATGCATTAGGACATAGTCATTGTTGGGGCAATTTTATTCCTGCCTTAAGTATTAATTTATGTTCTAAAGTTTATATCATGTGAACAATTTTAAAGACCATACAAAATTCCAGGTTAAACTTATATTGATGATATTGACCCATGATTTTTCTATTATTTTTAGGGTTTAAGGATGGTTCGAGACAATATTTTAAACTGGGTTTTTCTATTTGCTAGTTATCTTTTTGTAAGCATCAGTAATATTGGCCTTTTAGCAAACATAGAGCCTGTGTTTATTTTAAGGTTATGCAATTTGCTCTCTCACTAAAAAAAAAAAAAAAGATTGCAATCGTAAAACTTGTTTCTAAATTTCAATTAAATTGGATTATAATTAAGCCTGCCTAAATAAGTTTCAGTCTGTTACCTTGAAGGTTATTTTGTATGTGACCACGAGAAGCAAGGCAAAGGCATATATAGTATCATATTTGGAGAAAATATAACTTTTAAAAGTAAAATAAAATATAAATATGACAGGAAATAATACTGATATAAAATTGAATAGAACAATAAAGCCCTAATTATATTGTTGGAATTCTAGAAACATTTACATACCACTATTTTCATCAATGTGAATTCCAAAGCATAGATTATAAAATGTATGATATAGTGGAATTTGTTAACACAATCTAAGAAATTTTTCTTGGATATTACTGTATTAAAGAGAAAAACAAATAAATTATATCTCATGATACTTACCAAATAGGCTTTAAGGAAACAAAAGCACTAGCAAAACATAATCTGTTTACGAGGCATGTTAATTAAAGTGGGAAAGATTGTGTACCAAGATTAGCCTTTCAAAAATCACTTCTTGTGAAAACACATGAGAAGTAGACTAATTGAAATACTGTGAATTAGAACTAAAACTGTACCATTCATTACCTTCCAGCAGCCAAATAACACATGCAGAGTTAAAGTTATTCCAACAGTCATATTAAAACCTTAAATGTGGCTGGCTGATATCTATAATTTTCTCGTAATCTCATTCTGAATGGAGCTTTCTTAAGAAACTGTGATTACAGAGGAAGTGAGATTCTGACAATAGTAATTTGTTTATAGAACACACATAAAACTAGTCAGAAAATGAACATACTCAGCCTGATAAGGAAAGTTTTATTTAAACTTCTGTGTAGAAGTAAAACACTATTGTAAATTCAAATAAATCTCTGTTGGTTATTTAGAAAATATTAGTGTTACTTAGTTCTTTAAAGGCAAATTAAATAGACAATAATTTTCCACTAATTTGTGTACTTCTAAATTTAGGGTATAATTTTAATTATTGGGGGTATCACATATTTGATTGATTAAGAACATTTTCCTAAGGTATTTCTATGTGTGTTTATTTGTGTACCTGATATATTAATATATATATATATATATATATATATATATATATATATATATTCGTATGTTAAAGATAAAATACTCGTATGTGAGATAAAACACATCTAACCAAAACATGTTATTGAACTTTGATTAAATACACTCACTTTTTTTCTTTTTAACAGATTTTTCTCATTTATGAAAGCAAGGTTTGGTTTCTCCCCCAGGATAACAGTGATGGGTTAATCCATTTATCCTGTTTAGTGTGGCAAATATATTGGTTGGGGATGAATGAAAAATAAAGTGATACCCCTAACCAAACAGAAATAAAGATCAATAATGCAGCAGTGTATCTAGAGAGACATTCTTCAGGGTATTTTTCAGGGTCAAGCTTGAGGTTATTTTCCTTCGTATTTACAGTGGACTTCTACAACGTATGAAAACAAACCTGAAATGAATATTTGCCATCTCATGATGAGATGCATTTCTCCTTATATTAAGTATTAAAAATACAATGGTCAGACATATTTGTCTCTTTTTAAACTCTCTTCTCTTTGTTTAAAAATAATTGTTTAACAAGCTTTACGAAGCTTATACTTTTGTGAGAAAAGACAAAACGTACAAATATTATGGAGGTAGTATTAATACTTGAAGACAGATGGGAGGGCAATAAAAAGAGAGTTGGAGCAGAGAGAGTGTTGCTAGTTATTTAGTATTTTCAGGGGAAAAACTCTTTTATAAAACGACATTTGAACTGAGATCTGCATAAAGCAAGGAGTATTTTAGAGAACACTATCACTGGAAAGCAGAAATACCAGTTTCAAAGACTCTGAGTTGGGAGCAGGCCAGCATGGTTGAAGGACTACCAACAGTTCCTTTTAACTACAGCAAAGTTAATGAGAAGGGATTAGTAGTAGATGAGATGAGAGAAATAGGGGACTTGGCAGACTAGAAAAGAGGAGGTGCCACTTATTGCGATGTGTTATGATTGGGGAGAAAGATTTGGAGTAGAAATCAAGAATTTGGCTTAGAATATTAAAATTTGAAATTTCTATTAGACCACCAAGTAAAGATGTTCTGCAGATCGATATCAGTGCATTTGGAAATCAGGGGAGATACAAAGCTGGCAGTCATGGAATAATCATTGAACTAATACTATCTATGGAGTGAATATAATAGGAGAAGAAATGGGATTTGCAAACATTGATTTGTCAGAAAATTAAAAGGGATCTAGCTAAAGCAACTGAGAAGGAACAGGAGGAAGAGCCTTAATCCAAGTGAAGGAAGAGTTCCAAAAAGAAGAGGATGTGAATGTGCCAAGTGCTACTAAAAGATGAAGGAAAACAAGGATGAGAATTGACTATTGTGTATTTGGCAAAACAAAGGTCACGGGTGTCCTGAAAAGAAGTGGTTCAGCGATGCAATGGAAACAGATGCCTTCCTAGAGATTTTCAAGAAATAGAGTTTAGATTTTGTTTTTCCTGTGCAAGTGAGCGGCGGGAAAATGCGGGGCTATGAAGAAAGTGGTTACTCAAAGAATTGGGTGTGTGAGTACATGTTTGTTCATGCAGACAGGAAATTACTCATGGGAGAAAACATGGGAGAGCGCGGTGCAGACACAGTGGAACAGGGAGAGTGGGCGTAATTGTAAGAGAGTGGTCATTAGCTTGGTAAAAGGGAATGAGCTCCAGTGTACAGTGCACTTCATTCATTCTTTCAGAGACAAGGCACAGGCAATGCAGAAGTCTGGGGATGAGAAGGTGTGTTGGAGATGTGAGATAAAAGAGAATGTATGAAATACTAATTTGGAAAATAACAGCATGAATTAATTGGGAAAATGTAATATAGTTATGGCACAGGGAATTTAGGAAACTTGGAATTTATTTATTACTTTGTTTCCCTTCCCTTCCTTCCTTCCTTCCTTCCTTCCTTCCTTCCTTCCTTCCTTCCTTCCTTCCTTCCCTTCATTTCCATTCATTTCCATTTCTTTTATTTTCTTTTTCCTAGGCCCATTCAGCTATTGGAACACAGGCAAAATGCAACTAATTTTATTTTGTTGACTTTTGCATTTCATTTATTTTAAAATGAATTCCTAAGTTGCAATCTTGACTTGGCAAGTTACAAGCTGCATCACCTTAGGAAAGTTTTAGAGCCTTTCAAAGCCCCAGTTTTTCCTTTGTAAAATGCTAGTGATAATTAGAAAATAGTCTAGGAAGAGGTATTGATTACATTATAGCACAAGATAGAAAGTTTTCAGCCTTGGAACACAAACAAAAAAAGATGGATTTTTCAAGTTAATAAGAAGCTGATCACTCATATCTGGAAGGGAATTCATATTTCTATGGAAATTATATCTGAGATGAGCCTTATAAAGGTAGATTATATTTGGATGGGAGAAACTATAAGGGTAGATATTTACAAAATCAGAAACTGTAATACAAGCATAATGCCATGTTTAAATTTTAATCACTGTCATATTTTAAGCAACATGTTTTTCTTCTACATCATTGGTTCTTTAACTTGATCCACAGTTTAAAAAAAAAACAAAAAAAAACAACTGTTTGTATTGAGTTGAATAGGGACCCTCCAAAAGATATGTCCAAATCCTAACCATTGGAACATGGAAACATGATTTTTTTTTGGAGAAGAGGTCTTGCAGATGTAAAAAATTAAGTTGTAGATTGTCAGATGATACAATGGTATGTATGTGTTCTTATAAGAAACAGAAGAGAAGAACATACAGACAAAGACACAGAAAATGCCATGTGAAGACTGAGGCAGAGATCAGAGTGATGCTGCTATGGTATAAATCAAGTAATGCCTGGAGTCACCAGAAGCTAGAAGAGGAAAGAAAAATTTTCCAAAAGAGTCTTCAGAGGGAGCACAGCCCCGACAACACCTTTTTAGATCACTGACCTCCAGACTGTAAAACAATGCATTTCTGTTGTTTGAAGCCTCTAAGATCCAGGTCATCTGTTTATGGCAGTCCTAGGAATCTAATACAGTGTTTGAAATGAATATATTACCGATTCACTATATTTAATAATCTTGATTTTTTTTTTTTTTACAAAAGAGAAATATTATATTATGGTACTGATGTAAGATTTCATATCTAATGGGACTTAAAATGCTATTTTCTGCTGTAAGATAATGTACTTATTGTTTTTTGCATTATAATGAATATATTGTTTTCCTATCACCAGGAATTAAAGAAAACGGTCCTATTATTAAATTTGAGCCTGTATCTAGCTTAAGTTGGAAAATGTAAAATAAAAAACAAATAAGACAACAATTTGGCTTTCATATGACAACTATGATAATATAAATATCTAGACTATGCATTGAAAGTTTCTTAGCAATGCAGGAATGAGATCAGTAAAGGAAAATGAAGACATTATATGAGCTCATCCTGAAAAGAAATTAAATGGTGTGATTTTTTTATTAAAAAATATAGTTTTAAAAAAGCTATATACATACTAAAATTCAGATTTGCCCTCTATAAAGCTTAGTTTGAAGCATCATTAAAAAATCTAAATAACTGAAAGACAGTGATTAAGTGACACACCAGGAAATGTCGAAGCTTGTCAGCAGCTTTCAAGAGGTAAAGAAAGATGACATCTGCAAAAAGACTACTTATATTTCTTCCAATATTTTGAAGCATGGCTTAAAGGGATAGTTAATGCTATTACTTTCAATATTCATAAAAAAGACAATTCTTACGATTTTCTATCAGTTTATCAAGAAAGACATTCTATCATGGAGACCACTTGGAATCCGTCAAAAATAACGCAATTTCAAATAGGTAGGAAGTATCTTTACTCGGTAAAATATAAACAGGTGAGAACTTTTAGTGTTTTAAGGAATAAGAGGAACTCTACAATCTGAATTTTATATCCCTATGGGTCTGCTATGAAGATAAACTCAAGTGCATTTTCTGAGTAAGATAAATTCAAGATGGTAGAGTATATCAATGTTCACTAATAAACATTTCACCTTTTCTTTCTGGAAAACGAGATCATCTGCTTCTGATACCTCTCAGGACCATATAAAACATTTGCGATGAAGAGAAGAAGTAATATGTGTCATTTATGGACAGAGAAAGTAAAAATTCTCAGTTCAACCATCTATTCCCTCCCTTTCCATGGATGGTAGTCACAGAATAATCCTTATATCATTCCTTAAGGTAAAATCCACTCTGGTTTCCCGAGTAATAATATGAAATATGGAGACCGGAGCTACAGAAAACAGGCAACTTTGCATTTGTTAAAATTAAAGTTTTGTTGTTTTAAGTCATTGTGATTTACACATATATGTACACACTATACACTATGTAGATGATATATAGTATATATTATATATGTACTCATTTATAAATTTCATTTATCATACCACTTATAAATTTCACTATTTCATATTATGTAATTTATACATTTCATCTGCCATGGTTCCCCAAACATAAAACCTAACCCAACAATCAACTCTAATGCACCTTTTGGAACAAAAATTAATATGAGACCTGGTCTTATTGCATCATATATTATAATAGACCCGTTCTTATATTATAGTAAAATAAGACCAGGTCTTACATTAATTTTGGCTTCAAAAGACGCATTAGAGCTGATTGTCCAGCTAGATCTTATTTTCGGAGAAACGGTATCTATCTATCTATCTATCTATCTATCTATCTATCTATCAATCAATCAATCATCTATCTACATACCTATCATCTGTCTAGCACAGACTAATATAACATTACACAGACTAATATAACACACAGACTAATATAACATTAACGAGAGAAATGCCTAACAAAACCCTCAAGATACCACCTTTCATGTATGAGAATGACAAAGTTATAATTTGGTAATTTATGTTGGAGAAAGTGTGAGGAAACAGGCACTCTTGCATACATTGCTAATATGAATATAAGTGATACACCTTCTACTGAAAATAAATAGGCAATGTCTACCAAATATTAAAATGCATGTTACGTTAAATAACAATTTTATATTTAAAAAATTCTACAGATATAGTCACACATGTCTTCAAATAACTTTGTTAAGGTATGAGGTATCTGTTGCAATTCCAAGACACTGGAAACAATCAGAATGTCAAGAACCAATTGATTTCACTGATATGAGGAATATAAAACTGAATACAACAAAAGAACAAGACAAACAAATGAAGAAACAAAATCTCATAGACACAGACAATAGTTTGGTAGTTGCCATACGGCAAGGGGGGAGGGAGGTGGTAGTAGAGGGTAAAAGAGATAAAATATGTGGTGATAGGGGAAGGGCATGCCTTGATGGGGTGGTGAACACATAGTATGGTATATAGATGATGTGTTGCCGAATCGTGCACTTGGAATCTATGTGGCTTTGCTAATAATTGTCACCCCAATACAATTAAATTTAAAAAAAAGAAAACAACAACAAAAAAGCAGAACATATGTGAGCTATCTATCTATCTATCTATCTATCTATCTGTCTATATATATATATATATATATATGTATATGTACATATACATATATATCTACAGATATATATATATATATATATATATATAGAGAGAGAGAGAGAGAGAGAGAGAGAGAGAGAGAGAGAGAGAGAGAGAGAGAGAATTCTGTATGGAATATTCTCTGCATCTATTTTTAAAATAACATTTATACACTAAAATAGAAATATTTTCAAAGACCTATTGTTAAGAACATAAGGAAATCATTTAGTTTAATAACAACTGGAAGTTTGTATTGAATCTGTAAAATATTATATTTTCTTGCAGGAAAATCTAACAACAGTTTTGTTTCCCATTGGGTAAACTATATGTAAAGATGCATTTTAATTTTTATTTTGTATAAACACATAATATGACATATTCCAATTGAAATTAAAGAAAATATTTGCATTTCTCTCTTAATGGCACGAGTTAAAACTACTACAAAAGCCAGGCATAGATCAGTTAAAGCAAAAATCCTTTTACACTATAATGTATACACATATTCTCTGAACAAAAGCTATTTAATATCTATCCCACCACGACAATAAAATAAGTTTTTTTTCTCTTGATCTGTACACATTAAGATGTATAATAAAAGAGTACTTTTGAACATGTCAAACTTATTAAAATAAAATTAAAGTAAAGAAGTCGAAAGTTTCATTTTCTATACTTAGGAAATACTCAGCCTGTAAAGAAATCATTGAGGTCAATACCACCTGGATATTTAATCAAATCTTCAAAGTTTGCATTTTCTTTATAGAAATCTAACAACAACAATAATTTACACCATATCCCCAAATCAAATATTTTTCATGGTGCATTCCCTCAGAGAAAAAATGTATGAAAATAGTGTCAATATACATTTAAACATAGAAATAGAAACAACACATCTATGTCAGAAGTATAATAATTCAATAATTCCCTTATCATGTTTTTATACTTAAATTAATATATTTTTTTATTGAAAATATGTTAAATTGTTCAACATGAACAACAATGTTGACAGAAAAAGCTAACTAAAATTTCTGTTATTCACAACTTGACTGCATTTCTCATCATGCTGGAAAATGTACTTATGTCTTCCTCTTTGGTCCTCTGTCTCTCTATCTTCCTACATTCATATTTTCCCCATGTTAATCTATCATGAAGTTGTTTGTTTTCTACCTTTGAGGTATATCTTGGTCTCATCTACTTCATTCCATTTCCAAATAAGCTACGGTGCGTGTGTGTGTGCATAAATACATGTGTAAACACACGCATATCTTCCGTATACATAAGTTGCACTATATATAATATACAATACAGTAATTTAAATGTTTATATACACACACACTTAAACACATATATATACATATATATTTATATATACACACAAATATGCATATATATGCTTGTGAATGTGTATATATATATATACACATATATGTATATATATATATATGTTCACGTATACATATACATATTATATATATATATATGTGTGTATGTATATATTTGTTTTTTCCAAGTTAATATCCCTTCTTTTCTAAATCTTGTATGGAAATACAAGTCCAAAATAATTGTTTAATAATTTTAATATTTTAATAATTTTAATATATTTTAATAATTTTAATAATGATATGTTTTAGAAAAGTAAATTGTCATCTATTAATTGGAGCATTATAAATATATGGATTTTTTCTAGAAATAAAAAGTTTAAAGCTCTAATACTTTGGCAGGTTTTTGGGGGAATTATTGAACATTATTATGAAATTAATTTTGCTTTAGAAATTTTTTTAAGGAAATATTAATATTGAATCTTTACTTAGCTACTTTCAACTACTTTGTTTAGTGCAAAGAAGTCTTTGTCATATTAAAAATAACTAATTTTAAATCTATTTCTGATGTTTTAATTATGTTGAAAAAATAAAATTATCAGCCCAATGAAGACATATTTTAATAATTGAGCATAAATGTGGAAGGAATAGAAAGAAAAGGACATAATTTGAAATTATGTAACTTATGTTTGAACTTCACAACTGCATTTATTAATTTGGTAATTATATTGCTGGGTAAATTACTTACTCATCTAAGCCTCAATTTTACTTCTTTAGACTTGGGCTAATCATACCATGTTTCCCCAAAAATAAGACCTAACCGGAAAATAAGCCCTAGCATGGTTTTTCAGGATGACATCACCTGAACATAAGCCCTAAGGCATCTTTTAGAGCACACATTAATATAAGACTTAGTCTTATTTTTGGGGAAACATGGCATTAAATCAAGAGGACTACTGTGATGCTAAAACACAGTCATTAACAAATGGCAGCTTACTGTAGCTACACACTGAATAAAACGTTTACTACATTTCGTCATTCCCACATAAGTAGAATTAAAGCATAAACTATACTTTTCAGAATCCAAAGTTTAATAGATCCAAACATTAATGATGCATACTACTGTACTTTCTGAAGAGTATATACTTTTGAAAAATACATAGATAGAGAGATGATAGATAGATAGATTAAATTCTCTACTACCCTGTTTACCCAAAAATAAGACCTAGCCAGACAATCAGCTCTAATGCGTCTTTTGGAGCAAAGATTAATATAAGACCGGGTATTATATTACATTACATTATATTATATTATATAAGACCCATTCTTATATTATAGTAAAATAAGATTGTGTCTTATACTAATTTTTGCTTGAAAAGACACATTAGAGCTGATTGCCTGGCTAGGTCTTATTTTCAGGGAAACAAAGTATGAAACCTTATTCAGTATGTCAGAACGCAATTAGATAAGCATGCTTACATTGCTTTTCTCTTTCCATCTTAGTTCTGAAAATGTAGGCATGTGAAATTAGAGTTGCTAGTTAGTGATGATTCAAAGATAAGCTAACCCTTATTAAAATTTCTACTACAACTCAAGAATTGTACAGAAGTTAAATGCTAAAAACAACATTTCTAAATCAACTATGAAAAGCAATTACCTTTTCAATAAGAAAAAATCATGAGGAAAATTTGGCATAGCAATTGCAAGTGGTGCACAGGAAAAATAACCAAGGTTTGCATTTATTCTTGACCATTGTGAATGAGAAAATCTGGATCAGTTCAGTCAATACTTACATTAATAGCATTTATAAAGTCACAATAAAGTTAATATTCAAAAAAAAATTAGATGACTTGATAAAGGGATCTTAGGCTGCTTAACAATTCCAGTGCTCAAAGAGGAATTCAATATTTTTATATCTACTAGATTGAGTTCTTGCTTTCTCAATAACATTCCCAAAATATTTTTCTTCTCTTATAAATATATTTAGTTTTTTCATACAATTGTGTAATCAAAATTACCAAAATCTTAAGAAAATAATTCCTGGTAATATTAATATTTATATTTTTTTGTCTATATAAGCAATTCATATTGGTATAAAGTAGCTCATTTTAAAATATTTGAGCTAAATGATTGTAATATAAGCCATTCCACGAGTATACATAGAAAATATTATATTAATTAATTAAAACATTCAAATATGAAGCGTTATTTTTTGGATGTGGTGTTTATAAATCTTCCAGAAGCAAAAAGTTTTAAGTATTATGTAAAGTGTTCATACAAAGTGTTGATCTTTAAACCAATAATTTATCATTAACTCATGAGTGTTTTTATACATTAGCAGAAAATTTCCAGATCAAAATGTACATTTTGCTCCTAACCCTTTATTATCAGACATGGAAAGCATTTTACATAAGTTACTAATTAGAGAAGGAAGAAAGTATTGTGGAGATAAATGTATCATATCCAGGATATTGCTGACATTTTTATCATCATTCACCCATTAATTAAATAACGGAATTAAGTTATAATGTCTCTCTCAAAACAGTAATTATCAAATTCTAGTTGAATGACTATGTTAGGCACAGAGCAGACAGCAGAAGAAGAAATCTTGCATTTGAGCTCTTCTTCACCTCTATGGAGGGAAACACACACACACACACACACACACACACACAGAGGTAAATAATAATATAATGGAATATATGTTAATACAAAAAAACAAAAGCAAAACAAACAAACAAATAAACAAACACATAGGTCCCAAGTCCCATGTGTACTGGGGAAAATTTAAAAATATGTGGAAGGGTTAGGGCAATAGGTAGAGATTTCACAGAACAGGAGGTATTGTAGCATATTCTTGAAGGATGAGTGAGAGGTCGTCAGGTAGACAAGAACATTCCTGGCACATGTTGTGGTCATGGGAAACATGGAAGCATGAATATCACAGTATGATCAGGAAATGGTACATGTTTCAATGGACTTTAGCATGTTTGGGTGTAAGACGGTTGTGAGAGAAGGTTGAAGTCATATTGTAGTATATGGAATTTCTCAAAATACTGAATTCATTTTTTTAAACTATGCTCCAAGCCAGCTGACAAATCATGAGGCAAACTTGTGAAAAGGCCCACAAGGCAAGAGTTGGAGCCTGGCATAAACTAGTGAGGGAGCCTGTAAGCAGATTTTCTGAGGCCTGCCAAAAGTCATTTGAGTGAACGTGGAATCAGATCTTACCCGGTGACACAACCAACAGCTTGACTGCAGAGCCAGACTCAACTAGTTAGGCTACTCCTAGAAGTCTTATACATGGTGCATTTGAGCAAATTCGTGTTTGTTCCTTAGTCTTCTATACTTGGGGTACTTTGCAGTAGCTAATACACAGCTAAAGTGAAAGCCTGGTCAAAAGCAGTCATGAAAGAACTTTGTTTTGTCATGGTAATGAAAGGTGTGTGTGTGTGTGTGTGTGTGTGTGTGTGTGTGTGTGTGTGTGAGCCCAACTAGCTGGAGCAGTGGAGAATAGCATGGGGAGATAATGGTGGGATCAGATACTAACCTAGAGTATTAGAAATTGTGTATTTTAAGCTACGAGAAGTCTCTAAACCATTAATAATAAAAGGACAGCTATAGTTCTTTGGGTCTGTTAACATCATTCCCTAACTTTTAAAATCACCTACCATGGTTGAAGCTCTGCTAATTACCTCCATTTCCCTAGTAAAGAAAGTACTGAAATAGGTATATGAGATACTGCTCTTCATAGATTCTAATAATAGGTTTAGGGGGATGAAGTTCTGTGAGAAAAATGCCAGGTTTTTCCCTCAAGTTTCTGCCCATTAGACAGAGGAGTTCCTCTAAGGAGGTGGGGTGGGGTCTACTCTGATGGTTTCAAATGGTCCCCAAAGAGATGCTTATGGTATAGTGTAAATCAAAGAACAAATCGAATCATGACTGTGTACAGCAGATTCGTAATGACGCATAGCAGAAGAAGAGGGAAGTCTTTTTATAATTCATTTTT
The DNA here is from genome assembly GCF_036562045.2 of Rhinolophus sinicus. Classification (NCBI taxonomy): domain Eukaryota; kingdom Metazoa; phylum Chordata; class Mammalia; order Chiroptera; family Rhinolophidae; genus Rhinolophus; species Rhinolophus sinicus. The sequence continues at coordinate 36,261,877 of NC_133757.1, forward strand.
ATTAACAAAATACAGTTAATAGAAATTTCAGATGTAAAACCCATGAATACATTGCATTTTTTGTTGAAAAAGTGGTTACTTCACATTCTATATTTGTAAATGTGTCTGAAAATACTACTTCCCACTCTTTAAGTTTTATTTTATTTGTATTTGGGAAGAGCCTGCAAATAATCTTGCTCACTAAACAGTTAATAAATGGTAATATACTGTAGATATCCTTGCTGTGTGCTTTTTTAAATGTAGTTGGTACAGTCCATAGCCATGAAATTCTCCTGATATAACTCCTCAACCTTAAAACCCCTTAGCTGGGAACGCACTGTGTTCCTATAATTCTGCTTCAAAACCACAGCTTCAGATTAAACTGTTACGAACCCCATGACTAACAAATTTTGAGTTAAGAATAGCTTTTTTGTATCAATTTATTAGCTATGAAAGGTTTTGGCTGCAGGTGCTGGGAAAGAGTCTTCTGGGTATGAATGTGAGAACATTGAAATGGCAATTAACGACAATGCAAAATTTCTCAACTACACTACCATTTAACTATTTTTTATTTTTATTTTACAGACACTGTAGATAAGAACATCATTATTCAAGGAAATTGGATTCCTGAATAAGAAACTTCTTTACACCCTGCTTGTAATGCATACATGAGACTTAGAGAAACCGTTTGACAGCTTTTGAGAGAACATCCTATGCCCTCTGTAGGTTTTTTACTTATAGAGTTTAAGTCATTCAGAAATTTAGCTTTACTGACTTTACACTCATTTTTTTTTTTTTTTTCTTTTGGAGGGGGCAGAGAATACACCAATGTAGGTATATATTCTGGAATTCATATCAAATTCAAGGTAATATTTATTATAACAGTATCTCAAAACTGATAATTTAAAATGTCTCCAATAATTTTTTATTTGTTCCCAAATTAATTGCTACTGTGAGAGAAATAACAATATATAATTTGAAACCATGGTTCATTGTATCTTTTAGCTTTATTGAATATATTTATCTGCATACATTGAACTGAAATTGTGAACTACTTTTGTGATTTAGATCAAGGTCACAAGACATGCCACTCATAAAGAGATGTATTTCTCATTCTTATCCGTGCACCCCCTTATAGAGTTAAATATATTAATACATATATGCATACAGATATACAAACGTACAGATGAAGAGCACATCAAAGGCAAGATCATATCTGCTGTCTGTTGTGCCCCTAATATAGTCAAATGCATATGAGGTAAAATGCAATGATAAATTCAATCTATGTTATTCAATTCATCACAGCTTTTTAACTCTTAAACTCATATCTTTTTTTTTCCCCAAGCAGGATTTCAATCCTATTAAAATTCAGAGATTCAAATTATCTCTTACTGCTTAAACTCTAGAAATCAAAATAATTTTCAGGCATTTATGTTTCGTTTATCCCCTCAAGTCAGATGCTTTGTAGATGAAATCTAATTGGGTTAAACATTCTTCTTGTTCTCAGATTTAGCTTTTCCTGAACCAGTTCATGCATAGATAACAGCCCACACACAAAAAAATGGCTAATGCTTATGATTTCAGTCACATAAGAACTAGAAATATAAATTCCATAATTTCTAAAGTAATCCGTATGGCTAAGATACTCTTAAACCTAAAATGGAATAATTCCAAACATCTGGGATGAAGAACTCAAAATAATAAGCTCATCAATTAGGTAAGAATTCCAATCTCAGGTGCAGCATCAATGAAATGAAAATGGGGCAGTAAAGATTAAATGAGATAATACCACATGCTTAACGTGAACACAGGCACAGAACACATGCTCTAGTAAACGGGAACCATTCTTCCTATAACAGTTCTCCTTATATTTATTTTTTCCACTGGAGAGAATTATTATCTTGAAGATTGAGGTTCTTTTTCAGTTTCTTCTCTTATAGTTAGTTACACCTTAGCTTGTATAAGCAAATGCACTCTTGCTATGAAGTGTGCCATTCAAATTCTAAAAGATCACCACTATGTAACAACAATGTATATTAGTTAATTCTATTTTTAAAAGCAATTGGTCATATCCAAAAACTGATAGCATTTTCAGAGATCTGAGGTTCTTATTCTTTTAAGTAGAAACAAATAGACATATGTCTCGCTTGATCAGATTAAAAGACTAGTGAAAACTTCAGAGCTGTGTTGGACTATCTATATAACTATCTAATGCAGTTTCTAAAGGAAAATACGTTTTAAAAGTTCATTGCTATTCCAATAACTTAACTTTCAGTGAAGTCCATGTTTTTATGTCATTGACCTCCCACTAAAGAATTATTTTCCTATAGAGAAAGACTGTATATATTTGAGATCTCAAATTTACCAGATTAGAGAGTCTTAGATGGAAGAGGAGCTGTGTCTACCAGAACAGAAGTTAATGCTAAGATAATTATTGGGGGGCATTTTTCACACTGAAATAACTGCCAGTCATATTATATCATGAATGGAGTGACATTTCCATGGTTATCAGAGATTGAATAAAAGAGGCAAGAAAAACAAACAAGCAAACAAAAAACAGTAGAGTTATTTTAATCCAAGAATCATGTTTAAGAGCATGAATTTTCAGCTAGGTCTGAGCTTCATTCCAGGATTTTGCATTGTGAGTAACATAAGCTCTCCTATTTTCAGCTATCTCGCAAGTATGGGGAATTTATATCCTAATTTCAGACATAAAATTGGGGACAACTGTGACAGTTCAAGGATAAAATAAAATTATACACATAAATATTTTAGTACATATGCTCTCAATAACCTTTGTGTTGATTTAATTATGATATGCTTTGAGACTGCAACTAAAAGTGATCTGAATAGAAATGAAAATAGTGTGGTCAATTTGGGAAGTGTTTATTTTGTTTAGAAGAAGGTATAGAAACAGTCAAATAAATGCCCTGATGCACTTATAAGGACATTTGGCAAATAATAGCTGCAGGGTGTAAAATTAAACATGTCCAATGTCAACAGTGATTGAAAGAAAATAATATTCAACTTATAAGTTATATCTCAAGATATAGCAAAAAAGGAAGGAAGGAAGGAAGGAAGGAAGGAAGGAAGGAAGGAAGGAAGGAAGGAAGGAAGGAAGGAAGGAAGGAAGGAAGGAAGGAAAGAAAATGGGAAGGGAAGGAAGACATTCTTACATAAAAAACCCTCTTTCATTTATTGTCCATGTCTTAATCTGTAAAACAATTATATACAATGTAGGCTACTTGCTAAATTCTCTACTGAGTGGAACTATGCACTTCTACTTTCTATCATTGGCAGAGAGACTCCTAAATCAATACTTATCTGAAGAGAAAGCCTTAATATAGGATGGGTGATGCTTATAAGTGATGAAGCAATCAAGAGGAAAAACAAGTCTATGTTTATGTGAAACAATTATCTTTTCATTCAACCTAGTCACAACCACGTAGAGAAAGGAAAAGTCATTCAAAAAAAGAATTGTAAGGAAATAGAGTTGGCATTCATTTGGCTAGAAATCCCACCCAGATATATTGCTTTTTATGGGCTAGAAGAAAATTTAACAGATCTGGAATCTAGGGAGGAAGGGAATATTTAAAGGGATGGGATAAAGTAGTATGTAAATTAAATTCTTGAAACAGTTAAAAGATCTCTCATAGATACAGTGAAATGTAGACACCCAAAAACAAAATTAGAGGAGTTTGGAGCGTTTTGACGTTTCCTTAGGGTTTGTCATTTGTGTTAAATCTAGTCAGCAGGTTAGTGCTATACAGACTCTGTGTTTAGAAGGGTTTTAAGGGAATGTGTTGCTGAGCATAAATAGAAGTTATGAAGTACTTGCCATATCTTCTAGGGGAAGGGAAGAGAGATGGGATATTTGTTATTGATAGGGTATTTCAAATATCCTCAGCTCTGATACCTGTCAGAATCTGGGTTAAATCTCCTCTATGTCATTTAAAAGACATTTGGTCAATTACCTAACCTCCTTAATTCTTATTCTCAATTTTAACACTTGTAAAATAAGGGTAATAACAGCTACTCTAATTAACGACAGCAAATTCAGTGATTGCATGTTGCCTGGCACATGATAGCCAACATTTACTGAATACCTTCTATTATTATTTCTTCCACAACAATTTGAGCTCCATTTCTTCTGCACATGGGGAACAGTCATTTTTCTTAACTGCTGCTAGTATCATTGTGTAAAAGTTTCTTATTGAATCTACCTTTGGTAATTATGGTGATTTATCTATTCTGTCCTGTGGGCTCCTTGACTAAAGAACAAAAGAAATGTTGTTTCCTCTTTCCCATGTAAAAGAGGGTCAATCTTATTCAAGTAAGTGTGCTCATAAAGGTAGTACCCTCCTCCTTAAATAGGTAAGAAGAGCAGAAACTTGACCAAAATTTGTCTCTCAGAACAAAGACTTAATTTGAAGTGCTAACAGCATTTTGAAAAAGGGTTAAAAATTATACTTCAGACTATATAACACATTCATATATTTCAAAATTTTTACCAATTATGCTGCCACATTTAAATGGTAAGGGTTTTATAATATTATTTGATGATTTTGAAATATACTTTACAAGTAAAAGAAAAACTAGAATCATATATCATCATCGTATTATCAATTCACATGTCACAGAAGAAAAAAATTGCCATATTTTGGAATAAACTTTTCAAGTGCTATGAACTGGAAGCCATGCAAATTTCATTATTAAGGCTCTATTTAAAAAAAAAAAAAAAAAAAAGGCTCTATTTTAAATACATATGACTAGTAACAAGAGTTACAAAGAAAACCATTTCTACATGTTTCCTTGTGGTGAGTAAATGATTTTTACTGTAACACTTTGACAGTGGTAAATTTCTAGGGTCATCCCATCTTTGAAACTAGAGTTCAGTAGATACCTGCATATTCTAATATGTAGCCAACAGCAAAGCAACTGAAGGGGTGAAAGGAAATGGATGGGAGAGTATTAGCATTAGAAATAAAAACAGCAGGATAGAATTCTCATCATACTATACTTTTATCTAGCATTCCTTATACTGAATGATGTTAGAGTAAATTTATATCTACTTTTAAAAAAAGTATTCTAATGATATATTTAGTGTTATACAATTTAACATCTTAATGGAGGTAAATATTTTCTAATTTATTTGTCATTTTAACATTTTAAAAAGTTATTTTACTGGTGAGTTAGGTATTATATAGTTGAAAACAAATGGACAACATGAATATATAAAAAGCAGTGGTGTGAGCAAAGGAAAGCATCAATAAAACCAAAAGACAGTCTAGTGAATGGAAGAAGTGATACATATGATAAAGGGTTAATATCCAAAATTTTTAAAGAACTCATACAACTTAACACCAAAAACAAACAAACAATCTGATTGAAAAAAAAAAAAAAAGGGCCGAAAACCTGAATAGACATTTCTCCAAAGACACTCTTTGAACTTGACTAATCGGGAGAATCATTGCATAACTTATATAAATGTCTAACCACTGTGCTGTACACTTGAAACTAATATAGCATAATAATGACTGTCACTGTAACTGAAAAAAATAAATAAAATAATTTTATTCACAAAAGGAATTAACTGTGCTGTAATGATGATTTTTATATTTTTACTGCTAAATATAATCTTTCAACTGATATTCAGTAAAAGCCTAAATAGTTAAAATTCCATCTGTTTAGAGAGGAAACCAAGACATTGAATTGTTTTCTGTACGAAGAAATTTTTTCATCTTCAGTATGGTTTTTAATAGCTACATAATACTTTATCCAATACTTTAAATACACTATGGTTGGACATTCAGATTTGTTCTAAACTCACTATCATTGTTTTCTTCTGTTTTATGGTGCTGGGATCACTCTCTTCTCATAGCCTATGTTCTATTGCAAATATATAAATCAAACCGGAAAACAAATAAAAATCCGAATAGTAATATTTCCGTAACAGAAATAAGGATGTCATGATTGAGAGTGTCTAGAGAGTTACTTTGTACTGTAGCTCTCTCCTTTTGCTCAAAGGAGGGTGTTCAGGGAAGTGATGTTAGGGAATGAATCTTTTTAAAGACAATTCTTTTGCAGAACGGATATTAAGAAGTGTTGAGTGGAAGCAGAAAATTATGTTGATGAGAGACTGAAGTAGTGATAGGTACAAAATATATATGAATAGCACTGATATTGAATTGGATATGGATTAATGGAGAGAGGGAGATAAGAGAATTATTCATAGGTTTAGGGCTTGAAATTCCAGGGGAATAATGGTATTATTTTTTAAGATATGAACGACTAGTTATATGAAATAAATACTATGATGTACATTCTTAGTTATAAATATCAGTGTAACAACGATCATTTCCGTTAGACAAATTCTTAGAAGTAGAATTTATTAATAATATTTCTATATTCACTATCGATATTAACAGTTTCCCTTCATAAACATTCTTACAAACTTAAATTCACATTAACTTCCTATGATAATATTGATTTCACTGCACCCTAAAATATTTTAAACCATTTAAATATTACATATTTTAAGTATAGAATATGTGCTGGCTAATTTTATGTTAACTTGAGTGGCCTAAGAGATGCCCAGATAGCTGGCAAAACATGGTGTGTTTTTTTCTAAGTCTGCCAGTGAGGGTGTCTTTGGAAGAGCTTAGCATTTAAATCAGTAGACAAAGTAGTCTGAGACAGCCAGTGCAGGTGGCCATATCCAATCCTTTCAGTTCCTAAATAGAGGAAAAGGTGGAAGAATGGTAAATTTTATCTTTCTGCTTGAACTCGAACATCCACCTTCTCGTGCCCTGGCACATTGGTACTCCTGGTCCTGGAGCCTTTGGACTCAGACTTGGACTTACCCCCCTGGCCTCACAATTCTTAGGCCTTTGGACTCAAATTATATTACACCATCAGCTTTCCTGGTTTTCCACCTTGCAGACATAAGATCATGGGATTTCTTCGACTCCATAACCATGTGAGCCAATTCCTATGATACATCTACTTTTATACACATCTCTATCTCTATCGTCATCTCTATCTCTCTCCTTTTGGTGCTGTTTCTCTGGAGGACTCTAAATCCAACATACTTTACAAAAATGTACAAATTAGATCAGTATTTAACACAGCATGAACATACGCATGAAAACACCATGTAGTTAAAGAAAGTAGTATTAGTCCACCAAAAATAGCTGCCATAACTTCTCTCTTTTTCAGCTTCTTATCGCATAAAATATTTCTGTCTTTTTTTTTTCCAATGTTATGGAAGTGGTATAAAAACAGTCTTTTGTGTGTGTGTCTGGTTAATGGTGTTCAACATTTGTTAGCAGAATCAATCAGTATTCTTGGAGCAGGATGTAGAACATTGATTTAGTTGTATCATAATCTGGGGCTATATATTATTCACTAACCACAATTTATTCATTTATTCTATTGTTGATGGCCATTTAGTTGTTCCAGTTTGGGGCTATTTGAATAATGCTGCTAAGAGCGTGCTGATATTTTGGTTCAATTCTGATGACTATCTTCCTAGGAAGGAAACTTTGAGGTTACAGTATATGCATTAATTTAAAAGATAATATCTAACCAATTTTTAAAGTAATTTCACACATTTATACTACAAGCAGTCTGACAATACTGGATGATTCACATCCTTGCAACTACTCTGTGTTGCTTTTCTTTCAAATTTAGCTTTTTCCATAGTTGTGTAGTTCTACCTGTTCCAGTTTTAATTTGCATTTTCCTCAGAAAGTTGGACTCCTTTTCGTAAGTTTACTGCTCTTTGGGATAACATCCTTGCAAAGTTTTAGTTGAAATTCCTTGCTCATTTTTCTCTGGGGTTGTCTATAATTTTCTTAATGATTTGCTGGATTCTTCAGACTAGATATTTTTTGGTTATATATGTTACAGATATATCATTTTAACTCATGAATTGCTTCCGCACTATTTTAATTATATATTTTGATGAACATTTTTTATTTTAACTTAGAATAATTTATCTATCTTTTCATCACAGCTAGTACTTTTGTTTCCAATATAAAAAATCATTCTTTACATAAGTTTGTGCGGATGCACATTTATGGTATCTTCCAGAATCCTTACTAAGTCCACAAACCACCTGAACTTATACAGAGTATGAGGAAGGTAGTTGCTGAAGTAAAAGTTGATTGTATAGCATAAAAGAGTTTCCATGCAAATGGAAACTTCCATAAAGCCCAGTGGCATGGGAAAAAATGAGTGATTAGAGGAAAAAAAAAAAAAAAAAGTCATGGCTGACAGAGCGTTTGAAGCTGGATTATAGATAAAGATGAAGAAATAATGACAACTACTTTAAGACTTATAATAAATGTGTAATATTTTAATAAATTATATTAGTTAGGGATACTAATAATTGCCTGATTGCTCTGAGAGTTAGTAACAAGTAAAAGAGTAATGACTAATAGAGATTTACACTGAATTTTGGTTAAAATACAAAAGTCTTTTTGAAAATAAAATTCCATAAATTATTCAAACAAATTCATTCTAAGTAGCAAAGCTTCATCAATACCTATAAAAATGAATTGACCAGACAGAAAGTTTTGATGCTTATAGATTTAAAAATATACATATATTTTTAAAAATATCTAATATGAACAATTTCTTAATCTGTTATTAAAGTGATATGTAGAGGACAACATGAATTTGGAATAGAAGCCTATTAAAGATTTTCACCTCCAGAGAGATTTAAAAAAAAAAAAAAGAAAGCATTTGAAAAAACACTGTTTGGTGTGTTGTTTTTGTTTTTTTTTTTCCCAAGCATTTTCTGGTTTTGGAGCTTTAACAGAATAATAGCTACTTTTTCTGCACAAAGTCGTGAGATTAATTGTCCAAATAATGATTTTAAAATAAAGTACTACTGAATTTTAAGGTGCCTTATACATACTCAATTATGAAAACATTCAAGTCATCCCACTTGCTGATAATGGAAAAAGAAAATAGGGATACAAATGTATTCGATGTATACAAAATGCAAAGCTAATGATTTGTAGTCACATCACTTTCCAAAGTTAGCCACAAAATATATTTGAGATTATTGCGGTATAATATTGGCTATCAGAAAGAAACACATATAACAATCCAATAAACCAGTCTCAGATTTTGGCCATACTGAAAAATATGAGTTTACATTTTTAAAGAAACAAGCTAGAAAATATGTATTTATTCAAAATTGCCATTAGTTGCTTTGTAATAATATCAAACTTAGTCCCTTCCCTCAAGGAACTATTAGTCTAATTGAAAAAGGTAAGATCTCTCTATATAAAGGTTAAGTGTTAGTTTAATGAGAGCTGTTATTAGAATTTAGATCACATCAATATTGTGAAAAAATATAGGATATTCACAGTTGAGGGAAATGGCTTAGATAGGAGGGAAAAGATAATATAAAATTTTGGAATTATTACCATATTTCCTAATTCTTGTTTTCATCTACCATCCCTTGAAAGTATGCAGGTATGGGAGGCCTCTCAGGAAAAAGAAAATCAGAAGATATATATTACACCTTAGAAAAAAGGAAGCAACCTTGCTAGTAAGATAGACCCAAACCACATGAGGTTACACAGATCTGCTTCTCTAATGCAAGTCTAAAAGGGTTTCAACATGTTTATAAGAGACATGGAACACTGACCCTGTACTTAGTGCATTCCTAATGGCTGATCTCTATAGGTGATGAATGAATTTGGACTTTGAGCTATCCAGCTAAGCTACTGACCTAAGAGCTATCTGAAGTGGCAGACAAGCCTGTTGAGCCCCAAAGCAGGAGCAGATAACTTGTCAGATAGGACAGTTGATGAAGTTGGTTGTAAGCAAACTCAGTGATAGCAGTCTCCCACAGAAGAAATAAAAAGTGCATCAAGCAGCAATGTCTTAGTACTAAGAGCTCACTATTCTCGCCCATGCCATGTGGGTTTCAGGAAGAAAGGGGTCTAAATATATCATATTCTGGTACAGTTCCTATTGGAAGTGAGTTCCTGGTATATAAACTGGTTACAGTTTGAAACAACTGCAGAGACCAAGAACCCATGCTCAGAAGGTACTTAAGTAGCAGCTAGAGACCTGCATGAATGAATGAATGAGTGAATGAATCGTCTTAAAGTAGTAAAGAAAGAGCAGGATGTGGATTTATGATCAATGGACAAATCTAGCCTATCTATTCCTGCATGCATGTCTTTATTTTAAAACAATGCAAGATCATTTTGTTAGTTCCCAACCTGGTTTGAGACAAAATTATCATTCTGATTTCATTAAAAACTTTGGCTCTTTCATTTTAACAAATATACATTGTAGTCTGCCAGACACAATGCTTAGTAGTGAGCTTACAGAGATGAAAAACACATTTGCTCTACCATCAAGGAATGTGCAATCTAAAGCAATAATGAAACACATAGATAATTTTGAGAAAGGAAAAGAGATGACATTATATAAACTCAGAGCAGTGGCACTTAGCCCCGTCCACTAGATAAAGAATGTCACTTAGGTTGACAATATCTCACATAAACCTTAAATGAGGGTAATGAGTTGGATAAGTAAATGTTAGGTACTATCATGTTTTAAGCAAAGGGAAAGTCATGAGCAAATGTAGGTGATTGTAAAAGACATAGATGAGTTTGAAGAACTATAAACAGTTCCATATTATTGGAATATAAATATCAAATTGGAAAGTACTAGAAAATCAGGTCTGAGACAAAGGCCAGGACTATGATACAAAAGACATGTTGGATGATCGTGATGGAGACAGAGGCATGATGCATACAAGGGTCATGAGGCCAGTTTCATGTTGTAGATAATGAAAACAAGGCAGAAAATGGATTTCAGGGGTGCAATATATAAAGCAAAGAGACATGGCTTATATTTACTATTCAATTTTTAGACAAGCCCAGGTTGAAATATAGCAAGCATGCTGACTCCTACAGAGTTGCATAGTTTTCATTGAGATAGTATGTGTAACTTACGAGATGGCATAAATATCACATGTGTAATTGTATACAAAGTTCATAAACCATTCAGTTTTGATACTGAAAAGAGCTTACAATGAGTACATAAATACAGGGAAAAAAGATTGCTGACCTTGTGGTTTGTGTTTAAACAAAATTTCTAGTCCCCCCCCCCCTTTTATATAATTGACTAGAATAAAGTATATGAGTACCATTCATTCTTGGAGTGAAATTTCCTTGGACAAGGGAGCTTCTTGAGATAGAAGTTTTGCATACATCAAAAAGAACCATTTTATTGGCAGAAAAACAGACACATAGACCAATGGGATAGAATTGAGAACCCAGAAATAAAACCACATAAATATGGACAGATAATTTTTGACAAAGAAGCTGAAAACATACAATAGAGGAAAGACAGCCTCTTCAATAAATGGTGCTGGGAGAATTGGATAGCCACGTGCAAAACAATGAAACTGGACTGCTATCTGTCACCATGTACCAAAGTTAATTCAAAATGGATCAAAGACTTAAGCATAAGACCTGACACAATAAACTGCATAGAAGAAAACATAGGTACTAAACTTATGGACCTTGGGTTCAAAGAGCATTTTATGAATTTCACTCCAAAGGCAATGGAAGTGAAAGCTAAAATAAACAAATGGGACTATATGAAATTTAAAAGCTTCTGCACAGCAAAAGAAACCATCGACAAAATAAAGAGGCAACCAACTGAATGGGAGAAGATTTTTGCAAACAGTGCCTCCGATAAGGGGCTAATATCCAGAATATACAAGGAACTCATGCAACTCAACAACAAAAAAACAAGCAACCCAATTGAAAAATGGGCAGAGGACTTGAAGAGACATTTCTCCAAAGAGGACATACAAATGGCAAATATACATATGAAAAAATGCTCAACATTACTAATCATCAGAGAAATGCAAATAAAAACCACAATGAGATATCACCTCACCCCAGTCAGAATGGCTACCATCAACAAGACAAATAGTAACAAGTGTTGGAGAGGCTGTGGAGAAAAAGGAACCCTCATACACTGTTGGTGGGAATGCAGACTGGTGCAGCCGTTATGGAAGGCAGTGTGGAGGTTCCTCAAAAAATTACGAATAGAATTGCCATATGACCCAGCAATCCCTCTCCTGGGTATCTACCCAAAATCTGAAAACATTTATACATAAAGACACATGTGTTCCAATGTTCATTGAAGCTTTGTTCATGGTGGCCAAGACATGGAAACAACCAAAATGTTCTTCGATAGATGAATGGATAAAGAAGTTGTGGTATAGATACACAATGGAATACTATTCGGCGGTAAGAGAAGATGATATAGGAACATTTGTGACAACATGGATGGATCTTGAGAGTATAATGCTGAGCGAAATAAGTCAGACAGAAAAAGCAGAGAACCATGTGATTTCACTGATATGTGGTATATAAACCAAAAACAACAAAAGAACAAAACAAACAAATGAGAAACAGAAACTCATAGTCACAGACAATAGTTTAGTGGTTACCAGAGGGTAAGGGGGCTGGGGGGTGGGAGATGAGGGTAAGGGGGATCAAATATATGGTGATGGAAGGAGAACTGACTCTGGGTGGTGAACACACAATGGGATTTATAGATGATGTAATACAGAATTGTACACCTGAAATCTATGTAATTTTACTAACAATTGTCATCTCAATAAATTTAAAAAATAAATTATAAAAAAAGAACCATATATCATATGCCCGCACCTGAAAAAACAAAAACAAAAAACCTCCAGAGACGATTAACCAAAACTGTGTAAATTAACTTTTTCTGCAAAAAAAAAAATTAAAAAAAAAAAAATTAAAACATCTGAAGTCAGGGTAAAAATTAAGATGTAAATGTAGAAATGTAAGTAGTTATGGGTAACTACTTTATTACCATAAAGTAGTTTGTTAACATTTCTGACGAATGGTTGTCTACTTAATTGTGTTAGTATAATAAAATAATGGTGATAGAATGTCTTTTTTTTTTTCTATTTAATTATTAGGTGGCATCTACACTTAAAAAATACAGATCAAAAATATTTGGAGGGTTTTTTCAGATGTAAAATGAATTTTCTTTCGTGCTATTAATCCACTTGCTGCTAATTCTTATTCCTCCTACTTTCTGATATTCTGTCAACCCTATGAATTTTGCTGCAATTAATTTCCTGGCATTCATTTCTCTCTCTTTTTTTTTTTTTTACCCCCATGATCAGGATTTCCTGAGTATCCAATTTGTTTCTCGGTTCTAATTTTACTAATCTTGAAGTAGTGGATTCCGAGTAGGGTCTAAACTGGATTACTTAACAATATTTTCCTCCTAATCATACACCCTTAAGTTAGTCCATATCACTCCCATAGAGGCTAGAATAAAGCGCGTGTATGTGTGTGTGTGTGTGTGCGCGCGCGTGCGTGCGTGTGTGAAGTAACATTCATTCTTGGAGTACTTGAATGGAATTTCATAACTTCTCTCAAATAAGGAGCTGTAATAACGCTAAAGATTACTGGAAAAATAGGAACAAAACACTTGTTTTTACCATTTCCCCAGAGTTTTAAATTTCCACCTCTTGAGCCAGGCATCATGTTGTGATATGCCCTGATTTTCTTGAAGAATATTTCTAGATTGACTATGGAGACACGATTGTGGGTTTTTGCTTTAAATTTTCAAAATGACCTTTCATTTTGAAGGAATGGCAAGCAGTGCGTTATATGGACCTTACTCTTCTCTATAATTAGAAATCAGTTGTTCAGCTGATGAAACATGATCTTTGCAAATAGTTTCTTATAATGTGTGAAATTTAATCGTATGCTATGGAAGCAGCCTATGTATGTATGTAAGTATGTATGTATTTTTGGTAAATGAGACTGTTATGCTTGGTTACAATATTTTGCACTTATTCTTGGATGGATTGAAGAGAATGGGAAGTAAACCTATTACATATATTATTATATATTAGTACATAAATATCGTTTCCCTTCAAAAGATGCATTGCATAATCTTTTTAAGCCTCAGTTTTATTTTCTCTAAAATGAATATGAGGTTAGTAATAATAATAATTGTGACAAAAATAATAGTACATACCTTCTATTGCTTTGTGAGGATTAAGTGACAGCGAGCCCTTAGGGATATGTCTGGCACAAGAACGTACCCAAGAAATCTTAGCAATTACTAACACTCCCTACTTGTATATTATATCTTGCACAAAATCGCAATGCACAATAACAGTGACATAATTCCCACAAGCAAAAGCCTAAGTAATCCTTCTTTCTCACATTCCACTAGTTCCAATCGATGCTGTCAGTCCAAATTCCAAAAGAGGATCATGAGATGATTATTTATAAAACCGGTAAATGAAACATCAGTTATCTAGTGACAAGAACTGCCTCTAAGGGTTACACACACTGAAAAAAAAAAATCAATAAATAGCACTGGAAAAAACTGGTGATGTATACTGCTAGTTTCAAAATTAACCATGCTTAATTTAATGTTATTTAATAACATTGATGATTTGATTCTCACTGTTGGTTTAATTTCTGAGTGAAACATTCCTCTCTAAAGACACTATGACCCCCACTCAGAGCTTTGGAACAGAAATACATTTTACTATTATTAACTTGTTCATTATTACGGGCCGCTGTAGAAAATAGCAGACTTCATAATGGCCACAGACTAGAGTGCAGCCTGTTTGTGTCAAAACAGAGATTGAATTATACTTCACATCCAGCTCCTGCTCCCACCCTGCCATGACTTGTTACCATAAAATGGAAGAGGCAGAACAGACATGTGTCTCTAATTGGTGATGCAAGACATAGTTACTCTAGAATAAAATGAAACTCTCATTTACGTGAGCAGGAAAAATAATACACAAAGCAAAATTAAAAAAAAAAAAAAATCTTGTTTCTCTTACTTCTTTACGTAGTTACCTTTACTTAATTCTTAATTTATCACCTAATTACTTCCATTTCAAATTTTATGATTAGCGGTAAGATGGCTGTTTAATTTATGTTCCAAACTAGAATACATTTGAGAGTAAAGGGGGTGCTTTTAATAATGGCATAGCAGGTATAAACTGGGGCTGCTTTGGGAAACCAGGCTGCGGGATCACCTGTTATGAAGAACTACATTCCAGAGTTCGACAGTTTTCAAATACTGCATTTAGTAGTACCTTAAGATTCTTTTAAAGTTCACTTCCTTGACCTCCCTGGTTATCGTGTTTCCTAAGCAGGTAAGAGGCTGCCTGTTACCTGTTGCCACAACTCAAACTATTCAAAACTGGATCTCAACAAATAGTCAAAATGAGTTCAGCTCCATTAATTAATCTATTCATCACTCTACAGAAAATGCCTTTCCTTTGATACTGTGAATCATTGCAACATATTGAAACAGCATTAAGGAGGCCCTGATACTATTTCTTTCCAATAATGATAGTGTGACTAGGTCTAGTGCCAGTCCCTTTCAGACATTTAATCTGACAAACTGGCACATTTAACATTTTGAAACTAGTGAATTTCATTTTATATTTATATATTTATATATTTATATATTTATATATATATATATATATATATATATATTTATGTATATATATATGTTTATGTATATATATACACACACATATATGTATATATATATTAGAGTTTTATATATATATATATAGAGAGAGAGAGAGAGAGAGAGTTTAAAGTGAAAGTAAGTTTATTTTATTTTTGTATTAAAATTTATTGGGGTGATAATGTTTAGTAAAATTACACAGGTTTCAAGTGTATAATTCCGTAATACATGATCTATATATGACATTATGTATTCACCACCCGGAGTCAGTTCTCCTTCCATCACCATGTATTTGACCTCATTTACCTGCATTATTATGAAAATAGAATAAAATGTCACCGTTAGTTTCTTCAACTCACATGGCATTCCACAAGCCACGGACATCCACTCTTAGGGCATAACAATAAGGAAAACAAAATGAATCAAAGCTTCTCTGCTATTACATACATGAAAACTAAAGAAACAAAGATTTTGAATTTGAAGTGAAACAAAGAACAAAGAACAAAATTTAGAGTTTATTATATAAACCAGCATTATACTAAAAAAAAAAAAAAAAAAAAGAAAAAAAAGAAAACCTCTAAAACCTCCATTAATTCTAATAAGCATTTTTTCGTTTATAAATGTCCAGAAATGTCAGACATCTCCCGAAAATAAGCGTGGTAAAAAATATACATTTATTACTTATGCAGTCTAAACTTAATTTGAAATCCAAATATGTTATAATTTTTTGAACCTTAGTTCTATTGTCTTTACCTATTTGGTAAGAGTTTGTGCAATTTTTAAAGATTTAACCTCCAAGAATTAGAAACAACCAAATTTGTAATAAAGTGCAATTTTTTTCGTACACAATGACTTCTGTTTCTATAATCATTTCTCACAGTTTAATTTCCAGATATTTCATTATTAATCATGTTTAGATGTGAATGATGTTTAATCGGTTCTATCTTTTGGCCATTTATTATGAAAGAATATATTAAACATAGTTGAATTTTGAAATATCTACAGATATTTTCTTTTTATATACTTTCAGGGTAATTGGATTTTCTGAGGCACTCCTAAATTTAAGTTTAAATGCAATAATAGATTTTTTTTTCTTCAGAATGTATTATAACAACATATGATATGTTTTTCTACTAGTCTTCAATTTGATACATAGGTCTTGGAAAAGAAAATAAAATACATTGTGTCTGTATATTCCAGAAAATGCCAATAGGCGAATGGAAAAAAAGAGATAAACTTTTGTTGGGAATTTACACTAAAAGGAAAGATCTGTGCTCCAAATTATAGCAATTGAAGAGACATATGAAAAAATACTGCACTAATCAAAATAACAATGATGGGGGAAAGTTGCACTTAAAGAAGCCTTGTGATAAGCAGGGTGTTTTGAAAAAGTTTAAGTCTTATAGACAATATCCCCCAAAATATCTCATACTTATAGCAGAGGAGAGAAAGTACATCAGTGCAAATAAGGAAGAACAAGATTGCTGGGGTAGAGCCTTATCTATGACTGGGAGAAGTTTCACTGGGGCCTTTGGGTTCCAAAACTGAAAGAGCAGTAATTTAGCAGTCCCATAGCTGTGGTGAATAATATTCTGAACTAGACTTGGATGCTCTATGGTGAAAATAGAGATAAATAACAAATCAGGCTGGGTATTAATATAGGTCTAAACTGAAAATAACTATAAGGAATTAATCATCTTATGAGTTACAGTGTATCAAGATTCATAATCTTAATTTTACTTATTATAATAATCATAAAGTAGGTAGATAGTTTAGATGAACTTTGAACTTCACTATGTAGTACAAGAGATTTCAGTGTTCTATGCTTAAAATATACATATCATAGATATATGATAAAAAAAGTTGACATGGATGAGACTTACAAAGACAGCTTTCAGTTCCTCGCTCAAAATTTAAAAAAATCTCTTCATGTCCCTAGATAGTGGATTACATAAATCACCAGCAGCAAAGCAGATAACATTGAATATCCCCTCAATGCACTGGAGTAAATTTAGAAAAGTTGCTTGTTTAAATTTTGTTTCATAGAATTTATTCAATTTGGCATATGCACATAGACATAGAATTTTGTAACTGAATAAAGTTTCAAAATAACAAAGGAAATGATTTAAAGTCATTTGCATGTAATAGTCCACATAAAAAAAAAAAATCAACACAAATTTTAAAACTAGTCACACATGTCATTCTGCATCCTAACACTATGGACAGAAGCACAAGACCAGTATAGTTAGGTAAGCGAGACTGGTACTGGACAAAATACTATATTCCATTTTGTATACCAGCAAAGTAAGTATTGTTCAAATCGCTAATAAGGACACGCTAATTCTCTCTGTGTGCTTTGTTGTGACCTTAAAATTAAAGAAGTGACAGTTTAAAAACAATCTTGATTATTCAGAATTCTACAGACCATTGAAGATTTTAGAACCGAATATATCTTTAAACTCATGAATATAATCAACATCTGTGCAAAGTATAAATATGCCTAAAACACTTTATTATGAAACACTTAAATATTTCTTGATAAGGCTCTAAGAACATTTGAATTGATTTGGCCATATACAGGTACCTATGATTGAATTCTATTCTATATGTGTATTATTTATTTAGATCGATAAATTAATTAAAAAGAATTTGCCAAACAAATTGCTGTCCCTATACTCAAAGGAGCAAAACACATTAAGTTTACCGAAAAGATTAAACCCTTTCCCTAAGCCACTGCAATTTGACTTGATAAATTTTGGAATAATATTTTGTATTTTGGTTTCCCAGAAGAAACAAGCAGCACATTTAATTCCATGTCTGACACTTGCCAATGAAGCATACAGTGTGGTGAACAGAACAGAGGCTGTGAAGTGGACAATGTCTCAGGCTGAAGTTATTTAATCTATCTGAGGTTCGATCTTTTGGCTTCATCAGAAACAATGGCCACTTAGCACCCCTTTTCTTCTTCGGTTATATTTTCTTTCACACCTTCACAGCTATACGTTACTTAGAAAGAACAATGTCAGACAGACTAAAGTGGGACACAGCACTGTAATCAGAGAAGGATATCTTTTTTTTGAGAAAGGTGTCAGGTATCCTGTGAGGTGAACTATCACAAACATCACCTTTCTGTAAATAGCTCCTTCGGTCACAAACACAGAAAAAGCAGCCTTTTTCAGTGGTTTAGAGATGAGTAGAGAGACCATTAGTTGCATCAAATAATAGCACCTACAGCACATATTCAGATTGCATTTGTGTTCAATGTGCTACGTACAGGTTCATTTGTGTACACATTGCACACATACGTCCTGTAAAAAACTCAAACTTTGTCCTCAGTAAGACTAAACAAAGTTGTTTCTTAAAACCTTTAAGCACTGAATTTAATAACATTATAATCTAATTCCAGAATCGGAACATTAACTTTTGAAAAGATGGAATTTGCTGAGTAGCTTTTTCCAAAGCACATAATCAAACAAACTTGTGGGCTTCTTAAATAACTTAAGAAATTCATTAAAGACAACATTTAACTTCATAATGACTGGCCTCCATTAACTGGCCACGGGATTTGGAAAGTTAAATTCTTCAAGCCCATGTCTAAGAGGTTTAATGAAAAAGGCTGTCATTTGACAACTCTTTAACCTTAATAGGAGTCCTTCTATTATTCCCAAACAATAACTTTCTAGGTCACACACATCACCGTTTGTCTTCATATTGTCTACTGACTTAATGTTACATTTTTTGTAACATATAGGCTTGTAATGCAAACAAATACACTCCAATCAAAAAAAGAAGTTTACATCTTTTGTAGTGCAATCTTTTATATTCAGTATTTGGGGAGAAGACTTTTTTTTAAAGTTAAAACTGCAATGTTTTCATGATTAAGCTAATAGACATTACAATTTAGCAGCTCATTTTCTCATATAAGGAGAAAATTAATTAAGAAGACAAGGCATCTGCAGTGTTCATAAAGAGTCTACAGCTTGTACGTCATACTAAATTAGCGAAAAAATTATTAGGAACTTGAAAATTCTATATTTTTAAGCTCTTTCTTTTCTTTCTTGTTTTTCTTTTTTCTTCTTCTTCTTCTTTTTTTTTTTTTTGCAGCACCAAAGGGCAGCCTCGAGCTAGAACTGCGAAAGATGGATTAACAGCATAACAGCATCCATGTGAGTGCCTGAGCCTACTAATAGTTACAGTAAAGAGAGGCACACTAGATCAGGACTAGAATTCTGGGGAGTTGCCTGTCAGACTGCACTTCTGGTGACAAATACTACTGATATGCACTGATTTGGTTGTCACAGGCCAGAATGAGTACTAAGGGAGATTTAAATCGGAATTTGTGTGAATTCATGTAGCAAGTATGATACCGCAAACCTCCGGGTGTAACCCTCCCTTTTTAATAAGGACCTGCCCAAGATCAGCCTACAGAGTAAGAACTTCCTGGTATATCTACATTTTAACTCTTTGTTTTTCTTCTTTTAGGTTTGGTGGTGAATGGCAGTATTACAATTATTTTACGTATTTTTCTAAAGAAATGACTATCAGCTCAGAAATATTTAATAAGAATGCAAATTCCACAGAACAATATATTTTAATCCCGCAACAAAATGAATACTATTATAGATAAGTACTTATTAAAAATAAATAAACATATGGTATTTTATAAAATACTGACATATGTGACTGTATTAAAAATCACTGATTTGTACTATAAATGAGTGAATTGCATGGATGTTAACGCTATCTCAATCAAAATAATGACTAAACATTTTAAAAAATAAATTAAAAAAATAATAATGAACTTAAGCATGATTCTACAAACCTTGCCTGAAAATTAATCTCATTATTGTTTTAATATTATTAGGTATGTGTGCACACACATGTGTGTGTTTGAATAGAGAGTGAATCTCTATAGAGAGAAAGTGATAGAGAAGTAAGAGAGAATGTTAGAGAAGGAGAGTGATGAGAGGGCAAGGGCAGCAAAGTTTATATTTAAATTAATCAAACAGCACAGTAAACTACAGTGAGCTTGGGTTGAGAAGCTGACAAACTTAAGTTCAAATTTCCGTCAGCTGATAGCTACATAAATGAACTGTGGCATATCAAATAAATAAAAATGATTAACCTCCAGCCAGACTGACAAAAGAGAAAGAGAAAAAGAGACCTAAACTATCAACATCATGGTGGAAGAGAGGATATCATTAGAGAACCAACAATTATTAATAGTATAATAAAGAAATTCTAAAACAACTGTACATTTATAAATTCAACAAAATATGACATATGCCAATTCCCTGAAAGGCTCAAAACTGACAATTCACTCAGGGGGGGAAAAAAGGTAACTTAAGATATGTCCTACATTTAGTCAAGTTAGAGTTAAAATTTTTTTTCAACAAATAAAATTTTAGTCTGGAAGGATTCACTGGGGACTTCTACCAAACATTTAAAAAAGAAATGATAACAATTCTATACGACCTCTTCCAGAAAATAGAAGAGGAAGGAACACCGACCACTTGAATTTATAAAGTCAGTGGTGTCATGATACCAAAGTCAGATGGCGACTTTATGAGAAATGAAAACATCAAATTAATATCACTCATGAAGACAAATGAAAAATTTCTTAATAAAATATTAACCAGTTGAGACCAGCAACATAGTCAAAGCTTAATATATCATAGCCAAATGGACTTAATTCCAGTAAATTGAGCTGGTATTAACATAAAAAATTCAGGCTACATAATTCTTGATATTATCAGAATGATAAGAACAATCAATATATCTAGAGAAGAGCATTTGACAAAGTTCAATATTCATTTTCAATGAAAACTTTCAGCAAATTAAGACACTTCTTTAACCTGGTAAAGGACATTTATAAAAACCTACAGCTAATATCATAATGATGAAAGATTGAAAAAAAAAAGGATGTCTTTTCTCACCACAACTATTTAACATACTATTGGAAGTCCTAACAAATAAAATAAAAGAAATCAATAAAGACTTCCAGATTAAAGTAAAGAAATAAAACTACTCAAGAAATATATAATTGTTTATGTAGAAAATTTCATGGACTTTACAAAAATATATACAATTTAAAAAAGTCCCTAGAACAATAAGGATAGCAAGTCACAGGACCCCAGAACAATATATAGAACTCAACTATATTTCTATATACTTTAAATAAACATCTATAAATCAAAAATTATAAAATAATACATACAATTGCAACAAAAATGAATCATTTCGATTTAAATCAAGCACAATATGTGCATGATCTATATGCTGAACAAAAAAACAATGCGCGCACACACACACACACACAGAGGCCTAAAAAACGGGGATAGGTAGGTAGGTAGATACATAGATAGATAGATAGACAGACAGATAGATACTGTGTTTGTGTACTAGAAGGCTTATAAGTATTAAGATATGAACTGTTCCCAAATTGATCTATACATCTTACATATTCCATATTAAAGTCCTAGAAAAGAAAAATGATTAAAATAGGCAAATAAAAAAAATAAAAAATGTATGTCAAGGCCTCACAATATTTGATTTTAAGACTTATTGTAAAATTATAATAATCAGGACAGTATTTTGTTGGCAAATGGAGTGATACAAAACTTGAATAAACAGAAAATATAGCAGAGAAATGACTCTCACAAATATATATATATATATATATATATATATATATATATATATATATATTAATAGAAGAAATAATTCATTTTGAATAAATGGTACAAGAAAAAGTGAACATCCATATGTAAAAAATGAGCCTTGACCTATAGTTCTCATTTATACAAAATTTAATTTTTAATGAATTCTAGACATAAATATAAAATGTAAAGAAATAAAACACTTAGAAAAAAAAAACATGAAAAAAGCCTATGACCTAGAAATGGGCAATGATTTTATAGATATGATATCAATAGTAAAAAAAGATAAAATAGACTTTATAAATAAATTTAAAATTTGGTCTACAAAAGAAAATATTTTAAAATGAGAAGACAAGTCATAGATTGGAAGAAAATAGTTGCCAACTACTGATCTGACAAAGCACTTACATCCAGAATAGGTAAAGAACTATCAAAGCTCAGTAAGAAAAAAATTAATGTGGGCAATGTCTTGAACAGACATTTCACCAAGGAATAAAGATAGATGACAATCAAATAAGAAGGTTTACAACAACAATAGTCATTAAGGAAATATAAATTTAAACCATAATGTGATAGCATTACACATCTATTAAAAAAGCTAAAATTGAAAAAAAAAAATGAACAACAATGAAAAACTTGATACCACTGAGGGTTAATGAGGATATGGAGAAACTGATGCGTATGCATTGCTGGTGGAAATGCAAAATGATAAGACATCTTTGGAAAAGAGTTTGACAGTCTTTTATAAGGTAATTATTTAATTACCAAATGACCTCACATCCCTACTTGTGGATATTTGACTAAAATAATAAAAACTTATGTTCATTCAGAATTCAGTATGCAATGGCTACAGTGCCCTATTCATAAGGGGAAAACCTAGAAATAATTACAGTGTCCTTTAGTAAGCAGATACATGAACTACAGTAATCTATAGAACAAAGCATACAATTCGCCAAGAAAAAGGAACCAACTATAGATACTCACACACACCACACATATGAATGAATAACAAACGCATCATTCTAAGCAACGTAAGTCAGACTCAAAAGGCTGCGTAACTTATGATTCCACTTTTATGACATTCAGGAAAAGGGAAAACTTTAAGAAAAGAGAGTTCTGCTAAAAAAGAAAAATAAACAAATAAACAAACAAACAAAACAGCTGCATGGAAGAGTTTCTTTGGAGTAGTGGAACTATTTCAGTATCTTTATCAGGGTTGTGAGGACAAAACTCTGTATGTTTGTCAAGTCTTATAATACTCTGCAGCCAAAATTGTTAATTTCACTGTATAAAAGTTGAAAATACACTTTAAAAGAACTAATCAAACTGTGCATCTAAAAAAGATAATTTTTATTACATATCAATGATATTTTGATACACCTGACTTTTAAAAGTGTCTGGTGTATAGTTAGCTACTTTATTATATTATCTCTTTGTATGGATTTTTGTGTTAAAATTTATGTAAGTTTTGTGTATAGGAAAATCTACAAGAAAAAATAACTTCAATACCATGATTATATATGAAGTTTTGCTTTTGACCAATTAAGTTCAACCTACTATTTTATTGTTTTAGTGCTTTGAAAAACATTTTGTGTATTATCTATTTCATATGGATAAATGATTGATTAGTCTCTGTAGCTTTCAATTCCCTTATATTGATTTTGGGGGAAATTCCAGGAGAAAATCAAAGAGAATTAAATCACATTTAAAAAAATAATTAAAAGTTTAAAAAAAACACAGTACTATTTACAGCCACACATGTGTTGACAAATACTACTTTTAAAACAAACACATGAGGAAAGTTATATTTTCTTCCCATCAATTGTGAAGAAAAGAGAGAACGTTTTTTGATAGACTTAGATTTTAAATGAGTCACTTATTAACTAGTTAGCCTTGAGTTAGTCTTGAGCAAGTCACTGAATTTAGCTTCCTGATATTCAATAACAATCTGTAAAATCGTGATATTATCATGTAATATAACATTGAGTTAGAGATTATATGCGATAACATGAATAAAAGCAACTAACATTGAACCAAACCCATGAAAGCCACCCACAGATTAACTGAACCTTTATTAGGTGCCTGTATCACCTGATTTCAGGATAGAAAGGAAAAACAAAAACCAAAAAACAAAAAACATTTTCTTCAAAACGTATCTTCTAATCTACATGCTATGAGATTATTTACATGGTTTTATTTAACGGATGCAGAAGTATCTGTTTAATAATACATGTCATCAATACTTTCCCATACATAGCCATAAGAGGTGAACATCACTAACAACCCAATAAATAAATTATTTAAATATGTTGATTGATTTAAATTGCAGGAGTATGAAGTGTGTATGCTGGGTAAAGTGGGAGCAGTGGAGATACAGTAAAGATTTTGGATAAGTAAAATAAACAATGAACTACCATTTTCATCTTGTTCCTAAAATTATAATGTGAAATGTAGCTTGTGCATGACCACATAACAATCAGCCTATAAAATTAGCACTTTCTCATCCAACACTGTTTTTGTTTGTTTGTTTCTTTCTTTCATCACAACACTCAGTGAAAAGACTTTGGCAAGAAGGAGGTTAAGATGGGGCAAACTGCAGGACATGTTTAAAAAAAAAAAGAAAAGAAAAAAAAATCCCTGACCTGATTTTGAGAAGATGTATGAACTTTGTGATAATAGTAAACATAGTTAACAGATGTATGTACCAATTTGGAGCATTTTTCAATCTTATTTTGGGCAACCATTCTGATTTGTGTATCTTCTCTGAAAATTTTCAACTGGTTTAGTTTAAATGACATGGTTTATAAGTTCTCCTGAGATTTTTTACCCACAAATCATTCTTCCAACTTGGATTCTAACATTAAAATCAAGACAAATTTTTAGAAAGCCTTTGAGGTAATCTTCATTTAAATTAGAACGTAACACATTCACTTTGTTAAATAATGTAAAAGTAGATTAATGAGACAAAACATAAATTTAAAAAATAATCTGAAGTTGCACTGAGCCACAAAAAACAAACAAACACACACACGTAAACCATAAATGAGACTCAATATATCAATGTAGCCGTCTCTTTAGAAAACACTTGCAGTCTTTCCAAGCATATTTATTTAAGGAAATCTACTCACACCTCCAAACAGAGTGATTCATTCATCAGACCTCAGGTTCATTAAAATCAATTCTTGATTTAGGTTTGTCAGGCATTAAAAGATATGAGGTTGCCAATCAGTCCGATTTGATTGGAGTTCATTACGGGGCCCACCTGACATAGTCACTTTTAAATTTGCTCATTAAAAGAAAAAAAACAATGTTTGAAGCATTGAATACACAACTGAGTATTGTAACTGAAATAAACAGGAAATTCAGAACCATGCTTTCTGTATGTCAGGATATTGACTTTCCTTTAGTCACTCTATTTTAGTGGTATATTGAGCCTATAGAATCCTGAACACTTGCCTACTGGGGATTAAATCTATCTCTGTAGCACATAAACGTATGAAATTTTATCATTGCATTATGTCTCTAAAGTACGATCAGTTGTGTTCTTGATAAGTGCTGTAATTCCTAATTTAGTAGAGGATGCATTTCACATTTCAGAGTCAAGTTTGTAACTTTATCAACTTGAAGTTTCAAGTGGTTAATATCAATTAGAATTATTCTCTACATAGATTGGAAGATGATTTTAACTTATTTCACACACACACACACACACACACACACACACACACACACACCCCTCTACGTGTTAATATAATCAGTCTTAACCAGCCATGCTCTAATACTGGACATGCTACTGACCATTACCAGCACTATATATTATGTTGTCCTCATCTCACTCTTTCTAGCAAAAGCCAGCTCATCATTTAATACCTAATGAAGTTCACCTCTGTAACAAAAGAAACCCCTTCTACATCTCAGTCAAAAAAAGAACTCTCTTTACTCTGAACTTGCATACTCCTTTACATGCGTTTAGTGAGATATGTCACATGGTACTTTGTAGCTGTTACATATGTCTGAATATACCTTTTCTTACTAGGTTCAAGGTCCTCAAAGGCAGTATCTCAGCTTTACTCAGAAAGCAGAGCCTCAGGTAAAAGTCTGTGTCCCACAATTTTGTCAGGAGTATAACCGCAGAGATTCAGGAGTGAGGGAAAAGGGGAATCAGGCAGGGAAGGAAGCAGAGCCTCCTTACTAAGCTGGTCTCTGCTGGTGTCATGGGTGACGGATGGCTAACGGATCAAATCTCTTTCCAATGGAGCAGTAAGTCTGGGCAACTGAGCTGCATACATATGACTGCCAAGAGGGTCCCAAAGCACTACATACCTCAGTGATAACACTGAATCACTGCAAAGGGAGGTAAAAGAAACACGGCAAGGACATGAGGTGAGCCCGTCAGGTGCCTCACCTGTGAAATTGGTTGGAGACTAGCCAAAGCTGTTCTCTAATGGCCATCTGCCTTAGGGACATGTGGCTGAAAAGATCTCAGGTGGAACATAAGAAATGTCCGATTTAGTATATATGTATTACGAAGTTGTAATTGTAAAGCTGAAATCCATCTTGAAACACTGACTGTACTATAATAACTCACAGTTATTAAAATACTTACTAAACACTTAACAGTGTTAAGAAAGCATAATGGAAAGATAAGAGTGAATGTCACATTAGAAGTGAACAATTCCATTAAGAGTAAAATAAAATACAATGAACACAATCTGTTAGTCACTTCTAAATGTTTAAGATTGGAAGGAGTTTTAGGAAGCTACTACTTTAAGTACTCAGTTATGTAAATGACGTGTACTCAGCTTTGTTAAATAGTTAACAAAGTCAGGCAAGCATTATTATTTAGTTTTGGTAAAACAAACAACAATAAAAAAATAGGGCCTCATCTCTATGGGCCTCATTTATGCCATCTGTGAAGTCAAAGAAATGAATTTGATGGCATCTATTTTTTTCCAAGTATTGAAATGAATTTGTTTAAAATCATGAATCTGTGACAAAGAAGTACCAAACACTAATTTAATAAATATTATTAGGTACAAAGTGTGTGCTGGGCAACTTCTTGTTGCTAACAAGATACAGTAATGAACAAACAAGACACAGTAATAAACAAAATAGACTTACATCCTGCTCTATTGGAGTTTAAATTCTAGTGTGAGGAGTCACACAGCAAAATAAACAATTGTGTAGTATGTTAGAAGGTGATCAGTTATAGAGAAAAATAAGGGAAGGTGTATCAGGAGGCCAGAGAGATGGGTTACACAATTAAATAGGGTGTCCAGGGTAGGCCTCGCTGAAAATATGCAGGGATCCAGCCAAATGGGTGAGAAGCATCCTAGGCAGAGAGAACACGCAAGTGTCTTAAGAAGGAAGCAGATGACATTTTCCAGGAAAATGATAAATAACTCTGACTTGAGCCAAGTGACAGAAATTGAGATCATTATGGGGATGATGCCAGAGAGTTAAGAGGAGGTCAGATCGTGTAGCACACATAGGACATTTAAGGAATTTGGCTTTTTATTCAGAATAAGATGGAGAGTCATTGAGAATTTTGAGCAGAGATCCTATGTGGTTTGACATAGCCTTTTTAAAGGATCACTTGGTCATGTGTCAGAATAGATTATAATGGGGCAAGAAGGTAAATAGGGATATGGAAGTAAATAGTTTCTAAAAGATACACCTGACAATAATGTCTGCAAAATTAATAACCAGGTTAAAATGATGGTAATGAGTCCCCATGTTTTAATTTAGGTTTTCTTATGTTGTGACCATCAGAGAGGTTAAAAAGTTCTCAAAATACTAGATGTCCACATCACATTCTTCAGAGATCCAGTGTTAAATGTCACTATCATAGACAGGTGACATTTGGCTCTAAGTAATTCAATAAAAAGAGACAGAAGAGAACTAAACCGAACAATACAGTTTTTCTGTATTCATTATTTTTTAAAAAATATTATTTTCAAATGTTATGTCATGTATTTTACACAATGGCATGAGAGTATCAATGTCCTCAATTAAAAGAACAGGTCACATGGTCAAGGTCACATAGATAATGAAAGCGGAGACATATACTGAAAGAGGAACAGGTATTATCATGGGTGTCAGAGAAATATGAAAAATAATGTATTAGTTTTCTATTGATGCTGCAACAAGTTACTACAAAACTCATGGTTTTAAAACACTACATATTTATTATCTTTTAGTTATGGAGGCAAAAAGAGAAAACTATGTCTTGCTAAGATAAAATCAAAATGTTTTCAGAGCTGTGTTCCTTCTGAAGGTACGGGGGAGAATCTGTTTTTTTTTTGTTTTGTTTTTTTTAATTTTCTATCTTCTCAAAACTGGCCACCATCATTGACGTTTGGCTCCCTTTTATCTTGAAAACAAATAATGGCCAGTTAGGTCTTTTTTAGTCTGTGCAACTCTGACACTGACCTCTTCTTCTGCCTTTCCACTTTAAAGGACCTTTGTGTTTACATTGTGCTTGCTGTGATAATTAAGGATAATCTCCCCATCTCAAGGTTATTGGGTTAGGATCCTTAATTCCCACTTGCCTTGTACCATAACATATTCACAGATTCTGGGGATTAAGATATTAACATCTTTGGGGGCCTATTATTCTGCCCACCACAAATGATGAGATTGGTTTAAGGTGATGGGTGCTAGATAAATCTTTCTCTTTCATTATAACTTTGATCAGATATTCAGACTGACATCTGAATATATGTAGTAGGATATATGTCACCACTTATTTCAAGACTATGCCCTTTAATTATGTTTCTTTATGACTACCCTACTTATTTTTCATAACTTTGATCTGAATCAATCTGAATATAAGTAGGATATATGTCAACATTTATTTTAAGAATATCCCGTTTAATAATGCTTTCTTATCAGATTTTTATAGAAAACAACTAACATTTTACCATTCTGCCTTCATTATTAATACTTTTCTCTGAGTGATTATGAGAGAAATTGTCTATGTATGAGATTTTCTAAATTATGAACCCAGAATATCCAATGCATGTTTGATACTGCCCGTCCTTGGAGTGTGTGTGTGTGTGTGCATTCTTTTCAGAAGGTGAGTAAGGAGATTGGGAATAGAGAACATAAAGACAATGAAATGTGTACAAGCCTAGCTGTTACCACTCATTCGATGATAAACTAGTGAGAGTTCCTGCATAAAAAGAAGACTAAAGAAGCTAGACTTGGAAAATATTCTAAAATACTGATCATTGAATCTTGAAGACCTTGCCATGTCGAAGGACACAGAGAAAGGCTATCCATCCATGGTCCTGGAACACTGGTTTTCTCCTGAAGATGTGATTTCAACCATTGATTTCTATATTAAGAGTGACATATTCTGGGTAAGAATATTAAGGCTGTGGAGGCAGGCCTTCTACCAGGGCGAAGTTCAGACATAGTGTTCCTCAAAGACCTTGCGTTGAAGGCCTGATTTCTATATAGGAGAGATATGCCCATGGGTACTTCCATAGTGGAATGGTAGACTAGCTCCTGTGTTCAGGTGGAAGCCAGGGGTTAGGTAACCAGTCTACCTCTTTCACAGGTAATGTATTATTCAGGAGTGGATGACAATATAAATTACAGATTGATGTTATTTGAAAACAGTCATATACTGAATTTTAAACGTCTTTGTGTTGAAATTTTCATCATTATCGTAAAATCTTCAGCATAATTTTGTTAAAATTTAAAAAACTTGCCTTTCACTGTTTTTGTGGAAATGATGCATAGATGCCCACAACTCAGTGTTTAGACAAGATCTATATAATCATGAAGAAAGCCAAAAGTGAGTAACCTGCAGAAAAGTGGTTACAAGTTCTGATCTGGAAACAGTAAGTGGAAATGGCAAGTGAAAATCAGGAAAGATTTGAACAGAGACATGTCCCTGGAAATCTTGTGGCACCTGGTAAATGATTAAATTATTATGTATAATCAAGTAAGACTGAGGTCAGACTTTCATTCAGGCATCTGAGGAAAATGTAATTTCATACTATTGATATCTGAGACATATGTGATGGATACATGACGAGAAGGTGAAATATTTTTGAAGAATTTCAAAGTTTATTTAGGGCTTGTCTTGTAAGTCAATGCTTTCTCCTAAATGTTACTCTATGACTCCTTCAAAGTGGCATGTTACTATTGATTTGAATTTTGTCTCAGAGTAGCTATTTCAACCGTCACATTTGGTTTATGGAAATAAAAAAAAAGATGACAAAATTGGGGGAAAAAATCATTTGGAGATTATAAAAATGCACACAGGACCACTTAGTCATACTTTAATAAGCTTATACTAATACCCTAAAGAACAGTTCTTAATTTGGTTTCTAAGTATACTTTAGTCATTATAAATCACTACCACATGAGAGCAAAAAAATTAAAAAGAGCAAGAAGTGAATATATCATTCCCAATATAATTTACAGGCAAAAGTAGCATCCTTCACATAACACATGCTATGCTGTGCTCCTAAATATTAAGGGTGACATGGTTTATGCTAAAATTCACCTTTATCCTCATGTGTTGGGCTATGAAGTGTTTGGTGTATAAAGAAAATCAAAGAAAGTAAAATCAAATTGTTTTAGGAGAAGAAATTTCATTTTCACGAAACACACACACACACATATGCACACACAGGGTAATAGGCAGTTTCTTAATGGTTCCCATGATCCCCTCCTCCCAATATTCATGCCCTGTTCCCTGCCCTTGACAAGTCATGCTTGAAGTTAATTACTTTCAAGACAGGAAAACAAAAGACTGTAACTTTTTGTTTTCTTTCTCACTCTTTCTTGCCCTCTTTCTTGCTCAGTCTGTTAAAGCCAACTTGCATGTTGTGAGTTGCATTATATAAAAGCCCGGTACGATAAAATAGTGAGGGAAACCTCTGGGCTCTGGCCGATAGCCAGTAAGGAACTGACACACTCAGTCCAACAGCCCTGGAAGAAGTGAATCCTGCCAACAGCCACTTGAGTGACACTGGAAACAAATTCACTCACTACCTGGTTGAGCCTTACAATGACTATAATCCCATGGAGACCTTGATTGCATCTTTGTGAGATATTCAGACTCAGAAGACCCAGCTAAGCATTGTCTGGATTTCTGACCTCCAGAACTGTGAGATAATAAATGTTTGTTGCTTTAGTAACTAAGATTTGGGATAATCTGTAAAACATAAATACATAACTAATGCATAAAACTACACAGACACACAGAGAGAATACCGTTTTTGAGGAAAATCCATAGATGCAGACACAATATACAGTTACCATAAATAAAGTTCAACATATTATTTGATAATAGCACTGGAATATCATAAAGTATTTTTTCCTTATAAAATACTAAACATGCTTTTTTTTTTTCCTTATAAAATACTAAACAAGAGAAAACTAGAATGTTGCAAAACCTATAGTGTGTGAAGTTAAGAAAGACACAGAAAACAAAGAAGTTATGAGAGGTAGTTTTAAAATTATTAAAAACTTGAAAGTCAAAATTTATATTTTAAGAGAATTGAGAGGATTCCAAAAAATGTGTCCCCTTCACTGGCAGTAGTTCCGTTTAACAAATTTGCGGCAGGTATAAGCACCAATCCAGGTGAATAGACAGCTGTTCTTCAGTGAGTGAACAGAAACTGAAAAACCCATACTTCAGTAAAAACATTTTGTCTTTTACCATAAAGAACAATTACCTCAAAATAAATTAAAGACTTGAATACAACTCTTGAAATAATAAAATACATAGAAGAAAACATGTACTAGACTAATGGACCTTGGTATCATAGGAGTTTTTGTGAACTTGACACTAAAGGCAAGGGAAATAAAACATAAATAAAGAATGAGACAATATTAAACTATTAGGTTGGTGCAAAAGTAATTGTTGTTTTTGCAATTATTTTTAATCTTTTAAACCGCAATTACTTTTTCACCAACCTAATAAAAAGCTTCTGCACAGCAAAAGAAACCATCAACAAAACACAAAGGCAACCAACAGAATGGGAGAATAT
This sequence comes from Rhinolophus sinicus, assembly GCF_036562045.2. Taxonomy (NCBI): domain Eukaryota; kingdom Metazoa; phylum Chordata; class Mammalia; order Chiroptera; family Rhinolophidae; genus Rhinolophus; species Rhinolophus sinicus. Next base: position 36,294,080 of record NC_133757.1, read on the forward strand.
ATTTCCAAACAATACCTCTGATAAGGGGCTCATTACCAAAATACATAAAGAGTACATAAAAGTCAACAACAACAACAACAACAAGAAAAATGCAATAAAAAAAAAAATGGGTAAAGGACCTGAATAATTTTCCCAAGAATACATCCAGATGGACAACTGATACACGAAAAGATGCTCAACTTTACTAGCTATGAGGGAAATGTAAACCACAATGAGATACTATCTCATACCTGTTAGAATGGCTGTTATAAATAAAGCAACAAATAACAAGTGTTGGAAAGGATGTGGAGAAAAAGGCACCCTCATACACTGCTGGTGGAAACGTAAATTGGTACAGCCTCCATGGAAAACAATATGAAAGTTCCTAAACAACAAAACAAAACAAAACCAACTTAAGAATAGAACTACCATATGACCCAGCAATCCCTCTTTTGAGTATTTACGTGAAAAAAATTAAAAACACTTATTTGTAAATATATACGAACCACTATGTTCATTGCAGCATTCATTATTCACAATAGCCAAGACATGGAAACAACACAAGTGTCATTTGATGGATGATCTGTTAAAGAAGATGTACATATATACAATGAGATACTACTGAGCCATACAAAATATTAAATACTACAATTTGTGACAACATGGATGGATCTGGAGAGTATCATGTTAAGAGAAATAAGTTAGATGGAAAAGGACGAGAACAATGTGATTATTCATAGGTGGGATATAAAACAGAAAGTAGGGAACAAACAAAACAAACAAACAAACTTACAGGCATAGATAACAGTATGGTGGTTACCCAGAGGGAAAGGGATGCAGGAGGAGGATAAGAGGATAAAGGGGGTCAAATATATGGTGACTGAAGAGAGTAGACTGGGTAGAGTGCACACAATTAATATGTAAATGATGTATTATAAAGTTGTACACCTGAAACTTGCATAATGTTATTAACCAATGTTACCCCAATATATTTTTAAAAAATACATTTTTTCTTTGCTTACAAAATGTTTCATCTATGAATGTTTCCCACAAAGTGCAAAGGCCCCTATTCTTAAGTTTATATTATTGTCGTGTGGGGGACCCTGCTCGCTGCACCATTTGTCTTGCGGGGAGGCCTGTGGGGTCTCTGCTCCCGCTCCCCACACAAGAATGCAGGATATAGTGAGGCCAAAAAGGAACACCCACGGAGCCATAGGTAGGGGAGTCATACCACTACGGTCTCACTGGAGGCTGGGTTCACTGGACGTGCAACCTGCTGTCTGTTTTCTGCCAATTGACAGACACCTCTCCTCCACTCTCCTCCATAGCCGCAGCAGTTATATTAGTGGCCAATGACTCAATGGCTACAGGTGACGACCAATCAGCCACAGCTGATGGCCATCTACTACCCGAGCCAGCACCCCTCCACATGAGGCCGAGAGCCTGTAAACTACTCTCTGGGGCTCTGTCCCCACAATTATAATTTGATTACTAACTAAATTTTGTTAGTAAAATTTCTAACATGACATGAACTTAAATTAATTTTTGAATATAAACTCTTCCCTCCCCCATTTTGTTTATAAGCATTTCATGAGAAGGGAAAGAATAAAAAAATATTTCAAAAGCTATCATACCTCAATGATTCAAATGAACTCGCCAATCTCGTGATTGTGGCAGATACTAAAAAATTAAATTGTCCTTCCAAAGCTAAGTTGATTACTACTTAGTAGTATCTACTGGTGTTCTTCTAAGATTTTATAAATTACATGTGATTGGAGCTCAGCTGAAACTTAGATTGCTGATTGCCTTTATCCATGGGAAACACTATTCAAAGAAAGGTGAATTGAAAACCAAATTCTTTCATATATACAGTGAAAAAACACATAAAAAGGAAATAAAGTGATGTAATCAGAAGTACTCCACAAATTGGACAAAAAGAATCGACAAATACGTAACATCTCTTATAATGGTAAATGAGTTGTCTCTTTAAGTAGGCATCTCTTCATTGATTTTTGCTGTGTGTAATGTATTGCTTTCACAACATACCAAGTGTGGCACTGAATTTGAAATCAATCCGTAACACAGGTAGTTGGGTTTCTGGCTGGATTCTACATAGTGCTATGACTTCACAGGATTTCTGTGTTCTAAGCAGGTTTAGAAACTTTTTTTTTTTTTTTATTAGTTAATACAGGACTACTATGTTATAGGGGTAGTGAGCAGAACTTGCTGATTTAGAAACTGATATATGAAAGCAGAATGCAAAACCAATCTGCAGGGGAAGCTCAAGTGGTTTCAAATATTGTCCAGCACATTTCTTTAGCAGTTTCTCAGTGCCTCAGAAGCTTAATCATCTGTTACAATATTGTTGAGTAAGCCAGGAATTATAGAAAATAAGATATTTTTATGGGATATTTTCTTGTAGTTGTGGTAGGTTAGCAAGGAATTTTTTTTGGTAATAGGAATATGACTAATTTGAATAGTAATCAGAACAATCTCTTCTTTGCACAGTAAGATAAATACATCCAAATTCATTAAATCCTCCTCTTTAAAATCTTCACTATTATGTCACTATAATTTTTTAACATTTTCAAATGTGCCCCAACTGCCAAGTTTCAGTGTCTTTAACACTTTTGGATATTAATTGGCCTTTCAACTCTTTAAGAAACCATAAAATAGTTAGCTATATATAGCACATAAAAGAATACTTAATTCTAGAAATATTTCACAGTGTTCTTAATTTTTAGCCATGGAGAGAACTGTGCTGCTGTTAATCACTACAATAAGTGATTCTGGAACTAAGTATCTCATCTACTTTTGACTGTTTCAAGATATCACTTATTCTAAGTGAGATGCGTACCTCCAGGAATGATTGGGGTGTTCACAGTCTCTGTCAGCTTCCGTTACCTTTACCTCATTGTATCTCATGTGTTCACCTTCCCCTTTATCCGCAAAGATAAATGATCTGTGTCAACCTGCCAGGAAATGGTCAGTGTAGTCCATACTTCCCTTCCTTCCAGTCTATCATTTGGGAGGAAAAAAGTCATAAGAACAATAGCTAAGTGTCGTGCAGGGAGGCCTGCGGTGTCTCTGCTCCCGCTCCCCACACAAGAACGCAGGATATGGTGAGGCCAAAAAGGAACACCCACGGAGCCATAGGTAGGGGAGTCATACCACTATACTCTCGCTGGCGGCATCCACCTCTCTGCAGTTCACTCTTGCTAGCTCAGCCACCATCTTCTTGCTAGCCTCCATTTTTTCTTTCTGCTAGCGTAGCCACAGCAGTTATATTAGTGGCCAATGGCTCACTGGTTACAGCTGACGGCCAACTAGCCACAGCTGATGGCCATGCAATCACAGTTGATGGCCATTTACTACCTGAGCCAGTACCTGTCTATGTGAGGCCGAGAGCCTGGAAACTACTTTCTGGGGCTCTGTCCCCACACTAAGTATGTACTTAAACTCTTATTTTGAGTGCCGCATCAAGCTTACATACTTACCCTCATAATCACACCACGATTTTACAAATTAAGAAGATTCAATGAGTGATGAAAATTTCATAAAGTTAAATAATGTACCTCAAGTCACACAATCAATAAGGAGAATCACTGGAATTTGACTCCATATCTGCCTGACTCCAAAAAATGCTTAATTGACCTGAAGTACCATCAAAAATCCACACTTACATAATATTGCTCTCCCATGAGCTACATGGATCCTAAAGTGAATCTGGTACAATTTAATTGCCTAGAAGACACACAGACACACAGAGACAGATACAAGACACACACTATAGTGAATCTCTGATTTATCCTCTTCCTGCACACACACACACACACACACACACACACACACACACACACACACAGAGGGTGACAAAAATATATGCACATTTTAAGAAAGGAAAAAACTGTATTAAAATTTTAATACTCAATACATACCGATAACAAATACAAGTCACATTTGACTTCTACAAGTACAAGAGTTGCTCAAAATAGTTACCATCAGCATTCAGACACTTCTGGTTATGGCGAACTGCTTAAGCAACATTGATCAAAGTGTTAACATCTCTTAAAATGTATATACTTTTTTTGGCACCCCTGGTATATGTGCGTGTGTGTGAGTGTATATCTGTGTGTGTGTGTGCATGTGTGTACGTGTGTGTATAATTATTTGGGAATAAAGATGGCTGATCCTAAGCATTCTTATTCCCTCCTATTTTCTTAGGATCTACCTGTCATCCACCTATCCAGCTTTAAATTGCAGACCAACTACATATTGAACTGGAAGCACCCAAAGCCTGATCTCATTTTCTATACACTAAACCCATGTACTGATATCCTAAGAATAGCCTGCTTGTGGGCACAGTTGAAGTTTAAATGCTCTCATTCATTTATTTATTTTTAAACCCAAAGTCCTGTCATTATCATTTATAATATTATAATTTCTACAGAAGGTAAGAATTTGTTTTAGAGATGTTAGGGAGTAATGTAAGGTAATCTTTTTATTGTACAATTCTTGTTAAAACAAGGAGTATGGTTTGCAGAACCACTGCCAGAATTGCAGCAGAGATAATAGGTACCTGAAACTCTGTGTTCCAAATGCATTTCCTAGTGGCAACAATACGATATATGTGTAACATTTAACTACTATACATTTAAAGTGTGTAGTGGAGTTGTACACATCTTCCAAGAGAGGGATTTTCATGTTGCTTCCATTGAAAACAATATTCTGTATTTCAAACAATCTATACATTAAATACTGAGGAGTACATAGATATACACGTATTCAGAGATATATGGATATTTAAGTCTCCAGGAGTTTCATAAGCATTCTAAGAAGTTTTAGGTTTGGTAGCAATTTCAATTCAGATTAAATTATTCTCCCTTGGTACATCTTGTCTGGTACTCATTCTCTACATCTTTTATCTAGCACTCTTATATGGAATTTCTCAAGCACAAAACTATTGACATATTTGACCACATAATTCTTTGTAATGGGGGATGTCTTATGCATTGTAGAATGTTGACCAGCTGCCCTGACCTCTCTCTGCCCACTGGGTGACTTCCCCCCCCCCCTTAGTTGTGAAAAACAAAAATTTCTCTAGATATTGCTAAATGTCCCCCTTTGGGCAAAATTGCTCTTGACTGAGAACCACTGAGGTTTTGCTTCTAAGTCTCATGTACAAATAAGATTATCATTTTAGAGAACACAACCAGAATACATATATTTTTATCTTTCCAGTATTAGGGTTTCCCAAAACTACTCTCAGTTTCGTTGATTCACTAGGAGAACTCAAATAACTCAACATACAGGCATATGCATAGCTATATTTGCTGCAGTGAAAGGATGCAAAGCACAATCAGCAAAGGAAATAGGTGCATGGGCAAAGTGCACAGGAAACCAGGTACAAGTTTCCAAGAATCCTTTTCCATTGTATCCTTACAGATGCACGTAATATCTCCAGCAATGAGTTGTAACAACAGGTGTGAAATTTATTCCATCAGAGGATCTCATTAGAGACTCAATGCTCACTGTGTAGCACGTACAAAAATTCCATATGCTGAGAAGGGAAGCAAGCATGCAGTCAAATTCATGTAATTAGTACAAACTATTTATGTACTGTGAGTCATGCTTATCAGTTAGGTATGATGGGGATTCTCAAGAAATGCAAGTGCCCAAACACCATCCAAGGGTCAACTTTGCAAACCTGTGGATAGTTGTCTCAGGCTTGTGGTGCTAACTCTTTCTCCATTATTTCCATACATAAAGTTTCCTGAAGTTTAAATACATTTTAGTCACCCAAAGACTTACAGAATGACTAAGTGAGTGAACTACGTAATCAGTCTATTGTGTTTTCTAGGAAAACTCCATTAAACTTCTCTATTTAGACTTCTGTTTATAGAGATTCTTAGCCCTGAATAGAGAGAAATGTTCCAGAGAGTGAACTATAATCCTAGATTTTAGAATGAAATGAGAAGATTTCAGTTAATTTAATTGTGCCAGCCTTGAAATGCATTTTCAGAAAATCTTCAAACAGTTCACTATGCCACAAAGGAATCCATTTTCAGTGAAAAGGAAATGGCAAATAGTAATGTTCTAGTCATATAATTTCCAAACTCAACCACTAAGAGAATGAGGAATTTACATTGAAACTAAAAGCATATGAGTCACCATGTTCTGCCAAGGAGCCTATGCCATTTTTAAAGATACAATCATGCATTGTTTGCATTCTATTTTTGAAATAATTGAGTTGCCTACCATCTTTTGATCCAGAGAAACTGCTCTGGAATAATAGGACAGTTTGAGAAAATTACCTTTATCTGATTAAAAATATATAGAATGCATCACTCTTTTCATGAAAATGAATGGCAAAACACCTCCCACAATCACATGGCCCTCCTACATAACACTTTTCCTAAGGGTTAGTTTAGGTTTATTATTGGATTATTGTCTGGTCCTCACCCCTCCACCACCCAGAATGCAACCTTTAATAAGAGCAGGCTCCTTGCTCCTTTTTTCCCATCATCTTGGTCTCTTCAGTATGTTGCATACCATGTGTCAAATAGCATTTAACAAGTATTTATTGTAAGAAAATTTTCAAATGAAACCTTATAGGGCTCATAGTCCAGAGTACCTGTGTTGCCAGAGTATATTAGGTCCTTAGATTAAAGGCAAACAGAATTAAAATCAACAACAACAACAAAACCCCAAAAAAGAAGGTGTAATAAAGATAAAACAGAATGCATTACAGGATTTCTCCTTGACTCTAAGGCAGGGGTGTCCAACCTGCGGCCCGCGGGCCAACTGTGACCTGCAATCCATTTTTAATTGGCCCGCAGCAAATTTCAAAAATATATTTAGTTTACTTAAATAAACCAGGTGAGGCAATACGTACTTCACCTCAAGTGAGTGGCCCGGCTGTCTGTGTTTTACCGCATATGGCCCGTGGTAAAGAACGTTGAAAAAAGTTTGGACACCCCTGTAATCTATGGTATGCTCAGAATGGGTCAAATGTGGACCTTGAAGTCATTTTAAATAGGCCTCCATAAGGCCTGAGTTTGCCAAAACACTGCACCAGATACTTTTGACATAAACAGGCACAGACATTTTCCATAGAGTCCCCTACAAATACTATCATCTGTGTTTGCAATTTTTCAGAAAAGGGTTGGAAAGGATTCACCAGATAGAGCATTTAGCTTTTAAACACTGTTCCCATTCCTTTTAATGCACCATTATTCCTGGTTAGACAGATAAGATGCATTGGCCCCATGACCCTGGCAATGAGTTTGCTTGTACATTAAGTCCTCTCTCTCTCTCTCTCTCTCTCTCTCTCTCTCTCTCTCTCTCTGTATTTTTGTTTGTTTATTAAAGATTGTACCGTAAGGGAACTATATTATACCTATTATTTTCTAAAAAAGTGAAAAAGGGCTCAGCAAATGTTGATGTCTGAAAGAGATCACAAAGTTAACATAATAAACACGATTGTGCTCCAGTAAGTAAGGACTGGTAAACTGTGCCAATAAAATAACAACCTTCTAAGTCCTAGACCAAAGATTTTTCACACGTGCAAAGGGGCTTCAGTGACTATTCAGGGAACAACTTTTTAAAAAAGACATTCAAACAACATATAATACTTTGGCTACAATACAAACATATATTTAATAATGACAATTTGCAGAAAGTATTACAGTTTCAGAAAGAAACTGTTCCTCTTCGTGAACTAAGAAGACATACATTATAAAGTAGTTGGTTTGAAATAATCTGTTTCCTGGACCCTAAATGGTAATTAAAGTTCACCCCATTAACACTAAGGAGCATATTAGGAGAATCCAGAACTCTAACTATTCTTTGGCCTGATTACAAGAAGATAATTCATATTTGAAATAGTTTAATATTATAGCATCTCAGGTTTCTTTTCTAAAATCCAGAGCTCCACTTACTCATTTTAATGATTTTAATGCTATACTTTCTTGGAAACTATTCAAATTGGCTCTAGACATTCTTCTTAGATATAAACAGAGTATCTAATCAGTCAGTTACTTCTTTTGAAGCAGTTTTGCTTATTAATAAAATGAATTGCCCCTTTAAACTAAGGTTACAAAGGTCAATGCAATGGACATAATTGAATGTGTAGTAGCAGAGTTTGAAGTTTGAAAACGTAGGTAATTGTGTTGGTTTTGTTTTTTTCGATTAAACAATTACTGCCTACTCTGCACTGCACAGATCAAATCACGGACTCTGAGTTTGAAACTGGTTTTACCACTACCTAGATTAGTGACTTTGAAGATCTATATTCAACTTCTCTGATCTCAGCTTTTTCATATATCAAACAGACTTTTGTGCAAGTATGTTTTGTGCATGAATATCTGTGTGTGTGCATTGGGAGGGGGAATGTTACGCTCTGATTAGTAATACATATATTTTTTCAATTATAGTTGACATTCAATAGTATTTTATATCAGTTTCAGGAGTATAGCAATATATAAATTATATTTGTATAATTTATGAAGTGATCCCCAATAAGTCTAGAACCCACCTGGCAACATGCATAGTTATTAATTATTGACTACATTCCCTACATTGTACTTTACATGCAGGGATTATTTTGTAACTACTAATTTGTACTTCTTAATCCCTTCACCTTTCTAACTGCCCCCTCCCAACCCCTTCCATCTACCAACCATCAGTTTCTTCTCTGTATCTATGAGTTTTCTTGTGGTTTGTTACTTCATTTATTTTGTTTTATTTTAAATTCCACATATAAGTGAAATCACATGGCATTTGTCTTTCTCTGTCTGTGCTATTTCACTTAACATAACACCTTCTAGGTCTATCCATGTTGCCACAAATGGTAAGATTTCATTCTTTTTTATGGCTGAGCACTACTCCCTTGTATATATGTATCACCTCTTCTTTATCCAATCATCTATTGATGGATATTTTGGTTATTTCCATATATCTTGGCTATCGTAAATATGCTGCAATAAAAATAGGGGTGCATACATCTTTTTGAATTAGTGTTTTTGATTTCTCCAGATAAATATCTAGCAGTGGAATTACTGGGTCATACAGTAATTCTATTTTTAATTGTTTAAGGAACCTCCCTACTGTTTTCCATACTGGCTACACAGATTTGCAATTCCATCAAGTATGTACAAGGGTTCCCTTTTCTCCACATCCTTGCCAACACTTGTTTGTTGATTTACTGATGATCTGACAGGTGGGAGGTGATAACCCAATGCAGTTTTAATTTGTATTTATCTGATTATTAGTGACTTTGAGCATCCTTTCTTATTCCTATTGGCCATTGGTATGTCCTCTTTGGAGAAATGTCTATTCAGGTTCTCTACCTATTTTTTAATCAGATAGTTTGTTTTATTTTAATTCTAAGTTGTATGAGTTCTTTATAAATTTTGGATATTGACTGCTCATTAGATGTAACATTAGCAAATATCTTCTCCTATTCAGCAGGTTGTCTTTTCATTGTCTTGAAAGTATGCTTCGCTGTGCAAAAAATTTTACGTTTGATGTAGTCCCATTTATTTATTTTTTCTCTTTTGTTTCCCTTGACCGAAGATATATATCAGAAAAAAAACAAAAAAACAAAAACAAAAACAAAATATGCATAATACGTATATATACATATATATTTTATTTTAATTTCAGTATTTAATTTCAATACTATATAAGTATATATACAAGCTGACATAGGCAGTTAACGCTCTGATGTTGCTCTTATCAGAGCGTTAACTGCCTATGTCAGCTTGTCATATATGTTCCTTTATATGTTATTTATTTATTTTTTTAATTAAAGTTTATTGGGGTGACAATTGTTAGTAAAGTTACATAGATTTCAGGTGTACAATTCTGTATTACATCATCTATAAATCCCATTGTGTGTTCACCACCCAGAGTCAGTTCTCATTCTATCACCATATATTTGACCCCCTTTACCCCCATACCTTCTGGTAACCACTAAACTGTTTTCTGTGTCTATGAGTTTTTGTTTCTCATTCATTTGTCTTGTTCTTTTGTTGTTTTGTGTTTATATACCACATGAAATCATATGGTTCTCTGCTTGTTCTGCCTGACTTATTTTGCTTAGCATAATCTCAAGATCCATCAATGTTGTCACAAATGGTCCTATTTCATCTTTTCTTACCACTGAATAGTATTCCATTGTGTATATATACCACAATGTCTTTATCCATTCATCTATCAAAGGACATTTTGGTTGTTTCCATGTCTTGGTTACCGTAAATAAAGCTGCAATGAACATTGGAGCACCCTTGTCTTTATGTATAAATGTTTTGAGATTTTTTTGGTAGATACCCAGGAGAGGGATTGCTGGGTCATATGGTAATTATATTCGTAAGTTTTTGAGGAACCTCCACACTGCGTTCCATAGTGGCTGTACCAGTCTGCATTCCCACCAACAGTGTATGAGGGTTCCTTTTTCTCCACAGCCTCTCCAACACTTGTTACTATTTGTATTGTTGATGATAGCCATTCTAACTGGGGTGAGGTGATATCTCATTGTGCATTTCTCTGATGATTAGTGATGTTCAGCATTTTTTTATATGTCTATTTGCCATTTGTATGTCCTCTTTGGAGAAATGTCTCTTCAGGTCTTCTGCCCATTTTTCAAATGGGTTGTTTGTTTTTTTGTTATTGAGTTGCATGTGTTCCTTGTATATTTTGGATATTAGCCCTATATTGACGGCACTGGTCTTTGTTATGTTGAGGTATTCCCACTTCGCTGAGAGTTTTTATCATAAATGGATGTTGGACTTTGTCAAATACTTTTTCTACATCTATTGATATGACTATATGATTTTTTTCCCTCATTTTGTTTATATAATTTACCATGTTAGTTGATTTGTGAATAGTGAGCCAACCTTGCATCCAGGAATAAATCTTACTTTATCATGGTGTATGCTGAGTTTGGTTTGTTAATATTTTATTGAGGATTTTAGTATCTATGTTCATCAGGGATATTGGGATATATATATATATATATATATATATATATATATATATATACACGTGTATATATATACACGCATATATGTGTATATATATATATACACACATATATATAATTGTATATATAGTATAATAGTATATATAGTATAATAGCATAAAATGGTATAGATACACACACATATATATATACTATATATAATACTATATATATGTGTGTATATATATATATATATATATATATATATACACATATTTTTTTTTTTTGTAATGTCTTTGTCTGGTTTTGTAATCAGGGTATTGGTGGCTTTATAAAATGAACTAGGGAGCCATCCTTCCTCTTGAAGTTTTTGGAATAGTTTGAGAAGTATAGGAGTTAATCTATCTTTGAATGTTTGGTAAAATTCACCAGTGAGGCCATGCAGTCCAGGACTTTTGTTTATTGGGAGTTTTTCTTTTGATTACTCATTCAGTTTTGTTACTAGTAATCAGTCTGTTCAGATGTTTGGTTTATTCTTGATTCAGTCTGGGAAGATCACATGTTTCTAGGAATGTATCCATTTTTTTCAAGATCGTCAAATCTGTTGACATAAAATTGTTTGTAGTATTTTCTTATAATCCTTTGTATTTCTTTTGTTCCGATTGTCACTTTTCCTCTTTCATTTCTGATTTTATTTATTTAAATCCTCCATTTTTTTCTTGATGAGTCTGGTTTAAAGTTTATAACTTTTTTTTTTATTTTCAAAGAACCATCTCTTGGCTTCATTTATCTTTTGTATTTTTTTTTTAAGACGCTATTTCATTTATTTTCACTCTGATCTTTATTATTTCCTTCTACTCACTTTGGGCTTTATTGTTCTTTTCCTAGTTCCCTTAGCTGTAAGTTTAGATTATTTATTTGAGATTGTTTCTTGTTTCTTGAGGTAAACCTGTGTTACTATGAATTTCCCTCTTAGGACTCCTTTCTCTGTGTCCCATAGCTTTTGGGTCATTGTGTTTACCTCATTGTGTTTATCTCAAGGTAACTTTTGATTTCTTCCTTGATCTAATTGTTAACCCATCCATTATTTAGTAGCATTTATTTAATCCCCATGTGTTTTATATTTGTCAGTTTTTTTTTCTTTTTTCTTTGTAATTGATTTCTAGTTTCATACTAATATGGTTAAAAAAAAAAAAAAAAGATGCTTGATATGATTTCAAACTTCTTAAATTTATTGAGACTTGTTTTGTGGCCTGACATGCAGTCTATCCTGGAAAATGTTCTATGTGCACTTGAAAAGAATGTACATTCTGCTGCTTTGGGGTGAAATGCTCTAACATTGTCAATTAATCCATCCAGGTTAATGTGTCATTTAAGCCCAGTGTTTCCTTGTTGCTTGTCGGTGTAGAAGATCTGTCCATCGATGTCAATGGGTGTTCTAGTCCCCTACTACAACTGTATGACTGTTTATCTTTCCCTTAGTGTCTATCAACATTCATTTTATTAATTAGTAATAAACATTACTATTATTACTTTATTATCAAGGTTCCTAACACCTTAATAGATACAACGTCTTCTCTCTCTTTCTTTCTTCCCTTCCTCCCTTCTTCATTCCTTTCTTTCTTCCTTCCTCATTTTTCTATCTTTCTTTATTTCAAGGTAATTTAAAATATGGTTGGGAAAATTGATTTCTCCATCCATTGCTCTCTCAAGTCTATTTCATTACATCTCTTTTTACAATTATTTATTTTCACTTTTTAGAAACTCTTTTATTCCATTGATAATTTTGAGAAGGATAGCTCATATTCTTCATGTGAAATCTTAGCTTATACATGGATCAACAAAAATTAAAGACAGGGTAAATAACTAATCACCATAGTTATCGTTCTTCCTCTTTAGACAGTGTAGTCAACCAACAAAAGGAAATAGTCTTTCCAATGAATAGAGCTTACTTAGGGCAAAGATTTGGTGATGAGAGTATAAGAAGTCAAATTCTACTATGAATAATAAAATCATAATGAATTTATTTCAATGTGGTGTACAATCTATCCTCAAGTTTTCTTTTTTTGTTGTTCAGTTTTGTTTAATAATTTATTTATTTTTTATTTTAATTTCAATTTCTTTGACAATAATTTTTTCAGACAATTTAAACATTCTTTGTTATGAATCACTATCCTTCTGTTATTTTAAATCATTAATAAACATATTTTTCTTTATTTAATGCATATTTGTTGCCTTACAGCTGCCAATCTGTTTGCTGTCCCTCACTCTTCCCAGGATTTCACTAGGGAATGCCTCAGCAAATTGAGGCCCGATGGAGAGATATCGGAAAAGCTCCTCTGAGAGGAAGCCTCAGCAAAGTGAGACCCAATGGAATTATATCGGCCCCTCCCCTTCAGTGGATTCCTTGGAGTTGTGTGTGTATGTGAAGGCAAAGTATAAGCTAGAACACAATGGGAACTTTCAGAAAGGCAGCCAGCAGGCTACATAACACACAGATCTTGAGATTAACAATCTTTTACCACTTTAGAAGTTAACCAATAAAAGCTATGCATTGGCCCAATTCAGGGATCAGTCCTTTAGGCTTGAGACACTTGGCCCTGCTTGCACTCTATTATTGACTACTGTCTTTTCTTAGCCCTACACCGCCCTTTTGCTTCCCATAGCTCCTGTAGTGCTGGACACAACACATATTGAAAACTATTATATTCAGAATACAATACAAATTCATAAGGGGAATTGGTAAAAACAATGTTACAGTCTTTAATTTGTTTCACACCCAATGATATCTACATTTTTCTTAATGTACATAACAAAATATTACTTGAGATTAGCCAGCAGAAAATTCACTGATATTTAAAAGTCAAAATGTTCTTTCCAAATGGAACATCATTAGCAGCACAAAAGTTTAATAATTTCTCAATTTTAGTGATGGTGGTTATATCTAATTTATATTTGCCTAACAAATATCAACTTTACATGCAATGGCAACAGTGATTAAAACATGTATAACTTTATAATAAACAAATATGAATTAAAAGCACATTAAAGAGAAATAGCATATGAGGGTGCTGGAAAGAGAACTGACTATGGGTGGTGAACACACAATGTGATATATAGATGATATATTACAGAATTATACACCTGAAATCTATGTAACTTCACTAACAATTGTCACCCCAATAAACTTTAACATAAAATACACACACACACAAGAGAAATAGCAAGAAGTTAACATTTAGGAGTATACAGTCTCTATTAAATACTACATTAAGTACTTTTGAAGATTATGACTATGAATAATATTAAAATATTATTAGATAGATGGTTTTGAATGCATCATTCATGACTAGTAGAAAGTATTCCATGTATAACCACTATATACAGTCGCTCATGTATTCTTTACAGCCTTGCCAGATAAGAATTATTATCCTTACCATGATGAAGAATTAAAACTGAGGCTCTAGATGTTTAAAAATGTCCTTGCTATGTTTAAGTACTTGATAGGAAGCCAGAATTCATGATTGTTCCAATATATCTTGCTATTGCTCAAACTGGCATGCTGTTAAAATTGCTTATAAAGCATGCACAAAAAAGACACCTGTAAACATATAACTGACAATAATATCCTGATATTTTCAAATACTCAAAGGTATCTAGCACAAAGAAAGACTCTCAAAATTTGCAATGTAATACATTACACCTAGTAAGAAGCTTAAAAACCAGTCTAGTACTTCCCTATGTCCAAGAGAAAACTAGGACAAAGAGTTAAATGATTTAGCCAATTTGATATCTAGAAGTTCCAAAGTCCAGAATCAACATCAGTCTCTTGAATTCCTTTCTAGAGCTCTCCATATTATATCAAGAAAGTAGATTTAGTTATGATGCACACATTTCTTTTCCGAACCTAAAAGACGAAAGATGCTAATTCTCAATAATAGAAAGAAAATATTCAGAACTGTTGACTATCTTAATCATCTCCTATAATATTAGCAAAAGCTTTTAAAAAGTGATAATATCTAGTTATAAAACATTTTGCCTAACAGTCTTTCTCAATATTTTAAGAACTATATCATATGTTTTTCAAAAACAATACCAAGTACCAATAAGTCTCATGATCTTCTTTCAAAATCTATAATTAATAAAACGCTTAGAAAAGGCATGTTTTATTATGAAACTATTATTTAAAATATTTTATCAAGAAAAATAGAACTTTTTAAAGAGCGTTTCTAGTATTTTTAATTTGCTTTGCAGTTAAATGTCTGTATTACCAGGAATATGTATAAATACTAACAATCATTGCAGAAGTTGTATAAAGCTAATGCTATTTTAAATACTTTGAAGAATAAAGCAATATTTCTGATGTGGTATACAAATCCTTTTTGCTTTATAGTCTTTATGGAGTATATAAATCCCTGAATGAATACATTGAACTGGCTGATGTCTTCTATGCTCCAAAAAAAAATGATGCCAACATATCTCTAGGATTTGTAAGCAATGAAAATGTTATAGCCAACTGATGAGAAATCATTGGTGTCCTGATTGTTTATCCGCACTCATCAGGGATTTACATTTCATTCAAACTCTTCCACCTATCATCCCTTGTAATCAATGGTACACATAGTTGAAATATATGAAGGATGGTGTATAGTCTGATCAGGTAAAACAGGATGAAAGTCAGTGATTCATACAGCAATAAATCCACCATTTGGGTTAAAATACATTATCAACAGAGACACCTTAATAGAGGGAAAAAAGGAATCTTTAAAGCTACATCACATAAATATACTGATAACATAATTTTCTTTCAAAGACTAGATTTGAATTCAGCATTCATATACTGACAAGCTAATAGTTACCACTTAGTAGAGATATAGCTAAGTGAAGAGTTAGCTATATATAAATATTCCATCCACCTATGTTAAACATATGGAACCCTTTATACAGAAACATTTAGTTAGCACCAGAGGATGTTAGTTGATATGGATTAATAAAAGGCGCATGTGGATTTAAAAATGACTTGAATTACATTTTCACCCTAACTGCTTATTTTATCTTAACAAGTCACTTAATCTCTGTATTCGTTTTTTAAAACTACAATCTAAGAATATTTGTCTTTATTTCCCACTGTGCTATTTTAAAGATGAAATAGTGTAACATTTGTAAAAGCTCTCTGAAAATAAAGACGCAATATACTAATGCACTTCATACTAAGAAAAGGCTACAGTGGTCTCCTTTGATAGCTTCTCCCTGAGCAGAGAAAAGTGACCTCGGTACTACAGAGTGCTGGCTCACTTCCCTAAATCCCGGTTTTACTTGGAGTTTATTACCTGGATCATTACTGTCAAACAAAGTGACATACTGACTAATTCATTAGTGGTTTTGGACAAGACTGGTCATCAAACTTCTTTAAGATAGAATCTTTAGATTAGATTCTTTAGATTAAAATCACTAGAAAATTGCAAACTCTTTATAAAACTCTAGTTTTAGAGTGATATGTTAGAGAATTGAGATACTGCAATCGATATTGAGCCAACGATGGATTATTGCTGTTCTTCAGAAATACTGTTTTGCAAATATTGGATGTACTATTTCTTTCCATGGCTTGCAATTTATATTAGAAATATGAAGTATTGAATCAAACTAAATATAATTTGTTCCAAAGATGCTCAATATTAAACCAAAATGAAATCATTATTACATTTTGGTAGACTACAAGCAATATACCTCATTAATATGATACACATCACATTACAGTCAACCCTTGAATAACATGAGTTTGAATTACACGGGTCCAACATGTGAAGATTTTTTTCCCATTAATACCATAAAGGTATTTTTTCTTCCTTATGATTCTCTTAACATTTTGTTTTCTCTTACATTATTACAAGAATACTATATATATATATATATATATATATATATATATATATATTACAAAATATGTGTTAATCTAACCATTTATATTATCAATAAGGCTTCGAGTCGGCAGTAGGCTATTAGTATTTACATTTTTGAAGAGCCAAAAGTTACACATGGATTTTCGACTGCATGAGGGATGGCACATTTAAATCCCCCATTGGTCAAAGATCAACTGTGTTTCAATTAACATGAAATTTATATTAACTTTTCTTGGTAATACAGAAATAGGTTTTTCCTAGAAAGAAATTCTAAATAAGAAAATTTTACCTGATATATATCATTTAACTATTATCACTTTATCATATTTTAAGAAATTACATTTAGCGGTTTGATTAATTTAGATTCCCATGCAAAGACAGCATTCCATATGTATATTTCAGTTCTTTCAAAAATGGTTTATATAGCCATTTACAGTATATTGTGTTTCACACAATAATAGAACTACTATAAATATCCCAGGAAAAAAAATTACACAGCTAATTCATGTGTGTATATTATTCCCAGATTCAAGTTAAAGATGTTTAAATATTTTAAGCAGATTATTGTAAAATTGTCATGTCAGCTCATGCTTGTAGTTTCTCTTTACTTAGAAAGCATTGTCAATGTTGATTTGATTTTTTCATGAGGTACAAAGTATAGGAAATGATTTATACTTTTTTTTAAACAGCTTAATATTACATGGATTTCTCTAGAGAGTGAAATAAATCAAGTTCATTCCACCTAAAGTACTGCATAAATTTACTTGAGTTTATATACACCATTCTTTAAATGCTTAAGGCACCAGCTCCAGTCATATCCATTTGTTAGTCTTACCTTAGTACAAAGGATAATAATTGGTCAATAAAATTACTTAAAATCCCAGTCATGTTTTAGAAAAAGAAATATAAATGGAAAAAAGCAGGGAAGAGGAAGATATATGGTTTTAAGATATAATAAGGTAAGGAACCAGAGATCTTATTGACACCATATAAAACATATGCACAAAATATGAATCAATCTAAACATAGCCCCATATGTAAAGATTGACCTGTGCATTTTTTTCACTTTAACCAATTAAGTTAGCTATATAACATATGATTAATAAGAATGAACTAAAGATATCTGTTGGCTCATCAGGATATAGTAGTGCTTTCTTCATTGGATTATTACTGATAATATTCATAATAACAAATGAAAAAAGTATTTAGTACAGTACATAGAACATAATGAATACAAAATAAATGTTTCTTGCTCTATCTTGTTTGTAAACTCCATGAATGAAAGAACAAAAGCTACCTAATTACTTATTAGTACCATTCCTTTCATAGTGTCAAGTACATAATAAGAGACCAACAATGGCCATTTTTTGAATACATAAATAAAGAGAAAGTTCATGATTGCAGTCCTGGATTCCATATTTGCTTGGCTCTCTGCTTCAGTTTGACATTTCAAATTGGAGAATAAGCTGAGAACAAGTAAGTTTAAAACAAGCCACACATGAACATGGTTTCTAAATAAAACAAGAAAAAAAAAACAACAACAACAACAACAAAAACCTAAAACACCACAGGCTAATGGACAAGATGGGTTCATACAGACCTTAGAAAGATAAATAAACAAGCCTCTATTCAGTGGACTTGGTGAAAGAGTGAAGGGCTTATATAGAGATCCAGTGCAACCCATCTGACAAACCAATGATTTGTTAAAAAAAAAAAAAAAATCCTCTTTATTTGAAACTTTTTTGTACTTTGTCTTTATAAGTCCTAGTTTTGCCTTTGGTCAGGGCAATATAATTCAGTCAATTTTCCTGGGTATATATAAGTCAACATTAAGCACTTTAACTAATTGCCTCTGAGTTATTCTTTTATATTGGCATTGTGTAATTCATGTTAATAAAAAATAAAATTCATAAATAGGAGGGAGTTGTGTTTTAATGTATTTAGTATTTAGATTTCCTTTTATTTTGTTTCAAGATACAGAATGCTTTGATAAGTATTGGCTTTATTAAGAATATCTCATTTAACAAAAATAACATGAATTTCAATAAACATGATAGGCAAAGAGATAAACAAGAAGTATAAAACACAGTTTTGAATGCTCTCCTTCTGGTCAGGAGTAATTTCAGTTGTAGTTAAGACAGTTTTGATATGTTAGATGCGGCGCAATTTGAAATTATCTGTATGAGAAACATGCATGAGTATGTTAGGCTGCCAAGATGTGAGATGTATTTAACCCCTGTTGTTTTATTCTCTGCCTAGGATGCCTTCTTTTATTTTATTTTATTGTTTAATAGACTTTTCTTTGGAGAACCACTTCCGTTGCTTTTCATGTAGTAGTTAGAGTGCCACACCTACCATCAATGACAACCTAGAGGCCTAAATAGGACTAACTGATTATTCCCTGTAGTTTTATTTATACATGCCAGGAGAGAGAAAGCCTCCTTCCCTTACCAATTGCAAAAACAAAGAAACAAAAAAAAGAGTTTCAATATTGGGATATCAGTAGCCTTAAGTAGCCTTATCTAGGTGTACAAACCCTGACTGAAAATAAAAACCCAACACCATGGGACACACAAAAACAGACATAAAAGGAGGAATCTGCATCCCTGGATATAGCCAAGCCTGAAGAATTCCCTGTAACATTTTTTATTGCTTAAGCTGATTTCACCTGGTTTTATTTATCTTACAACCAAAGGAGCCCTAGAAAGTATTAGTTGAGTAGAATCTTCATGAGAACATTTATGAAAAATGAAACATGAATACGCTTTTGATATAAATGAAACTGAAAAATTTAAACTACAAAGTAGTATATAGCCCATTAAATGTAAATAATAATCCCTCATTTTAAAATTTCTTAGTGTGTAACTATACCAAATCACTCAATTTTGAGGATCTTCAAATATTAACGTAAAATTCTATTTATACATACATTTTGGGTGCTTCTGTCTTTTATATAAAGAAAGCAGAACCAGATCAATGAGAATATTCAAATGATTCAGACTGTAGATCTGTTTGGATGATATTATTACAAATGAAATTCAAATAAAAATCTAACTATTGAACTTTTGGCTTGAGTTTTAAACTCTTTTTAATAAAGTAATATATTTTATATAATTTTTAATGTAAATATTACATTACATTCTTTAAGTCTTCTCTTCAGCAGAGGTATTCCTAGTTATATTATTTCTCTGCCTGAATTCATCCTTCCAAGTTTCCTTACTTGTGCCTGAATTTTTCTTTTACTCTTGTTTCCTCTAGGTCAGGCTTCTTTTGCTCTCTCATATTTTGGTCTCCCACTGACTCTCCTCTTATCTCCATGGCATGTACCCTTAGGCATCTCTTTCACTGACTATCATTTTACTTTTTCTTCTGTTCCTAACACTTCATTCTTTCTCCCTCCATCTGTATTATTTCTTAGCAGCACCCTTATATACAAACAGAAAAAAAAATCCCTTGATACAATAAATTAGATTTTAAGAAGGCATTTCAAAGATATTGCCGTCATTTTCTTTATAAGAAGTCTATGATGTGTGATATTCAAAACAAATCGTTGCTAGAAGTGTTCAAATTCACTCAACCACTACCAGGAAAATACCTGAATTGTCTGTTGTTCAGGATGCAAAATATAAGTTTCAAACTTTGCTGTCAATTAAGCAATAAAGAGCAAAATTTTCAAAATATGAATAAACAATTTAATAGGAATTAATATAAATTAGTTTCATAAAAATGATACATTAGCAAATAAAGATGTAGGCCTTTGATAAAATATATAAATCCTGAATATATTTCCATGTCTTTACTTTCTTTTGATATTTCTGTTTTCTCTCTTAGTATAGAAACAATTTGCCTGTATGCAGTTAAATTCTTCAACCATATATGACCTCATTCTCTGTCTTTTTTAAATTAAGTTTATTGGGGTGACATTGGTTAATAAGATTATATCATTTTCAACTGTACAATTTTGTAAAACATCATCTATATCTTCACTGTATGTTCACCACCCAGAGTCAGTTCTCCTTCCATCACCATATATTTGACCCCCTTTACCCTTTTCTACCTCCTCTGCTCCCCTTTACTCTCTTGTAACCACTAAACTGTTGCCTGTGTCTATGAGTTTTTGCTTGTTTGTCTTGTTCGTTTGTTGCTCTGTTTTATATCCCACAAAGTAGTGAAATCACATGGTTCTCAGATTTTTCTGTTTGATTTATTTTGCTTTGCATGATAATCTCAAGAATGAGAAAATATCAAAGCCATGCCTGGACAGAGAATTAGGACATCATGTGTCTCTTAGCAGTGAAATTTTTTTTAATCTCCATGAATTAAGTTATAGACAACAAACTAAGATTTAGCAATAATAAAAACTACCAAGACATAAACTTTTCCCCAACATTTGGAAAAATCCTAAAGTTTTCTCCAGGGAATAGAGTTATGCTTAGGGTCTTTTATCTGTCCTTCACTTATCTCATTTTTGGGTTGCAATTGTTTAGGTTATGGGTGCCCACATATAGCTGCATCCCAGAATCATCCATTCACTACTGTTCTCCGAGCAAAAACAGCCTTGGGTTAGAGGAATGGATAAATGCCTTCTCCTCTGCTCATGCTTTCCAAGGAAATAGCCTTCATTTCATGACCTCCTCACATGTGCGAGGCAAGGAAGGGTAGTGAGTTCCCACTAACCAGTAGTTAGCATGACCAATAGATACTTGGCTTTCAGGGCATAACTTATATTTACTAAAACAATACTCCAAACATTTTGGTAAATTTTTCCTGTATATACTTTTGGAACATTCATGCATATATACTCATAACATTTTGAAACTCTTGATCATAATTTTTAAAGTGGGAAGTGCTAATATATAATTTATCAAGGGAACAATGCATTGATCTGTCCTCCAGAATATACTTCACAAATTACCAAAGTAAATAACTGACCACATTTGTCTGTGAGTTTATCTTGCTAGTTCTTTGAAGTTCTAGTCACCATTGCCTCTTTGATAAATGGTTTTAGAACAGATGGGATAAGTTTCTGGATAATTCTCCTGTCATATATAAATATACTTTTTTCAATAAATAACCTCGCTGAAGTAAGGGATATGTCCTTCCACTCAAACCATCACATGCCTCACCTAATGTGTTAACACATTCCATAATGAGAAGAGCAGAAGTGGCTACTAAATATCTTATTTAAACCTACTCAGATTTGAGTGTAAATGTGGAAGTATCCATGCAATTCACAAACTGCTGCATGAGCCTGTGTTTATAATAGCAGTATTTGATGATGTTGGCACTCTTGATCATTTTCTGTCTTTGAAGTTACTGAATTCAATGATCCATCCTTTGTGTTTATTTATGAGGACTGTGAACATCATAAACAATTTAAGATGTTTAGAATTAAATGTTGAGTTCCGATGGCAGAAAAATGCGAAGTTGGGTAAAATTGATAAGCATAATTCTCATGTATCTATTATCTTTTTGTTAATAGAAGTTCTTTTTCCCAGACAAAACAGAAGTGGTAGGGAAAGGCAGGGAACTATCTGATTTCAAATTTATGAATACTAAGAGAATAACAAGCATGCCTGTTTTGCAGGTAGCATTCCAATGTCAAAATAGTTCACAAAATACAGTGAACTATTGACTCAAACAACTGGTATTCCAAGTAATTGGTTGTTCAAAGGAAGAAAAGCAAGTTTCAGAGCCTCAGTGTCATTAAACACATGTCTCTATTTCTCTGGCTTCCTCCATGATGGCTTCGTTTCCAGGTTGGCTTTCCCATGAATGGTAGCAAAGATGGTCATCACAAACTCTCATGCACTACCTACACCACTTCTGGTCTTCCCATGGCCTTACCAAAAAATAATTTATTTCCAGGTATCTCTGATAAAAATCTTAAGATTGACTCTATTTTTACCTAGCTTGGGTTATATTAATGACACATAATCTAGTCATAATTATCTGGGAACAGAATGAACTAGGTAATACCCAAATTGTACTCAGAGTAAGGTTTTGAAACCAATGGGCTAAGGATAGGTGAGAGGTAATCCACCAAAGGAAAGCAAGCATTGTTTTAACAAAATAATGAACAAAAGTATTGCAGTCAGTCAAAACCAATTTCTTTAATAAAATGCAAGTATTACAGAGAAACCTTTCCTAGAGAACTCAAACATTCTTCATAAGCAATTGAGGAATTCCAGGAAATAGGCGGTGGTAAAAGTTGAAGATAGAAGGTCAGGTAGGAATAAAAAAAACATGTGTATCTTAATATTAGTCGAAACATAGTGTTCACAGCACTGATAGCAGGCTTTGAATGTGATTAGGAGACCAATCTTCTTACTAATAAAGTGAGGACCCTGATAAACTACCCAATTAAGTTTGCCTTAAATCACATTTTACTTATTTTGAGATACAGCATAATGTCAGAAGCATATATAATCATGCTTATTAGAAAGAATATTAGAGTGGAATTTTTATAGGTCATTATTTTTAGCTTGCTGGAATGCTAATTAGAGTTAAAATTCATGTTCAAAAAGTATTTACATGTAAATAACTTCAAAAAATACTGCTTTAGATATAAACAGAATATGTTGCACTTTTCAAAAAAATAAAGAAAAGACAAAGACAATGCAAGAATTTGGTCTAGTTTGGGTTGAATATGTTTATAACTAAGGTAGGCCTTGGAAGAAAAAAGGTCAAAATCTCTTGAGTAATATCTGATGACAATGAAAATACTACAATGTTCTCACTGATGGGGTTTAGAACACAACCCCAAAATATGGCATATTGCATATTTTAAGCTAAAAGAGTTTGAGAAAACAGCAAAAGCAGAAGGTAACTCTATCCTTCCCTCACCCGTTTCTCCTGAAACAGGTCATACAAGCCACATAGGAGAGGTACCCTCTCTGTACTCCGAGAGTCCTTATCTCTGAGGACAATGGTATACCGAGAAGACTCTTGACAAACAGGTGTTTCTAAGCTTCTCCCAGTTCACTATATTTACCTCATAGTCTTTGACCTATATCATATTTCTTTACAACTATCCACTCAAAATCAAACTTAACATAAAAAAAGTCAAGTTTATTTCTCTGGGTCTTCATTTCTCATGAAGACTCTAATATTATGTAAAACATACATTAAACATGTTTATATGTTTTTCTCCTATTACTCTGTCTTTATCAGTTTAATTTTCAGACCCTGCAGGGACCCTAAGAACGTCACAAAAAAAGTTTTCCTCCCTTACGTCTTTTTATGCAGAAGTCGATATTTCTAATTATAGCATAGCCAATGGATTGTTCAGTCAACAAAAACAAAAACTTTCTTTAATATTCCAATTCAAACAGTATGCTGTTGGGATCTTAGGTATAAGTTTATGTTTGTCTTATCTAAAACATATATATATATATATATATATATATATATATATATTTAAAAAAATAAATATATATTTTATTCAAACACCTTAATAGTTAAAATATTTCTTCTATACTACACATTTATGAAAGTATTAACCATTGTTACTAGCATTAAGCAAAGTATAACGACACAAGCTAATGCATGTGTGTGTTGTGTTTGTTTGTTTATCATGGAACAGGAATATTTTTCAATCACATTCACATATTTTAAATGGAGGATAGCTGCAAACGCTGTTGGCATCTTGAAATAATCTTTTTTGCACTATGCTTTTAGAGCCTACATTTGTGTCACAATTTAAGTTGATTTTAGCAACTTGTAGTTCATCCTTGACTACTTGTCATGATTAGATATTCAACTAAGGTATACACCGCAGACCATCTGTGAGAGGACATTATTTCATCTGTCTCTCAGGGAATAGGGAGACTCATTTTGAGGAAAGGCCCACCCCTGGCTTTTTGTGAAAGCAGGAGAGTGCCAGGTGGTTGGTACAGATAAACACAAAAAATAATAGTGGAGAAAAAAAAAAAACACCCGAGGTCTTTGCCAGCAAACCTTTGTGATATTTCTGTATACTACAACAGGTGGCAACCACTGAGATCCCTATGCCATGTATGTGTACAGAGCCAGAATATGATTCACATTTTGTAGCTCACATTTCATGAGGTATTGAAAACTCAGATGTTAGGAAGTTTCAAAGTTCAATAACAGCAGAATCTAATATCATGAAATCCTCCCTTTCTCAACGTGCTTGTACTTATATTGCTAACTGCAGAAAAGAGCTCTTGGGAGTAATTATCAGGATGGGTGGTGTTTAAGTTAAATGTTAATACAGACTATTTAGCCTTTTTCAAAGTTTCAGGAGACAGAGTACCTATTTCCTTGGAAAACTGGATGGTTGTCTATTAACATGCAAATGTGATCTCTGAGGCCCAATTTTTAAAAAGTTAAAAAAAAAAAAGAAAGGAATTTTTCAATCAACTTGAGGAATAGACAGAATTTTTACCAAGATTTCCTTGTCCTGAGCTCAGTACAAAATGATGGAAACAAACTGGAGTGGAGAATAAGGCAAAGGAAAACCCATATGATCTGTTTCAGGAGAGATGAGTGAGGGGAGCTTTTCTCATCTATCTCGCTTTAGAATTTATTACACACCCCAGGGAGGTAATGACTTCTATGAACCACTGTCAAACCTGTCTAGCAAAAAATAATTTAAAATAAAATAAAATAATTTACTTTATTTATAAAATAAAATAAACTCCATGAGACCAGAAATTTTACCTTTATTTATTTATTTTTTTAACTCTTGTGGTCCCACTACTCAGAATTGCATTCGCACACAGTAAGTATTCAATGCCTTTATCAAATAACTGAACAAATTTTAAAAGATTGAAAATCACTTGTATTAGAGTAGTGCCTAACCTGATGATGTTCTACAATGTGTCATTCTCTGTGCAAATATTTATACAGATTAGCCAGTATAATCACTGTGAAAACCTCTGAGAAAGGTGGTATTATTCTTATTTTATAGAAGACAAATTGGAATTTACAAATATGTTAAGTTGTCCAAAGTCATGCTTTTTTCAAAGCACAGAGTCATTCCTACATAGCATGGTATAATCCCCCAGAGTGTAATGGAACCGATAGCACTTTGCCAATAGAAACACAATTTCATAGAAGACAGGAGAAGCTTTGTTCACACAATCTTCCATGCTTCACATGGCAAGGAAATTCTGATCATGCTTAGGATTCATAACTCATTAAGTACTCTGAGCGGTAATATGAGAATCACTGTCTAAACAGTAATACGAGAATCCACCTTTTCTCTGTAACAGTATGTGCAGTGCCATTGTGTGAAATATATTCTGTACACATTGTGTATATCCTAGTTGAAAATAAAATCACATAATGCACCTAGAATAAGAAAAAAATTACATCAATAAAAATAGGAGAGCAAAATTAGTAGTATGTTAAAGTTTCCATTGCCAGAAAAAAATGTGCAAGAGAGAACAGATGAAAAGAAAGAGATAGAGAAGAGAAAAAAGAAGTGGTGGGGTTGGGGTAATAATCTGTCTGTCTATCTGTGTATCTATCTATCTATCTATCTATCTATCTATCTATCTATCTATCTATCTATCTAGATATCTCAATGTAGTGAAATAAGGTAGTTTCATTTTGAGGGCCTTACATTCTGTGAAATATTTTACACTTTTACTCTAAAGAGTAAAAAATTATACCTGAATTGAATTCTCTTAGTACCTGACTCTGTTTTAAATTATTTCAAGGCTTAACTACCTGTTAAAATTTATTACTAGGTAATTTATAAATCGTTTATAGTGTTAGTATCTTGTCAAGCATAAAAGCTAAGTATAAATTTCTATTACCCAAGTCAATATGATTAATGCAAACTATGAAGAGTAAAACACCTGCCTTTATACAAATGAATGTCAGAGTGATAAAAAGATTTTTCATACATTATAAATAGAGTGACTCAGAACTTAACGAAAATATTTTACTCTGTTTCAGGGGAAAAATCCAAATTAAAATCTTTTATTAAGAAAAACAAAAAGCTGGACTTACTCAAATTATGAAGACTAAGATAAATCAAAACACTTGTGCTGTTAAATTTAGTGGATAAAAATTGGTAAAAAATAATTGAGGACTTTCAGGTCTTTTATTATTTCTATATGTAGCTATCCTAGATAATCTTACACTTTACTCTGATTTCACCTGTTCAAGAATATTGCTCCGGCTATCATTCTTATCATATCCACTCTCTATTCTATCATACTCATTGGCACATAGTCTCATATCTTTATTCTTATGAAAACCTCACAGGATTTATTTATAGCAATATCTACAATATACAATATTGTTTTTCAAGAGCTCTCTATACTCTTGTTTACATGTCTTGACTCTCATTCACACTTGAACCCATTTTAATTAGCCTCTTGTGTCTATCACACAACTGAAACTACACTTTCTACGATCAGATTACTAAATCCAATGGTCAATTCTTCGTGCTCATCTTACTTGAATTATTAGCAGCAATTTTATACATTTTCTTACTCTCTCCTTATTGAAAAGATATCCTTATTGCATTTCCACTCTCAACACTCTTCAAAATGTCCTTCTACTTAACTTCTTACCCTACTTTATTGAATCTTCCTCTTGTCTCTGACCTCTAACATTGGAGTACCAAAGGGTTGAGTGCTTAGATTTACTCTTTTCTCTATCTACATTCACTCTCTCTGTTTATAATATCATCTAGTGACTTGTAATTCCATTTATAATATAAAGATTACCAACATTACATTTCCAATCTGAACCTCTCCTCTGAATTCCATACTCATAGTCTACTCCTCACTTCTAAGGAGAAGTTCAATAGAGATACCAAACATAATGTCCAAAACCAATCCCTCATCATCTCCTTCAAACTAAATACTTTTGTCATCTTTTCTACTTTACTTAAAGGCAACACCATTTTACTCAATAAAATAAGGATGTGCCCCTCTCCTTAGCACTTTTTTTTGTTCCAGTTGAACGCAGAGATAATATATTGTGTTTTTTTTAAATTAAACTAGATCTCATGTGAATTAGAAAAATCATGCATTGCATATGAGAGTTCCAAAACCTTAAATGTCACCTTTCTCTGGTAGACCTTATAAATATTTTGTGGCAAGTCAAATTAAAAATAGTTGAACATTTCTTTGCTACATTGATTTAAGAAATTGAACATTATATACAACCTACTCCTAAATCCTATTAACTGTACTTTTAAAATATCATTTCAGATCCAAGAAGAATTTAAACAAATTAAAAGAAAATGAAAACACCAACTTGTATACATTACATAATATCACTGTATAAAATTTTGAATTCAAAGAATACTGATTTTAACAGAATCTTAGAGGCTCTTTAGTGAAACTTACATCTCAGAAATAATTTTATTCAAGAGCCTGAATCGCATCATGATAAAACTAAAAGGGGAATTGTATTCACTTATTTCATGAGGACATGTGTATGTTTATACAATTCTGATAATATGTTTAAAAATTGGTTAGTGTGTTTCTAAGCAAATAAGAGTGGATTGGATTTATTTATGTGCCATATAAAATATACTCCCTTAAGAGTGGAAATGTAATGACTATCCTTCATCACACGGAGATGTTAGCGTTGGGAAATTATTGGAAAATAAGGTCAATAAGAATAGGTATGGCAGTCTAGGTCTGAAAATATGATTAAAGAAGTGTCAATTCTTAATAATTTTTGTGAAAAGCCAGCACTAATCTATTACGATTCTTGTTTTGCAAGCCTGGGTTTGTACCACTGGAGGCAAATCACCAAAATAGTCATCATCTCAAAACTTCTGTCGGGAAGAGAGTGTTCTTAGCTATTAAACAGTATGCAACTTAACACATGTGAAGAAAACTAGGGTTTTTAAAATTTATTTATTAAATTTATTGGGGTGACACTGGTTAGTAAAATTATATAGTCTTTAAGTGTACATCTCTATAATTCATCATCTGTTTTTTAACATCTATTTTCATTCTGAACTTTTAAATCAATCTGATATACCCACATGGACAAGTTTCAGATCTCAAAACAAAGTGTACTAAACCACAAAGTACAATCCTTTTTTTTTTAACTTTTTAAAAATTATATGATTCCATACAATTAAGTTCCTTAAGCAATTCATACACTAGACTCCAACTCCTATTTATGACATTCTCATCTTAAACTTGGTCTTTGCAGTTGGGTTCTCTAGATTTGACTTTGAATCTAGATAAGATGTATGTTTAAATATCAACCCCAACATTTAATAGTTATGCAGCCTTAGGCAAGTTGCTTGTCGTCTCTGAGCCTGAGTTGCCTCATCTATAAATTAATAATAACTTCAATAATAATAATAATAAAAGCTGCTAGTATTTATTGAGCTAAATAGCATTTAATCTGTAAATCTCCATTTTAGATTTCAGAAAGCTGAGCAGATTCAAAGTCAGTTATGCAGGCCCAAACAAAATTCAATTTTTCAAATTCATCATTGTTTGGGGGTAATACATCATATTTATAAGGGTTGTTTGGCGTTGGGATAATGAGCTTGAGGTACCTATTGTCATATTGCCTTAAAAATTCTTAAAAAAAAAAACCTCAATAAAAGTAAGTATGAACAGAGTAAGTTCATAGTACATATTAACTCCTGCCATTAAATTACAACAATGTCTATTACTAATAAAACAACAGCAACATTACTATATCTGCATTATTAGAACTTACAGTGTGAATCTGGGATTTCTGGGTGCTCCAAGTTAAGTTTCATTTTTGGAGTACCCACCCTCAGTTCTGGACATCTATTCCAGTGCCTAGTGTAGTTCTGTATTAGCCATGTGAGAGAGGGAACTTAGATTAATATTTGTATTAAGCAGTGAAACATTTTTCATTTAATATTAAAACTGATAATTATTTTGGCCTTCAGGAGAATAATCTCAACACAACACCAAAGATTTTTAAAAAGTCAATAGAAAGCAGGTGCCCACTCATATTATTGAGATTTCAAACATCTTACTCAAACTTCAAATTGAAATTAATCTCATAATCAAAAGGGAAAAAAATCCTTAATGTCATGTCTGCAAGTAATTAGGATGACATCACCTTGCTATTTTAAAAGGATATTTCACAAAGTGTATAAACATATGTGTGTACGGTCATGATGCTTCATAAAGTATGAATACCAAGAAATCCTCCATTTTATCCCTAAAATGACGGAATCCTGCTTGAATTGGGCATAGTGAAATGCATTACCTTACACATTGTTTAAAATAGTATATATGCACTCGTGAAATATACATGCAAAACAATCTTTATAAAATAATTGTACTTTGTATTATTTTGGTTACAAATATAAAAAGTTTTGTTAAGGTTTAAAACCATATTCATTTAATAAATCATCATGCTTTATTATCTAAAATAGTCAACTTTGTGAAGTAGGAGCTTTACTCAGCTGTTAGCTGATCTGGGTTACCAGACACACAATAAATCCCTTTACATCCCCTTGTTCTCTTGACTTACCCTTTATGTTATCATGTACATACAAGGGTGCAATTACAGTTAAAAATTATGACAGAGTATGATATCCCCTTGTAAGTTTTTATTTTAATGAGAACTACAGAGATTAAATTCTCTTGTGTGTGTGAGTTTGAAAGATTAATGAAGACATATTTAATTAAGTGGTTTTGGGGAATGTTTTAAAATAGCAAAACTGAACTAAGTAAACTAGGTTTAAAAAATTCATAAAATTATTACATGAGCATTTAGTGTGTTCTTTGGCCAATTTCCTTTCATATTTGACCTACAATTTTTAATAGTATATGAAATATGGCATGTAATTGAATGAAAATTCACCCATCCATTCATTATTCAACAATTATCAAGTACCTAAACCAAGCTATGTAGTAGTTAGGATAAAACAACAACAACAACAACAGCATAAATAACAAATCTCTTTTGCTTTGATTAAAATAATTATCAAAAATTTTTAAGATTTAATTTTGTTAATATGTACCCTGTACTGAAATTAAAGATGTTTAAATATTATAAGCTGGGATTTTAAATATCTTTCTATTATACCATTTATCACACCATACAAAAGTTATTTTATATCTATATTTATGAGCTCTTTAAGGGCAGGGACCATACTGAGTATTTAATGACAACTTTTAGGATCAGTAATACGTATTTAAATGATACAAATCAATTAATTTTAAGGTTATGAAATACATTTAAAATCTATTCATTACACACTTATTTTGTTTTTAATATAAATTTCCTATTCAACATACAATTACATGTACTAACTTTTGCAATGATAAATCCTGTACTTTAACAACAAAGATTTAATAGCATTTTCAGTTAAGCAGGACACATGATAATTTCTTCATGTTCTCTCATCTGCAGACATCATTTTATTCTTTTGAAAAATGTGTAATCAATTGGCTCAAAATTCATTAAAATGCTAAAATACTTTAAAATACTGAATAAAAATTTAGAAAATTAAAAATATATTATAAATAGTAAAAAGGACTACTGAAGACTCCTTTAACTCTAATAATAAAACAAAAACCTAGTAATAATACTACATGGTAATCCAAAGTATAAAGTCAATATCAATATACTTGTTTATATCAGTTCATACTAATATAAATACATGAGTCATATGAGTTTATACTAATAGAAATAAATGATTGAATGAATTGGGGGAGAAGAAACAAATTTCTCATTTAAGAAGAATTCCAAATAATTATGTAGATATGCCATGCTGAAGGAAGGAGAGTATATGTAACTCCTCAGTTTTCAAGTGTGCACTGTGTTTAGTGACTTCTTACCAAAGTGTACAGTATGGAAAAAGGTAAAAAAGGGTGACTTTACAGTGGGAAAATCCTATAAACACAACTTCAGCAAGGTGATCATGGTCAATATCAACAGTCATAAATCATGTTGACAGTATGTAGCCTTGACATTATGTGACTCTAAATATGTGTGCAGTGATGTGCAAACATTAGGTGCGTAACAACATGGAGGCATGGACAGAGTACAAAGTACACAGTCTAGGGAATTTACAGGAAGCCATTCTCTGCTTGCTATGCCATAAGCTGCTTGTGTACATTTTAATAAGTCATTTAATCCCCCTGGTCCCCAGTTTGCTGTGAAATGAATGAAAAGAGATGTAAAAGTCGAAAGGCCTCACCTAGCTCTGTTGTTCTATTAATTAATGTATAGAAAGCTGTAACCTTCAGAGAAATTACAATCTATGTGAGAAAACTATACTTGCCACTATTGAAACAAACTAAAACAACTTTAGGAATGGAGCTTAGGCTAAGGTCGTCTTCTGTGTGTTTATATTCTGAGGACCCCAGAGAAACTGAGCACCTTTACGAAAAAATTAGGAAGTGGGTGAAACTGAAGGACCACTTTGAAAAACTGATGGATAATGGATGAGTGAAGAACACCCTATATCCCAAATAGTTGGAATCTGACTCTTAGATAAATATACAATTTTACTTCAGTTCCAGTCTTTGACGAAGATAAACCATTCCTTCAAAATCCTCAAGTGCCTCACAATCACCTATGGCAGAAAACTCAAGTGCCTTTCATGGCATATCCAACCTTACTCGACCTTGCCCTTGTCAGAAAACCAAATCCGTGACATGCCGCTCTGGAACTGATTTACACTAGCACAATTCTAAACCTCTGTAAGTTTCCTGCACAAACTTGCCCTTTTGAAAATCTCCTATCTTCTCCTAGATTCCCCTTCCATCAAGAGCACTGAATATCCTCATTTAGCCTCTTACAGTGATCAGACAATGAATGCATCCATCACTGCCTTCAATATCTCAAACACTGGCTAACATCCCTTACACCATTTGATGAAAGGAGCCATGTCATATTATGCTTACACCAAAATCAGTACCTAGCAAATGAAAACAATGATGATGGTGGTGATGGGTGTAGTGAAGACAGAATGACTTCTGTTACTGAATTGGGTGCCTGCTTTGGAGTCATGCACGACATTTGAGAGTCGAATTAAAACCAGGTAGTCTGACCCTAAGTTTGTTTTATTTTACTTGTCATTGAATATATATACATATACATATACATATATGCATATGTATATGTGTGTGTGTGTATATATATATATATATATATATATATATATACACACACACACATATATATAGCCAATAAATATTTGTTATTGTTCAACTGAGGGAGTTCATTCTATAAAATCCTACTTAAATTAAAAAAAAAGAAAGCAATGGGTTTCTAGGAGGAACAGAGAAAAAGACACATGAATAGGATGTGCTTTTTAAGCAGAACTAATAGATAAATATGGAGATTCCTCTTCTCCAACATACTATGATACTTTTATAATATTGTTTTCTAAATCTTAGCATCTTTCTAACATCGCATTATTCAGCCTCTCTGGAACTGTAACAAACAGGAATCAGCAATACCATAGAAGTTAAAGGAACACCTTTCATGTTTCCTTCCTCACCTTATTCTCCGTCAAAGGTTACACTTTCATTGACTATTTCTTCCTTGTGACATACAAGCAAAATGCAACTTTCTTTGATTTGCATCTTAAATTCCTTTTTTTTTTAATGGCGGTATTTAGGGAGTTACATAAGAGAGACTAGTTGAAAGCAAAACCTTGTCCTTAAGTTGGCAAAACACTTTTTGTTTCTTTATGAACCAAAGAAAGGTATAAATATCACTGATAATATTTTCTGTATTTGTTTCACAAGAACAATACTCTTTAGCTTAATCCAGAGAGGAAAACCATGTTACATTCTTACAGAGAAAAACATTACATTAGAGTCAAAATTCCCTATTATCTTTTTATTATTTGCTTTGAACTTCTTCAAAATCTCCTTCAACTACCCAAATGCAACTTAATTTTCTAAAACAAACTATAGCTATATCATAGCTACCTTTCATACATGTTAGATATGTTTTACATAATATATTGTTATTTATGGTTTGATGACGACTAAACATATGTGCAAGAAATGTTCCAGCACAAGTTGCAGTATACACAGCTAGATTATTATATTTGGAATTTGCATTTTTTCATATCTATATTGTGGCATTATAAGCTTTATTGTAATAAATACAACATATTTTCAGCTAAAAATGTCTTTAAGATTAGTGCCTGTAAGGTAAGTTTCAATGTAAATATACTTTGAAAGATACCAACATGGACCTCTGTTAATGGTGGATTAAATAATTTGCATAAACCTTCTCCTGAGAATTATTAGGAAAGATGGACAAAACATTAAAAACAATTTGCGTGAAGGTATCATAGAGTTAACAAAATAGTGAAGAATTATAAGGCCAGGATTTTGGGCTGATAGATAGGATAGCAATCCGGGGAGGTGAGCTGAGCATTTGGGTATGCTTCAGTTCTGAGAACAGTTATTAATTCAACAGGGGATCACTGAGAAGTTGAGAGGGCAAGGTGAGATATTCACCATTCTTGTGGATCTAGGGAGAAAAAAAAAAAATCACAGCCCATAGCCTGATAAACGGGGACTGATGAACTCAGTTGGGAATGTGAGTTTTAACCCACATAGTACAGTGAAGTGGAGGTATAAAGTTCTGCACCCTGTTTGCATCTCAGCTGTTAATTCTGTCAGTTCTAGAAATTGGATTGTGATCCTGGATTGTTAGTGTCCTCATTGTCCTGGAAAGAAGCAAACATAAATTCTTTCTAGAGAAAAATATCATCTTCCCAAGCCTCAAATTATTTCTGCAACTGTTTCATAATTATTATGATAAACACACACACACACACACACGCACACACACACCAGGCACATGAGAAAAGACAACAAAATAAAAACAAGTACGATTGTTAGATATATATATATATATATATATATATATATATATATATATATATATATATATATATCAACAAATATTGATCTTGGAAGCACTTCCTAATCCACATCCGAGATAAGTTCCATTTCAGAGTCTGCTTTATGGGGAATCCAAGTAACAATTGTTAATACCACAGATGACCAGAGAAAATTGACATGGAGATGAGATTCTGGAGCTGTGATACTTGCTACCTAACAGGCAATAAGGACCCCATTACTAGGCTGTGGTGGATTAAAGAGAATCCATGGAACAAGGTAGCACATGATTGTAGAATTTTCACTGGTGGTAGTAAACTAGTGGAAAGAATTGCCCTAGGAGGTGGACTGTATCATGTGTTTGGAATTATGTGAGAATAGTAATTATAAGAAAAGTGCTTGCTGGGGGCAAGTAGTGCTTTGAGAAACACAGTGATGATTGTGATTATCAACCACAAGGCTGAAGATGAATAATCAACCATTAAAGACTAAAGACTATGTGTGATAGTCTCCTGGTAGCATATAAGAATTCATCTCCTGCAGCCAAAAGGAAAAGAAAGTTAAAAACCAGGACTAGGATTTCATCTTAAAACTACAGAATTCCAGAGAAGTTTAAATTTGAAACCTAGATAGTTGGCTATATCAAGGCGAGGACTCTAGCTGGGAAAACATGAAAACTTCAAGACTTGAGTGCAAATATTTATTAATTTTAATTCCCCAGATTATCTGAATCATCTGAGCCAATAGAAATGAAAAATTCATCATTTGTCTCAATCAACTGAATGATTTTAAGAGACATGATATTTTGGTTTATAAGAAATCAGATTTCTGAATTTAGCTCCTGTATAGGAGCCAAGTGGAATAATAAATATCTAATTTCATAATAGTCATCATCAAATTTGCAAGATACTTCACATTGAGAGCTACAGTAAACAGGCACAGATAAAGACAGTAGTGGGTTCATATCACCAGTCACTGCAGGGCGTACACTCATTGAATAGGATATCAGGTATATTTTCCAACATATTATGCAATGTATGTATTTCACTTCCCACTCCTTTTTTGTTCTTTTTTTACCAAGCATGTGTAATTAATTTTCTATACTTTAAAAGAGGCAACAACTGCAGGAATGTTTCTCATTATATGGTGACTGATGCTATGATAGTTTTTCTCATTCTTATTTTGCAAACATTAAGTGATTTGGGGAAACTAGCATCATTGCATACTCACCTTATGAGCCTGTACATCCAGAGACAACACAGAAATACTATTACCTAGATTGCCTTATGGCTAGTTTACTGGCATGCAATCTTGGATCCACGAATGTGGCATATTCACAGGAGACATCAATACACAAGACTATGAGAAGGCAGGTTCTGTATTGAAACTGTTCCGAAGAAGGTGATAGCACAGGCATTTCCCTTTGGGAAGTAGTTGTAACAGTTTCTAGAACCAAGTGCCCAAGAGCCAGCAGGCTAGATGTGGCATTTGTATCCCTCAATAATATATCTTCCTATATAATTTTGTTAATGTGAAATCTATTGTTTGCAACTCAGAACACTGATAGATATAATCTTTCTCATATTCTGGCAACATATTTATTGAATTCCTAAGCAAATATAATTTTTTGTTTGGATCTCTACTTTTGGTTTGCTTGTCAGATGAACAGAATCTCTGCCATCCAATATTGTAGTCACTATACATATGCAGCAATTTAAATTAGTTAACATTAAAAATAGTTAAAAATGAATTTCATCCTCATGACTGTTTTGTAACTATCAATATGTACAGTCATATCAAACACAATTGAAGAGCTTAGTAGCCACATGTGGCTAACAGCTATTGTATCTGACAATGAAGATATAAACATCCCATCGTGAGAAAACTCCTCTTGAACAGGGCTGATCTGAGGCATAGACAGCCTGATTAGGACATATGTGACTGTTTAGATGAGAGAAGCCTTTCTTAATGGATTGATTGATTCTGTTAACAGTTATGATCTTGATACCATGTGATATTATAGTCATCCTTCACTCCATTATTATATTTGATTTTGCTAGTAAGGTTATAAGTGATCAAATTAGATACAGAGCTCACTTCATTTTAGAGTAACAAAAATCAAATCTCATTAGCCTCATTACCAAGCATCTAAGGCTTCCTCCTAGCTATCTCCTCATGAATGATATTAAACTCTACTAGTAGAATCTAAAGGCTGACACTAACAGACTCACCCTTTTAGAAAAATACATTTGGCTTATGTTTGAGTGTTCATTTTGGTTCACTGGTGTCTGAAACACATTGTGTGAGCTGTGGATTTACTGTCTGTGCTTGCCTAGCACACCCTTCTCCTCCTTTTATTAAGAGTACCACGATTTTGAAAATATCCCATTATACGCAATCTTGTTACTTCTATAAGTCAAGGTGATCTAGCCATTCTCCCTGGCCTAGAGCTTGACTTTGGAAACAAGTAAACCAATTGGATTTTACTGCAAGAATTTACCAAAAGAAACAAAATTAAATGGAAATAATTAATCACAACAGCAGTTACCTAAAACATATCCTCATTAATTTATCTTCTCTAGACCCCCAAAGCTGGCCTCATTTTGTACTTCCTGAAATTTAATTGCTTAACCTTTCTTTTCAATGTGTGTCATCCTTCAAGATTCATATATATATATATATATATATATATATATATATACACACACACACACACACACATATGTATATATATTAGAATATATATGAATATATATTAGAATATATGTATATGAATATATATTAGAGTATATATATATGAATATATATATATATATATATATATATATATATATATATATACACACACACACACATACTCTGCTTTTAAGACAGCCAGTTGGTTTATGGGAAAGTATTTAGGGCAGGAGAAGCCCTAAATATTGATGTGTCCATATTGGAATTTACTTGGGATGTGTACTTGACATTCCGAAATGCCATCCGTGCCTCCTTGCCCTTTGCCGTGGTAGGTTCACACATTGTTGATACACCCATCATGGTCCAGATGGTTCTTTAAATTCAGTTGCCTAGACATGATTTAACCACCATGGTTCTGCCTACTTCTGCCAGACTATTTCTTTAAACTCCCCCATACTTGTTAACTCCATTTGAAGTTAAATGTCCATCTGTTTGTGTTATGAGAGATGTTGGCAAACAGTAGCAGAAGGGAGGAAAAGAAAGTCCTATTTTAGATAGATTTAATCTTGTCAAATTTGTTGGAGACTTTTATAAAACCATGTTGTCAAAGTGTTCAATTTGGAAAAAAAAACATATTTAACTCTTATTTTCTGTCAGCATATGATCCAATACCATTAAGTTAAACATTTGATAACCTAAAATATTTTCGCAAATTATCTCTTCAAGGTTATATTAGAAAAATAAATCACTCTAAAAGAAAATGGTCTAAACTAATCAGGATTGAGTGATTCAATTATCACTTAGGTGATAAATAAATTTTGCCAATAGATTGCATCAGTTCAGACATTATGAAAAATTTGATATGCTAATCAAATTTACAAATTCTACAAATTCATATGTTAATCAAATTTACAAATTCTACAAATTCAGAAGCATTTAGAGCTTGACAAATTGGCCAATGTGAAATAACATCAAACAAATAGACATTTATTTTGATAAATATAAATTACAAATACTTAATTATAAATATTTGTTATACTGATATGTAACCTCAGGATATAGAAGATAGGCTGAGGTTTGATTTAAATTCACATACCCATCCTAAAAGGTTTACAAAATACACCTTCTATATATTTATACATGTAGACTGGTCTGTTTCAACATTTGAATATAAATTAATAAGCAAAAAGTATCTGTAATATAAATTCAGGCAAAATAATGTCTAAAAATCTTCCCTATCTCACCACAGTGCAAAAGAGAGAGGGTTTGAATTCTGCATATTAAATATTTGGCAAAATTTAGTGTTACTACAAAATGCCCGATGAATGTTAGTCATTAAGTGTAAAATATCCAGCAGGAAATGTTTCTCATTAATGTGTTCAGACAGTGTGTGTTCCTCTTCCATTTTGAAATGAAATTTGAGAAATATCAGAAAAATGTAGAAGTTTAAGCACCTGAAATCAATGAAACATCCAACATGTTTTTATAACTACACATTATGTAAATTTAAGTAGTTACTTTTAATTTATCGGCCTTTCAGCTACATTCGAAACTTAAACAATTTTCTCTAGGAAGAGAAATTAAATACACATTCTCAAGCACAGTTTACTCTTTGTAATGTCCATGTTCAAGCATATTTTCCAATAATTAAATATTTATGACCTGAAATAAATAATTAAAATACTTCTTATATTGCTACTACATTCAGAATGTATAATACAGTTATAGCTGAGAAGTACTATCTTAGAAGTAGAAATTACATCTAAATGATCCATGCATTACATATGAAATACAAATGTACACAAATGTTCAATTCTCCTCATCTGTAGGTTTTTCCTTGTAAATTAGAACTGTGCTCATCAGCACATGTGTGTCATCCAAAAATGTAAATAAAAGATCTTAACTTTCCATCTTCACAAAGTAAGTAGAGGTAGCATCTATGACACTTAGCTGCTAGTACCTCACTAG
The DNA here is from genome assembly GCF_036562045.2 of Rhinolophus sinicus. Lineage (NCBI taxonomy): Eukaryota > Metazoa > Chordata > Mammalia > Chiroptera > Rhinolophidae > Rhinolophus > Rhinolophus sinicus. The sequence continues at coordinate 36,333,385 of NC_133757.1, forward strand.
ATTTTGTCACCAATCACTCACATCTGTAGCAGTCTCAAACCCCAATCATTTTTGGTGTCATATTATGGAAGGAGAGATTTAGTTAAATCTTTTAACTATAAGTGCATTGGAGGTGGTAGAGGCCATAATCACATTGCCACATGGAGACATGTTGCTTCCAGCACTTCTTGATTCATAACCACACACACACACACACACACACACACACACACACACACACACACACATGCACACACGCGCGCTAGATCATTACTGATAGGTCAATAACTTGTCCTTCTCACCTCTGAGTAGAACCACTATTTTTCCAAAGTTCCTTATTGATTATTTCCAGCTGTTATTTTTTCTCTTTATAACTTTTAAACTACCAAGAAAATAACATTTAATGCTGCCAAAATAATATGTGACAGAAAACAAACAAATAACAAAAACTAGCAGCATTCTACAATAACAAGCTGATTTCTTTACCTAGTCAGCTTTGTAACTGTGTAAGACTCAGTTCTCACCCCAACAATCTGTTGCTTAACACCTGATGCTTAACATTTCATAAAAGTCATGTCTAGATGAACTGTCATTCTTAATATTCTTACAAATACATTACTGTCAAAATCATTAAAGGCAGTAAAACCCATCAGGGTTTACTATAAACTGACACTGCAATCTAGAATGAATGATCTATTATACTATGAAACTAAAGCAAAGGAGAAACAAGCATCACAAATTTTAAATACACATTTCTCCAAAAATAAATCGCTGCAGAGGCATATTTATATGAGCACACATATAAATTAATGTTAAATGAAACCTATGTTTAGCAAACCCTGTATACTAAAAATCACCAATGGTTACTTATTACAGACAGTATTCCCTATTAAGCCTCAAAGACCATTATTTTTACTTAAGTTCCACTAGTAGACAAAATCCAAATGTCAAAACTTAACTCAATGTTTAATGAGTGGGTAAATATTAGAAACCACAGCTCTTGAAATCTGAGGTAAGTCATTATTAGGGGATTGCTACTTTTAGTATCTGACATTTACTCCTTTCTTTTTCATATTAGTTTTATTTCTTATTAAACACCCTTCCTTCTTTGGAGATAATCTATTTAAATAAAGGAGAAAAAGAGTGCTTTTATTTCTTTGAGGGTTCCTTAACACAAGCATCACCTTTGTAATATTCCCTCTAAGGCATTCAATCTGTGTCATACCAATGCATTATTAACCCTGAATGCAATTTAGCAGGACAAAAGTATAATCTAATTATACAGAGATGTGGGAAATACAGAGATGTTGTTACTGTCTATCCAAAAAAATATGTCATTTAACCTGCTGAGAATTCAAGGGAGAGAAATGCCTGAAAAATGTGGTAACAAATAGTTGACAAAGTCTAGGGGAGAAGAGTAATCCTAGAAAGAATTTGACTTACTAACATTATTATATTTTTCTCCCGAACAATATTAAGGATTTTATATACGAAGTCTTACTGTAATTTCCATCTATACAATCTCAACACAATGAAGTTACTTCATCAACTAGCATTTTAATTTAAGGGGATGATTCATTAAACTACTTGATAAACTTGATCAGTCCCACCTTAATTTATGTGGGATCTAGAAGCAAAGTTCATTTACCTACTGTTGGACAAGACTACAACCACGCTATCAAAAAAAAAAAAGTCAATAAAAGCTTATGCCTACCGGCTTTAAACTTCAGCTTCACCTCTAATTAAACACCGCTTTTCCCCGAAAATAAGACCTAGCAGGACCATGAGCTCTAATGCGTCTTTTGGAGCAAAAATTAATATAAGACCCAGTCTGATATCACATTACATTATAGTATATAAGAACTGGTCGTATATTATATTAAAATAAGACCGGTAGAGACAATTCATGAGCGGATACCTCATGGAAAGCTTCAGGTTTTGGTACAGACTGAAGGGAATGCAAAAAACAAAACAAAACAAAATAAATAAATAAACAAATAAAATAAAATAAAAAAGCAAACATTCCTTCAAGCAGAAATTTCCCCTGAAAGAAGGCTTTGTTTTGTTAGGTGTTAGGCTTGATTAATTAGGTTTTGTTGTTTGTTTCAGATGTCCCTTGCAGGTAGGGGTAGGTGAGGCTACCAATATTATGGTGAGGAGCAGGAGACAATAACAACAGAAGGAGAATAGAGGCAGTGTGAGAGATACAAATGTCAAAGGAAGTCTGTAGGGAGAAAAAATAAGTACCGGGAAGAAGAAATACATCGTAAGAGAAAAAAATTAAGTTTATGCAGTGTGGAGTATGATATACATTCTTCTCAATCTTTTTAGTCAAACTTTATGAAAATATCAATTTCTGCTTGATGTGTTTGTTTTGGAAGATACCATGAAGGATGACTTAGGTGGGTTGCTCTGGAAAGACTTTAAGATAACAATATGCATGCAATTATTACACCTATGAGTAGTCTCACCTTGATGCAATTGTTACGGATCTTTATATAACACTTTCTACATCACTTAACACAACCACCAGACCAGTCACTGGATACTGGCTGCTCAGCATGGTGTGAGTGTGATCTTGGTCATAGTAGCTCCCAACTGAAGACAGTTTCTGACCTGGGAATGAGTTGAGAGCTGTCAGCTATTAACACTGCTTACAGTTTAGGGGAATGAAAGAGTACTCTTTTTGATTATTTCTATTGCTGCTCAGAAGCTTTTAAGTTTGGTGTAGTCCATAAATCAACAATAGTTGATTTATGCTTTCGTTGTTTGAATTTTTGATGCTATATCCAAAAAAGTATTGCCAAGACCAATATTAAGGAGCTATTGTTTTCTTCTAGGAGTTTCATGGTATCAGATCTTATATTTAAGTTTTGGATCCATTTTGAGTTAATCTTTATGAGTGGTGTAAGATAAGGGCACAATTTCATTTTTCTGTGTTGGTTATATACATTTTTCAAGCCATTTGTTGAATAAATTATCCTTTCACTGTTGGGTGTTTTTGGCTCTGTTGGCAAATATTAGTTGACTGTATATGGAGTGGTTTCATTCTGGGCTCTATTCTGTTTAATTGATCTATGTGCCTATTAAATACCTAAGTGTCCATCAACAGAAGAACAGATAAAGAAAATATACATATAAGTTATATATATATATATATATATATATATATATATATATATATATATATATATATATATGAAGTATTATTTAGCCATGGGAAGTAGGAAGTCTTGTCATTTGCAACAATGTGGATGGACCTTGAGGGTATTAGGCCAAGTGAGATAAGTCAGACTGAGAAAGACAAATGCTGTATGATATCACTTATATGTGGAATCTTAAAGGAGCTAGCTAATGCTACGATGACAATCACCGTATTATATATCACAATGCAATATATAAATGTATCAAATCAATATGTTGTACACCTTAAATTTAAACGTTATATGTCAAATATATTTAAATTGAAAAAAAGAAAAAAGAGCAATCTTGGAGGTAACCATTAAGACAGGTGAAGAAGAATCTCAAGGAGCAAGATCCAGGAATGCCTACAAGAGGAACACCTCATCTGGGTTGAGGAGAATTTCAAGGATATAGGGATATCTCCTCACAATAAAGCACACATATAGAAGATAATATGACATGTAGATGATGTATTACAGAATTATACACTTGAAACCTATGTAACTTTACTAATGATTGCCACCCCAATAAGCAAGCGGTAATAATAAAAAAAAAAAGACGGTATTGTGTATTTATACTAACCTTGAGTTGCTTCAGTGTAATAAAGCATCCAGTTTGGTACATTTATGCTCTTACAGTTTCAAGGTTCTCTTTTTCCTCTATTATTGCTCATTTTCATATAAACTTTTATTCAGAGTTTCTAATTTTAAATAATTTATGTAACTCTCTTTTGTACTTATTTGAAGAATAATAGAAAAGGAAGAAACGAGACATTAAAATATTTAGTTTTGCCAACAGAAAATATAGGTAATTTATGGAAAAGCTAGAAATGAGGGCCCCTAAGAATTTTCCAAAGTATGTCAACTGAATAGCATGGGGTTTTATATCTTGTCTTGATCATAATCAGTCCTGATAGAAATAAAAGCTCAGTAGAATTGAGCTAGCAAAAGAATGAAAACTCTAAACAGAATTTTTAATCGTGTGCATACCGTGTGCAGACCAGATGAGAATATACTAACCAAGATATTTGTGAAACAAGGAAAAAGTCAATAGAAACGTCAATTACCAAATGCAAGACGTTAGTTCCCTACACCAGACTTTCCAGGGTCTAGTGACTATAGGTAAAGGAAATGAAAATGTTGCTAACACAAATGTCAGCATTTTCGTTTGTAAATTCAACATGGGTATTTGATATTCGGGTGATTTACTGATGAATTTGCTTGTTTTTACCAGCATGTGTTTCTAGTGTAGAGAGACAGGTGTTTTCCACAGACTCCATATTTATTCTACATTAGCCAAGTATTTTGAGGATATTGTAGTTCTACTAAATGTCAGTCACAAAACTCATTGATAGTTTCATGGAGATTTAGCACCTATTGCTTCTTCCAGATAAGTCTCATCAAAGACATGAGAAAATGGGGTCAAATATATGGTGATGGAAGAAGAACTGACTCTAAGTGGTGAGCACACAGTGTAATATATAGATGATATATTACAAAATTGAACACTTGAAACCTATGCAAGTTTACTAACCATTGTCACCACTATAAATTATAATTTAAAAAACACACAAAAAAACCTGAATGGGAGATAAATAAATAAATAAATAAATAAATAAATAAATAAATAAATTCTGCTATATGGAAGCAGTATAGAATAAAATTTATAAATAAATAAATAAACCCTCAAAGTTTATAAGCAGCTTATTCTCTTACTACCTTTTTATGAAGGTTGTAAAGCCAGGGTTCAGGTTCATTTCATTTATGCTTTTGTTTCTGGTTGGTGTTTTTATCCTAATTTGGAATAATAAATAATCCTTAAAATTAGGATATATCTAGGAGTATTAATTGTTTCAGCTTTTTCTATATATAATTTTAAAATAAATTCTCCTAAATATTTTTCTACTCTTGATGGGTCAGATCTAGGGTTTCCAGGCAGGAATTCCTCCCTGTTCTCAGCAATTTTTTTTCGCTTTCCCGTTCCCGAATCACGAGATATGAACTATTTTCTGTTCTCTAGGATAAATCGTTTCCACAATGTTACTGACAATACTACAAACCACCTGGGTTCAAGGAGCCGATTTTCCCGATTTCCTGACCAGTTTTTCTCTTGATTTGGGAACGGAAAAGCGAAAAAAATTTCTAAGAACAGGCAGGAATTCCCATCCAGAAACTCTAGCGATAAATAGGAAAAATGTCTAAGAGGTACATTGTGAGTAGTACGTTTATTTCCCATTGTGGGTATTACTGGGTTCAAGGAGCTGATTATCCCAAGTTTCCGACCAACTTTTCTCAGGATTCGGGAAAGGGAAAGCGAAAAAAATTCCTGAGAATGGGCAGGAATTCCTGCCTGGAAAGCCTAGTCAGATGGACTCTCATATTAATTACTGAAAAAGGTGTAAAAGCCCTTGATAATTGCAGACTGAACATACAGTCATAATTGGCTTGATTTATAGAGAGGTCGAAGGCTGTAATATTTTATTCACATTAAGCTGAGACATGAGAGTGAAAAGCTACAGGTAAAGGGCACATTGGCGGTACTGGGGGTGGTGCTTAGAGGTGAACGTGTTTCATTCTCCACTTTCCTTCAGTGTATATATTGGTTTTAAGGGAGTTAGATGCCCCAGCTGTGTGGACAGATTTCTTCTCTTAATTTACATATTTACAACTTCAAATTCAGAAGAGAGAGATAATTCTAACACTCTTTTAAATAGCAGGACTATAAAAACAAAATAGACCTTATCGCTGCTCCCTAAGACCAGATTTGGGGGATGGAAAACTACGTCCTAGAGCCAAAATTTACTGTGATGACATAAGGATCCTAGCCTTGTGAGCAGAACTGTACATCAAGGATAAAGCTACACACTTCATTATGTCAACTCTGCCAGGATTGGGGACAACCAAGATCAGAATTCAATCATAAACAGAAGCACACCTCTTTTTCCTTTTTTTCACCCCTGTATTTCTTTCTTTCACGTTCTGTTGATAATCACACCCTCACTCTGCACTATATGCTCTGGATGGAAGATAATCAAGATGCCTGACTCCACCTAGTAAAAACGTGAATACTCCTGAAAATTAGCAGAGCATACGTGACTCTTTCTCTCATCACAGGAATCTGCACTGTGAGTGCAATAGCACAAGAATGAGAAAAATGAATGGACTTCATTCAATCGGTGGTGCTCTGTCCACACTGTCAATTTGTTTTCACTACTTAGCCCCGTGAGGCTTTACTGCAGCATTTTCATACACTAGCCTCATCCACAAGCCTTCGCATCAGTTCTGTGGACTAATATCCTCAGAGAAGTGTCTCTTATGATTACACTGGATGATGTTGGTGTCTTTAGTGCAACAGAAAATCATAATTAACAGAGCATACCAAGTGTGTGAGAAGGATCTGCACTTATTCTTACACACGGCAGTGGAAAAGTACTAAATTGTTTAGCCATCTACTGCATTTTGCTTGATTTCAGTAATAAGTTTCCAAAGTATTCCCCAAAGTAATTCTCAAATACTCACTGTCATCCATGTACGATAAGTAATAAAGCCCATAGAGTTCAAGGTGCCACAAAGCAGATCTAGGGAAATGCATGATAACTTTTGAGCAAGATTAGCCAGAAAGCCCTTACCACAAAGACAACATGCTTACCACAAAAATGTAAGTCAGTTGTTATAGTTTGTATGCAATGAAAACTATCAATCTGATCTCTAATGTAAATATGGAGATCTCTGAGATATGTGACATCTCACTATTAGCTGAGTGTGGGTTAACTGTCACCTGCAAAAGCTGTAGGCTTTGAGAACTGGAAGTGTCTGGTCTCATGAAGAGACATGAAACCAGAAATGTCTCCCTTGAGGATGAGGATATTCTTTATAATCTTTGCTAATAAACTGTGTGATATGGCGTTGCATAATCAACAAAACATGACAAAAGTGAGCTCTTTTTTTTTAAATATCAGAAATTCTTGGAAACTTTTTGAGGGAGGAAAACTTGAAAAACACTATCAAGCTTCCTGTCAAGGAGAAGGGCTTGAGGCATGAGGATTTGAGATGGGAATAAAAATGTGACATCTTTTCTAGACATTGGCCATTGCAAATATTGCCTCTTCAAATGCATCAAAACATGAATGAATAAAGAAGATATGATTAAACACACACACACACACACACACACGCACACACGGCTATTATTAAGTCGATGGACCTTGAGGGCATTATGCTAAATGAGATAAGTCAGACAGAGAAAGACAAATACTGTATGATCTCACTTATATGGGGAATCTAAAAAAGTCTAGCTCAGATAAACAGAGAGCAGGGTGGTGGTTACCCATGGTGAAGGTTGCGGGGAGGTGGGAAATAGATATTGGTCAAAGGGTACAAAATTCCACTTCTAAGATTAACAGATTCTAGGGAATCAATGTATATCATAACAAACATTTTTAATAATAATGTATTGTATACTTGAAAGTGTTAAGAGCATAGATCTTATATGTTTCACCACAAATAAAGAAACGTTAATTATGTCATGGGATGGAGGTATTAGCTAATTCTATGGTGGCAATCATTTTGCAATATATAATTGTATCAAATCAACAAATTTTGCACCTTAAACTTGCACAATGTTGTATGTCAATTATGTCTCAATGATGTTAGATAAAAATATGACCTCCTTTGTATTCATTAGTTGATAAGGCACTTGTAAAAGAAAATAAAGAAAATTCTGGAATATATATATAATCTTTTAACAAATGAGCACCAACTATTTTGGAGCTATTTGGTACCTGATCAATCACTGAAATATATAAACACTTGATTAGCAACAAAGGTCAAAACCAGAGAAGAAACGTAAAGTGCTGCAGCAAAATGGAAAGCATTTTAGAAAATATCATTGCCATAATGTCCCCAAAATATGAAAATAGAAAAAAGAATTTGACATGCATTAACTGTGGTAAAGAATAATGAGAGCTGCAATATGAAAACCACCTCATTAAATCTGTATATTGATAGATGACTGGATAAAGAAGATGTGGTACATATATACAATGGGATATTACTCAGCCATAAGCAAAGATGAAATAGTGCCATTTACGACAACATGGAAGGATCTTGAGATTATCATGCTAAGTGAAATAAGTCAAAGAGAGAAAGTTGAGAACCATATGATTTCACTCATATGTGGGATACAAAACTGAAAACAACAAAGGAACAAGACAAACCAGCAAAAACTGATCAACACAGGCAATGCTTCAGTGGTTACCACAGGGGAACCGGGAAGGGTGATGGTAGAAGAGAGTAAAGGGGGTCAAATATATAGTGATAAAAGGAGAACTGAATCTGGGTGGTAAACACATAATGCAATATATAGATGCTGTATTACATAATTGTACACTCAAAACCTATATAAGTTTACAACCCAATGTCATTCCAATAAATTTAATAAAAACATAGTAAAATTGTCATTTTATTATCAGTAAAAAAAAAAAAAAGTCACCTCAGATCCTATTTTCCGTCTCAATTCTAACAGAACTTCTTTTTAAATAAGTGTCATCAGTAGTTTTATAACATAAGATATTTGTGATCTAGGCCACACGGGAAATGGCAAACATAGTTTACATTATATGCACATCACTCATAAAAATGAACACATCTATGTAAATACCAGTTAACTATAGGAAGAATATTACCATATTTCTTTAATATGTCCTTTTCATACTTCAATGTCTTTGTGATAATGTACTTATTATCAAATTACATGTATATTTAATGCAAGTTTATTTTTCTATATAATGTTATTAAAATAAGGCTATATTTTACAACTAATGAAGTTATTCATTGAAATGAAGTATTTCTTAAGGAGTGATCATGCTGACATATATTTCTGATAAATATACTAGGAATTATTGAACACACAAGAAAAACACATTTTTAAACAAAAATATCAGTTTTTTATTAAAAATAAATTTCATTATTTTTCAATATTTGAACTATTTAAATATCAGTTCTCCAAAGTTTTATACTTACCACTGGATTAAATATGGTAGTTCACTGAACATCTTTACCATCTGCTTGCCCTAAACTCATTCTTTCTTCTGGAAGGAAGATAGTGCTTAGAAGGAATATTACCCATATGAAGAAATGTTTCAAACACAAGATTCCGTCTCCAATTTTCTCAACAGCTGGTGATATGCATTTACATTGAGACAAGAGAAACTTTACAAAGACATTTTTTGCAACTTCAAATGATTTAGATTTGTCGTAGTACAGGAAAAACATACTGGCAAATAATTCAAATAATCCTGTAAGTCTCAGAGAAAGGGGGCTTTAAACAAACAAAACGTGATCTTTAATCAGTGAGGTTCTGGAACAAATCTATAGAACATAATTGACTAGCAACTGGAAGTATCGCATATAGGATAGATGATTTAGTCACCTGCTATGGAAAGAACTATTTATATTCATTCAATAGTATGATAACACAATCAGTGGAATGGTAAATTCTGAGGATTCCATATGCATTTTAGGTCTAATATCATGATACTGTGAAAAAGCATGGACTTTGTAGTCAGATTAACCTGAATTCTAATCCTGACTCCAAAGTTTACCATCAGTGTGTTTTACTTTCTTAAACTCTGTGAGCCTCAGTTCTATATCTTTATAATTAGGCTAATAAGGCCTATGCAAGCACTAAATGGACACCATCATTTTCCCATTGGGTAGCAAAAAGCATTGCTCAATTAATATATATGTCAAAGTAAAATAAAAAAAGTACTACATCATGTTCGATCTTCAATTCCAATTAGTTATAGAAGAATTCACCAGCATTAGTAGCACAGAGGTCTGGTATCCCTCACTTGTCTCTCCCTTCCTCCTGAGCATCTCTCAATCTTCTGAAGCCTCAGGTAGTCCAAAGGAGAATTAGTCGCACACCAAGCAGAGATAGCACTATAGTCTGATAAGATGATGCTAGCCTATCTCTAGGAAGATACTTCAGTTGCCCAGTTCCCTAGAAAGATCTCCAGTTTTCTCTGAGGGACAAAGATCACATTCTCCCAATTCCAGTATCTTCCTAGAGTCTCCCATGTTGGATTCCACAATAATAACTCTTAGTGCTTCTTTTTCAGAACTGCACTGAGTCATCCCTAAGGACACAGTCTGCCTCAGGAGACCTGTAGTAAAACTAGTCCCTACTTTAGAAACTCAGACTCATGTTCTTCTTGGGGTTATGCAAAGAAACAAGTAAGTTTAATGTATGTATTAACCTTAGTTGCACTGTGTATAACCAAGAAATTTAACTCTGCTCTGGCACATTTTAAAATAAATAACTACGCACAAAGAATACACCCATTATTTTTAAAAACATGGTATATGCAGGTATATGTGTGCATATAGTATAGCAGAAATAGAGTGACATTCTCCTGAGAGTTACAGCAAAATTCCCTGCTATGATATATATTGGCTCTATTTAGTCTTGATTAGGACACATTTCTTGTGTTGACCAATCACTAAGCTTCTTATTCATAATGTCTGTTCCTGTGTCCACTCATGGGGCAGTTAGGTGGGCTATCACAAACCAAACTGCATGAATTTTGAACTAACGGGGGAAGAGGGATATCTCCAAAGAAAAACTGGTGTGCTATTACCAGAAGGAGAAAATGGACAGAAGGCACAAAGCATATTTATGTGTATAAATATGTATAAGCATATATTAGAGCATGTTATAGCTTTTAGTTTCCTTAGATCCATATGAATATATAAGATTTTGGCCCTGATTAATTAGAAGCTGAATATCGGTGATTAAATTATTTTATATGAGATATTATTTTAATTTTTCTGCTTCTGACTTTACCAGCTCCCCTTGGCCCCAGGCCGAACTCAAGCATGGCTTCCCATCTGTCAGTTCAATCATCAATACTTCTTTAAGACTTGAAATAACTCTGGCCAAAAAGAGAAGCATGTCTGCATTTCAGAAGAGACCAAGTCTTCAACTATCCAAATGTGACCTAAACACCAGGTCAAAGGAAGGCAAAGAGAGAGAAAAAAACAAAAAGAAGCAAAGACGGCATAAAGCTAGTTCTGTTGCATAAAAATGTCTTTCTCACTTTATTCCCCTTGGAAAATAACCGTTTTTTCTAGAATCGTTGGTGCTCAGAAAAATAATATTTAATCTTTTCTGATCCATGTGAACCTAATTCAATCTCTCCCTCCTTATTTTTCTATCTGGCTCCATATCTCAAAAGTAATGTTTGAATAAAAAGTGTTTTGTTTTCTCCCCCAAGCCTCTCCCCGTTCCCTATTTTCATTTTCTATCCTCTTAATTAAAGCTTCCAGATACCATAATGTCTATTAAGCACCTTATATACTTCCTGAGAGACTATTTAAGAAACAGCTGACAGGGTTACTCCCTGCACACTGTGATAAGTGTAACTGGGTCCCCTGACGGTCTGAATAAATTACCTAAGTGAGTACTGGTTCCCTACCATTCTTTAACCCTCAAGGCAGAATCTCACAATTCCTCTGTGTAATCAGCTTGCGTATAAACATAAATGTAAATGGCTGCTCATCTTTCCTGTCCATCGATTTCAGCCCTCTGGAAACTAAGGCTAATGTAAGGAAAAGAAAAAAAAAAGTACATTATTCTCTGGATAAATCTTAAATCCTGGCATCAGGACTGAGGAGTGCCTCCATCTGTCTCTTCAGGGACATAAATCTTAAAAGACATCCTATGCAACAAATCTCCACCCTCTTTTGTATTTCTCCATCTCCATCACAAGTGGAGACATCAGACATTTTCCTATATGACTGGGGACCTAGGAACAACTGAAAACTGAGTGGGGACAAAATCCTGAAGGAAGCCTACATGCTTACCTGTAAATTAAACTTCTATTAGACCCCACTTCCAATTTCTTTTGTGAGTCAGGAAAAGTGTCCTGTGTGATTCCTCATTATTCTAGATTTAAACCACCAACAACAAAAAGCAACAGCCTTAGCTCCCTCATCTCCCCAAATTTTGAAATCAATTTATCCTTCTGTTCTAGAATCTATGGCAGAGTCATAATTGATGAGGTGCTTATGTTTTCTCCAATTTTCCTGGCTGAAATTGCATGTCATGGCAAAAGTAGTCCGAGTGGTTTCTGGGAATCCACATCTATTTCAGCCATTCCTGGTGGCCTACTCTGGAGTACTAGAATGTCACTCTGCCCCTAATTCCTAATGTACTATCTAGTGAGCATACAGGGTTTTCCAGCTCTACTTGAGAACAATACCCTGACCTCTATCCCTAGGCAGTTACTGTGGCCCTTCCATTCCAGAGAGATTTCTCAGATATGCTAGTCATCTGATTTCCAGGAATGAATTACCATTTGAATTCCCCGCTTCCGCGTGTGTGTGTGTGTGTGTCTGTGTGTCCCCTATACTTATTCTTCACCATTCCATGTCCTCTCCTTTTGCCATGTAACTTTGCAGTGTCCTCCCACTCTGACTCTGAGTTCAGCCATGTAACATACTTCAATGGATGAAAAGCTTCAAAAGCACTCCAGTATTTGAGCTTGCCCCAACTTTTGTTCCTTTTTCACTAATAAGGTAACATGCCATCATGGCCTAGAGAATAAGAGACATGTGAAGAACAGCCAAGTAGTCCCAGTATTCTCAATTAAGGCCAGTGTAAATCGGCCAATGGACAATCAGCTCTCAGATGAGAGTCAGCCCAGTCAAACCAACAAAGCTCTCACGCATGAGCAATGACTGCATATTGTTTCATGCCACTGAAGTGTTGAGGTCATTTGTCATGCAGCATTATTTTAGCTATATGTGATTGATACCTGAATCATACACTCATTGTTAATATCTGATTATCCATACCACTTCTGCATCTACATTGCTTTACAAAGCAATCAGTTACTTAATATGTCAAGTCAGAAATTCTAAAAATACAAAGAACCAACTATTTGGTGTGTATCTATCTAATTACATTAATATTCAGAAACAGGAAAATGATAGTATAATGATACAATGTATAAAAAAGAATTATAACTGAAACTATTACTTGCAAACATTGTATTACTCTATACACCATTCAGAGTAAACAAATCAATGTAGGATCATATTTATGTCAAGGTTTGTTTATATTTTTCTCTTTAATATATTCATATACAAATGATAATATAATAATCAAATTGCAAAAAAAAAAAATCCTAAAAGAGAAGACATTTGCAAACAACACCTCTGATAAGGAGCTAATATCCAAAATATATAAGAACTCATACAACTCAACAACCAAAAAAACAAAGAAATAAAACATGGGCTAAGGACCTAAACAGACACTTCTCCCAAGAAGATATATAAACAGCCCACAAATATATAAAAAGATGTCTAACTTCACTAGTTATTAAAGAAATGCAAATCAAAGCCACAATGAGGTATCACCTCACACTTGTTAAAATGGCTATTAACAACAAGATATTTAATAACAAGTGTTGGAGAGGTTGTGGCAAAAAAGGAACCCTCACACACACAGCGGGTAGGAATGTAAATTAGTACAGCAACTATGGAAAACAGTATGGAGGTTCCTCAAAAAATTAAGAATAGAATTACCATACGATTTAGCAATCCCTCTTCTGGGTATCTACCCAAAAATCTGAAAACATTTATCCATAAAGATATATGTACCCCTATATTCATTGCACCTGTAGTCACAGTGGCCAAGACATGGAAACAACCAAAGTGCCCTTCAATATATGATTGGATGAAGAAGATGTGATATATATATATATATATATATATATATATATATATATATATATATATATACAATGGAATATGACTTGGCCATAAGAAAAGATAAAATAGTGCCATTTGTGACAAAGTGGATGGATCTGAAGATTATCATATTAAGTGAAATAAATCAGACAGAAATAGTCGAGAACCATATGACTTCACTCAGATGTGGCTTATAAAACCATAGATATAAACAACAGTTTAGTGATTACCAGAGGGTGGGGGTAGTAGAAGAGGGTAATGTGGGTCAAATATATGGTGATGGAAAGAAAACTGACTCTGGGTGGTGAACACATAACGCAATATATAGATATATTATAGAATTGTACACTTGAAACCTACATAATTTTACTGTCAAATGTCACCCCAATAAATGTAATAAAGACATAAAAGGGATACTACAAAGACAAAAAAATTCAAAAATTCAAAATTCAAAAACAAAATTCCATCCAATAGTTGTGATTGTTTTTATCTTTATAATAAGAATTTGAAATAGAAATAAGAATCAAAGTTCATCAAAAATGCAAATAAAATTCTAAAATTATAATTGACAAATAAATATAAATATCTTAATTTGCATAGAGATTTCTATTATTCATACTTATTTTTCTTCTATATACAAAATAATCATTAATATGGCCTATACAGAAAACATATTTTTTCCGCTGAGAATTTTCACCAGTCAAGTCTGATATGGGCTTGGGTGAACTTGCCTTAGGTAAAGGAGTAAATAAAGAAAAACAGATAATATTCTTCCCATTTAAATGTATTGTCAATATATTTGTGGGTTAAGATCATACTTATTCAATTAGATCCTTGCAAGTCACAGAGGAAAAAAAAAATATATATGTCAAATCTAATATATATATATATATATATATATATATATATATATATATAGTAGAATTCTTGCAAGGCACAGAAAAAAATATATATGGTGATGTTAACCATATATATATATATGCTCTTCTGATATATATGATATATATAATTACTTAATATATATACATTAATTATTTAACATATATCATATAATTGTATATAATTATATAATGTTTTATAGTTAAATAATTATAAACATAATTAATATATAATATATAATTAACTATATATAATTTATATATGTAGTTAATTCTAATATATATATGTGTGTGTGTGTGTGTGTATGTAACATCTTTTTAATAAGGACCCTTTTTAAAATACAGTAAGGCCACATTACCCTAGATGTTTACATCTATATAATACCTCTAAAGACGTCAAAATAGTAAACATCCCAAACCTTTCCAATGATGTATATAGAACTTCTGAAATTTCTATTTATATACAGTTTTGATTCACTAAAACCAAAAAGGATATATTACCAATATTAGTAAATATTGTCCATAAATTAGTATACTGAACACCAAAAAATAGTATATTGAACTTTAATAGAAGTGAAAAATAAATATTAAAATGTATGTGTGTGTATGTAAAAAATGCATTATTTAAAAGATTTTATTTTATTTTATTTTGTTTGTGAGTTCCCATATTTGTAGAGCAAGGTGTTTATTGTGGATTCTACATTTATTCACATATTTATTCAACAAATGTATTAAGTGGCCACACTTATGACATAAATGCTCTTTCACTTCTGCAGTACATTAGCATAAAAGAAAATGACTGATTTGGGGGATTACAGGAAGTGAAAGTTTCATCATCACCATCAATCATTATTCTGTGAGTTTAAAATGTATGAAGCAAAACTGGCAACTAGATAAGAACATGACTTTGATGCTCTCGTCAGTATATCAGTGTTAGGAGGTATTTTAAGAGGATCACATCATTTGAGAGATCCACAGTTAAACACTTTAATGTAACTTTTGAATAAATCATGCATGACATGTATAATCACCAAGAATAGGCACTTGATTATGAGATTGCTTCACTATATGTCACCAATTAAAGTAAGTGCCTAGAAAAATATTTTCCTTAATGCAAGACTTTCAAATGACCGATGAATCATAGACAAAATATTCTCAACAATAATTTGTGAGAATTCACACAAGTCAGATTTCAAATGTATGTAGTACTCTGTTTATAGAAATCAAAGATATGAAGTATAAATGAGTCCTAAGAAACAGCTGCCTTGAAAAACAAATCTAATTTATTATATTAATATATAATTGTTGTTACTAAACAGGTCATGAACAATATAAGTATAATGGCAGAATTGCTAATTAAGAGGATGCCTTTTGGTATATGATGAATTAGATTTGTGAATCTTTGTCAATATAATGAAATGACAAACCATAGTTTTTTATCACTTATTCTTTATGTGACTTCAGAGTTTTCTTTCCCTCAGTATGTTATAGCAGTTTTTATTATTGTAAAACAATAAAAATAAAATCAAAGATGAAATGGCAGGCCCTCACATTATCTTACCCCTACAATTGTGCTTTTACAGTTTGTACCCATTGCAATTATGTTTGCTAACTCCTTCCAAGGTTAAATATGTATTATATTTCTATTAAATATCATGGGAATATTTTGTTGTACATTTGCTTGTCTAGCCTAGGAGAGTAACATCAAAAACTGGTGTTCTTAAACTATCTACCTTTCAAGATCTTACCTTCAGATAGAATGCCAAATTTGATGTAAAAAGTAATACTTAATCTCCTTTTACAAGTGAATCACATGAGGTTTATTGTGTAATTAAACTGTGCATTTTAAAAACTGAGAAAAAGTTTCTAAAGAATTGATGACAAATACTTGTTAAACATAGATTATAAATTATACACCCAAGTTTAAAAGGTTTTGAAAATAATCTACATAGAATGGTAGGAGAAAAAAATGCATTCCCCAAAAATCTGAATGATCAAACATGACAAACTATATTATACTCCTTAATGTATTCTATCTGTGACGGTTATACAGAGAAGTATATATGATGCATGGTGCAGTCCTTCACTTGAAATGTACATTTTTGAACCTTTACACATGATTCTTTCAGGGAAAATGTCTAAGGAATCACACATCATTGTGTGATAGTTAACATTAGTGTCAAGAGAATAAGTAATTTGGTTCAGTGTAAGAGGATGTTAAAATGTTTACCACTTCAATTACATTCAAATATTCTCTTTTGCAAATCAAGCCACACTATGTCTATACTTCCTAAAACTGACCTTTCTCCAGGAACCAAGAGTATAACATATAACTTAGAATGAACTTATATCTATATTTTTCATCCCCACCCCTCATAGGGCAGAAGAAACAACTCAGGTGATCAGAACCAAGCCAAACCTGCATAGAGATTTTTGGTTGAATTATCAGAATATGAACTTTATTATTTGTTCTTGTACTAGGTGCTGGCATGGTATGAATTGAAAGCTCCCAATAGCCAACATATGGATTTTAAGAACAGGTTCAAATAGCAAAGAAAGCAAATGAAGAGATCTATCCCAGAGTAATATTGGAGCCTTAAATCCTTGTAACAATCCATATCTACATCTTGGGTTTTCAATTACAAAGAACAATACATTGCTTCTTTTTTTTTTTCTTTTTCTTGTGAATAAACTTGATTAGGCAAAGAGAGAGGATCCAAGGGAGAAGATGAATAAATAGAATGAGAAAACAATGGAATGTCTTAGAAAGACAGTGACATGATGAGATTGGCAGCATTGTCCAGGAAACATGGACACAGGAGAAGGAAACAGAGGCACAGGAAGTGAAGAAAGGGAAAACAGGTGAGTTGAGTGTTATGCAAGAAATGATGAAGAACTGAAGAAAAGGATAGGAAGATGGTCTGATTCTAAAGCTATTAAGGTGGCAGAACTGACAGAAACTTTGTAGCATTTGATGAGATATGAACAGAAAGGGTGAGAGAGAAATAGAAAGTCGTATACAGGTTTTGAGCTTTTTGCAATCTGATAGCATTAGTCACTGAAATAAGAATACAGGAAAGAAAGAGAGGTTGGGAAGCAGGGATAGAGAAGAGATCATGAACTCAGTTGCACAAAATTAATTTGAAATACCTTTGGAAAATGGAAGTTCCAAGACACAGTTGGTTTTGCAGGTCTGAGTTTTGCAATGAAGCTTGTTGATGTTAGAGATATAATTTTAACTGCCATCTGCAGACAGGACTTAGTTAAGAATTTAACAGTGGGTGAAATAAATCAGAAATCATATGAAATAAGGGAAGAGATGAAAAACAAGGAAGTATAACTGAGCATATTATCATGTAAAACATAGAGGAAGATCTGCCTAAAAATGAACCTGAAATGTGTCTTGAAAAATAAGTTTTGTTTTTTCTGTTAACAATAAGACAAAATATAATTTGTACCATGAAAATTAAGAGAAGAGAGAGGTTCAAAGATCAAAGAGTAGTCAGCAATATTGAATAATGCAAATGGATGAAAATAAGACAAGGACTGAGATCTTCCATTGAATTTAGCAGGGAGGAGGTTGGTGGTAATATTAGGCATATCACATAAGTGGTGGAGTGGGAGACCAGATTGCAATGGAAACAGTGAAACTGCTTTAATAATTCACTAATGGGTCATTTAATTTGAAGTTCCGTTCAAACTTATGAATCTAATTCTTTATAGAATCAAGGATCCCTGGAAACCTGGTCATTCCTATATGAGACTCCCAAGAAAGAATATCACTTTCCATATAAGGAAAATCCTAATTTAAAAGGATAGGAGGCAACATTGGATGTCTCAGGAATCATAGCTGATGTATCCTACATGGATAAATAAGCACCTCTAACATAGTGGGTGGGTTAAAAAAATTCATGACTTAAAATAGATTTGACAAGCAAGATATTTTATAACATTTATATATGATCAAAAAACAAAGCAAAATGAAATGCACTAAGACATATTCTTTGTGTGAATGCTATACTTTATCCAAAAATCTTGTTTCTATTTTGTTCCTTGTTAAATTCCTACCCTGCAAATTGCTGAAAAGCTGCAGGAGGGAGAATTTCCTGATGAGCTATGTAACAGCTTATTCCTTCCTCCTGTGATGTCTTCAACATCCATGTTGAACATTAAATTGCACTGCAGCAGAAATAACTGTGATAGTAAGCCTGGCCGCTGCTGGTGGTGGTGGTATTTGTGTGTGCTTTAAACACAAGCTAAAGGCTCGAGGTGACTTAATAGCTGCAAACATAATTCACAGACAAGGAACTAGCATATACCTAATAAGTGAGAAACCTAATTTTTCCAAAGGAGCAATGATTATAATCACCACCTTATGGAGAGCAATTGATATATTTCTGGTATCTTGTCATCTAGAAGATAGTCAACAGACATCTTTGTTTCTAGTCCATGTATAAATGCAATTCTTTAAAAATCTGCCACTCCAAAAAATCACTTTTTCTTAATTTAATTTTGAAATGCAAATTTGTGATGTTAAGATGTAGATTGATAAAAGTACTTAGCAGTTATCCTCCACACACTCAGCTCAGCATTGGAATCAAAGGAAATATTAAACCACAAGAACAAAGAAGCAGCAAAATAAAATGTGTGATTTCAACAAATGTGTTGAAGTTTGAAAGTGGATGAGAAGTAACTTATTTAGCTAATTACAGAAAATTGCATAGCAAATGACAATATGTAAAAATGTAAAGGAGCCTATCAACTACACATCATATGAGAAACTTAGCAAACAGAATTACATAGCATGAGAAGCAGGGGAGGGTAGTGATGTTAGTTGAGATACCTTAAACGAGGGTATTGGTTTAATTATCATGATCCTACCCCAAGTGCTGAAAAATCTTCCCCTAAACCTTCTTCTGTCTGATAGCTTAGATACTAGAGTGTTTTCTGCAGACACTGTCACAGAGCCCCCAGACTTTGTGTCATCAAACATAAGGCTACCTCTTTGCCTGAATACATCACAGTGAAACTCACTCATGACAAGCCCTGCACATAAACAGAAGACTGCCAAAGAGTGTTTCAGCACTTTGCCATTAGTGACATAGATACCTATATGTTCATAAAAAATGATTTCCCATTTCTGTAGTAAGGTCAAGTAGGAAGATGATTTTCCATCACCAAACCATTTCCCTACCAAGATAGTTGTGATGGTTAATTTTATGTGTCAACTTGACTGGACCATGGGGTGCCCAGATATTTGGTCAAAAGTTACTCTGAGTATATCTTTGAGGGTGTTTCTAGATGAGATTAACATTTGAATTTGTAGACTGAGTAAAATATTAATAGATTGACTTCCCAAATTTGAAAGACCCTCATCCAATTCATTAAAGGCCTGGATAGAACAACAACAACAAAAATGTGTAAGGGCTTTCTCTGCTGATGGGGTTAAGGTTTATTCCTGCCTTTGGACTCAGACTGGAAATGAAACTTCCACCGTCACATGTCCTGGGTCTACAGCTTGTCAACTGTAGATCTTGGGAATCTAGCCTCCATCACTGCATGAGCTAATTCTGTATAATAAATTCTGTATAAATAATTCTGAACAATAAATCTCTTTATATATAAATATAAATTTTATATATATATATTATATATATATATATATATATGGCAATGAGGCAGTATAGGTCTGTGTTCCAATGTTACTGAAAGGAGGGCTGCCATCAAATACTAGCATGATCTGCAAAACATCTTGCTGAAAACATAAAGAAAGATATTTGGTAAAGTAAGCAACAAAAATCCATGTATTGATGGAAAAACAAATAATGGAAAATAAAATCACACCCTACTGTTGATATAGTATCAGCATATTAAACTAACTAGGATTTATGATATATTACTGTATTTGGAATTTTGGATAGGATAAAAAATGTGGTGATGATAAAAGCAGCCAAGGGTTTAAGCACTTTAATTGGAAATAATACTTTAAATTAATAAATTGAAATAACATTTTAAATTAATAAATTGTGATAGCATCATAAGCATATTATTTAGAAATATAGATATGAATAAAAAAACAACCTCCAAAAAAGAGTTGAACAATGTTGCATATAGGGACTTAAATAGAGAAGCAGGAACTAGTATATATTCAATGATATGCACAATTTTATTTTTTTAACCATCCCATCTACTGCTTTGATTAAAATAAAAATGATCTCTAATAAGTTGCATAAAATTGATATTGATATTGAAATTTTGAACACTTCAATTATATTTTGGCAAACTGTTTTATTTTCTCGTGTGTGTGTGTATGTATGCGTGTGTCTGCCTGTGAGTATATGAAAAAGTGAGGAGAAATAGTAATCTACATCAAATGACAACCGTTTACTAAATATATATTATTCCCCATAAATACTAGACATTTTTTTGCTTTAGTATGTTCTAATTCACGCAATATCTTCCAGTGAAGTTACCATCATTTGAAAAAAATTATTTGCAACTATAATAATATGAGGCCTTATTATATGAAGCCCTGTTGAATTTTATTCTATTCTTTACATTGCTATATGAATACAAAGTAAGAATTCATATAATGTATGCTATCCAAAGCTCAGTATATCCTGAGTGAAACTTTCTCAATAAATCTTATAAAAGTGTCTGAAATATTTGCTGTCATTTTCTGTAAAATATATTAGCACACCAATGTAGCAATAGCTAATGTTCAAAACCAGAGCATTCTATTCCACGTTTATAACATCAGATAGAAAGGTTGTTTAACAGACTGTCAAGACCTATTAGATGAAGAGACTCATGCAGAGATATTAAAAAATAAAATTAACTAGGGAGGGGGAAACTGTTCTACATCATTTACCTTGCAGAAGTTAAGTGGATGACATATTCAAAAGTACAGTGAATAGTTCCTGGCAAACAGTATATGTTCAGTATTTATTCTTTCTTTCATCATTTACCAAACAAATTTAGCAACATGTCAAAGGCACCAGGGAAAAAGTATTCAAATTAAACTCTTGCATACATTCTTAGACTGCTTTTGTCTAAATATAGCTATATATAAGGAACGTATTTAATGAAGAGAGCTCAGTATTCTAAAATTTAAGAATTAAGAAAAAGTTCAAATAAAAAAACCCATAAAATTGATATTGAAATTTTGAACACTTCAATTATATTTTGGCAAACTGTTTTATTTTCTCATAATCTACCTTATAGATAGGAGTAACTTTACTGCTTTCATAGTGCAATTTTCACTTAAACACCATGCACATTCTTTTTTATGCTGCTTTGTGCCATCTCTGCTTGCAATTCAGAAAAGCAAGCACATGTTTATCTCACTTTTACAAATCCTCTTTCTCACTTCTCAGTTTTATGCCTTTTTCTAACTTAATGGTCTACTTCTCTTTGTCCCTAGTCCATCTTCACTCTTATTCCAAACATTCACTCTTTCCAAATCCCAACCACCTCTCTCTTCCACAAATAGTCCCTGTATTAACTAAATAAATATGTTAAAGTGACCAAAAGTCACCACCAAAACAAGACAAAAAATGTTCTTTGTCATAGCTCTTATTTTAATTGTTCTTAAGAAAGTAGGACGGATAGTGGGAAGACCACCTCTCTAGCCATTCTGCCAATCAATACTATCATCCTCTGGAAAGCAGACAAGAGGAAACTATTCTATTGCAGTGTTTCATAATAAAACACCTAAACATCATTTCAGTTTTTCCTTACTCTACGGGAACTAATATTCAAAACAAATATGCATTCACTGATTAAATATTTATTGAGTGCTCCATAAATCCTGGACACTGAGCAAGTTAGTGTAACTACTAAAATACGCTGTTCAAAGCCCCAAATGAAATATACTCTTTCATATTTAATTCACAGAGCATGACTGTTAGGTAGAAAATGATATCCGAGTTTTAATAATAATATCTGAACCAACGATAGTTTATCAATGTTAAATTATTTATTATATTCTATGTAGAATAAGGGTTGAGGCAAGTGAGAATTTGACTTAAGCTCTGACTCCAAAACCTCTACTGAGGAATCCCACCTAAATGATGATGATGATGATGATGATGATGATGATGATGATGATGACAGATAGCAGTCTCCATATCCTGAGACAGTTCTTGGTTCCAGGTCTTATGCTAAGGTGTTTTATACATGTGAATCAATCCTTTGTTAATTAACCCTTTACAGACAGAAACTAGGATTGAGAGGTTAGATAACAAGCTCATCACTAGTTAAGAACTAGAGCAGAATTAAAGCTAAATGCCATCTGTTCTCCTCCCATCCTCTCTCTCTCTCTCTCTCTCTCTCTCTCTCTCTCTCATTTTTCCATCTCTCCATCTCTGGATCACACAAGCTATCTTCTCTTTCAACCTGTTTCTCTCTTTCTATGTCTGATTTGGCATCTGTCTTAATCACTCTTTTTGTCTCTGTCTTCCGACTGTTGTCTTTATTCCCCATTCCCTATCTTTTCCCCCTTAAAAACAAACAGACAAACAAGCAAATAAACAAACAACAGCATTTGTCTTTTTGCCAGCTTTTTTCTGTCCACCTCTCTGTTCATTTAATTTTTTTTCTTCAGGGATCCTTTTCTGTCTCTCTCTCCACTTCTCTCTTCTTTTTTCACTGTTTATCTCAGTCTCTTCATGCCTTTTTTTTTTTTTTTTTTGCTTATCTTTTACTCTGTGTCCTTAAATTTTTTATATTTCTTTCTATGAGCCTCTCTGTTTCTCATATGACATTCTCTGAGTCTCTCTTTGAATGTTATCTCTGTATCTCTCTCTGACTTCTTTGTGTCTCAGTCTCCCAGACAGTGTCTTAAGGTTCTAAAGCAATAACAACTGTTTATCCAGTTTTAATGAACCTTCTTTGGATTCCAGTGGTGTCCTGCAAAGTTGAAGAAATCAGTCCCTTAAATGATAAAGCAAAAAGAAAATCCACTGTCCTTGGACAAACAATTTGCATTTCCATAAAGATTCAGTGATGCAGAATCAGAAAAGGCTCATTCTGACACCTCCATGAAAACAACAGGGAGAGCATTCATTAGCTTAGCTCCCATTTGAATGATGCACTTCATCGCACACACCGCTGTCTTCCTCCACTCAGGAAACAGTGTTTAATTCTGCCTGAAACCCGCCCTTTCACTAGACACTAGAATGAATGACTTTTCAAAGTAATAGGAACTACACATCTGCCATTGCCTGAGAATGCTTGCACTCTAAAAGCCATAAAACAGTTACACCTCCTGTCAATTTCTTATCCATCAAGGGACACAATAAACAAGCTTTGATATTTTTTTCCCCATTTACCAGGACAATGGAAAGAAATGCTTGATATTCTTTAGTTTCTTGAAGTAATGACTGCTTTTGCCTCTTACATTTATACCTCCAATAGCCATGATTTGATATTTAAGGTTGAGTGCAACCTTTAAACACCTTGTGAGATAAAAGGAAATGTGTCTATCACAGTGCTCAGGTATAAACTTTTACTCTTTAGACTGGAAATCACCTTGTTGCTGTTATAATTTGCACACACACACACACACACACACACACACACACCAGCATCTTGATAATTCATTGCTAGAAAATTATATTGATTAATTGTACTTTAGCTTATTCAACAATTCACAGGCTTTTTATTCTTTTTCTTGGCATACCCTTACAAAAACTCTGATAGGCTGAGTTTTATAGATGTGGACGCTGAGACAAAAATGTTTAGGGAATGTGCCGAAGTTTCCAAGGAAAATAATTGTTGTCTTTGTACCAGAATCTGAAGTTTCTATGCTCCTTCCTTCAATGAATACAGTGTGTGTGTGTGTGTGTGTGTGTGTGTGTGTGTGTGTGTGTATCTTGCTCATTAGCGTGTGACTTATTTACAGGCTGACACTAAGTCACACCCATCTTCACAGTCCTGTAAATCTGGCACTTTGGTTCATACATTATAGGTGGTGATTTTGCTTCAAGGCCGCACTATTCCTACTCACACTCTAAATTACCTCCTTACCCCCCATCATTCATATGTGCAAGGAAGTAATGGTTGTATTTGGAATTTTTGTGTATATTCTCTGGTTCTGTCACTATTTTAATTAAAATGGCTCCAGTATTCAATTTAAAAGGAAGTTACAAATAAATTCAGTTTCTGAGTGCTGAACCTTTGAAATTTGTAGAGATTCTACCAAGAGAACATAATTTTGCCATAAATTACTCACAGTAGCTCTTTTTTTCACTTGAAATTGACTATGAACACTAATTAATTCCCATAGTTTCTCCTGGAACCCAGTGATATTTGAGCATAAAACTAATACATTAAGCCCCATATGTCATCATTAATTTTGAAACTACAGTCTGCTACATTATGTATTAATAACAAAAATACCATT
This sequence comes from Rhinolophus sinicus, assembly GCF_036562045.2. Lineage (NCBI taxonomy): Eukaryota > Metazoa > Chordata > Mammalia > Chiroptera > Rhinolophidae > Rhinolophus > Rhinolophus sinicus. The sequence continues at coordinate 36,358,584 of NC_133757.1, forward strand.
ACAAAAGAAGACATATCTATGTACAAACAAAGTTTTAGTTGAGAGTAACAAAAAACATTTTAAAAAGTCACCCCTTTCAGTAAAACTATTTTTTAAATATTATAATTGCATATAGCCTTCCACATGTGTGCATGTGAGAGAGCCAGAATAACAAAATAGTTCAAGGACACCAGCGCTGTCGATAGTAAGAGAAGTCTTAAAAAAAAACCCAAAACAAACAACAAAAAACAGTGGAAAAAGAAAAAAAAAAGTGATGTTACCAAACATACTCTTAACATAGAGTCCGAAACAAAAGTAAACTTTCAGACAATAAATGTTGATTTAGAAGCAATTTCTTTATCGAGATTATTATTTCTGCAAACTTGAATTTATTCATGTTAGAATCCTCAGTGCAACTTAAAATCATATATGCTGCCCATTTTAATGCTACAATAAAATATAAGTACAGGGGGTTTCTGTGCTAGGAAAAAGTTGAGATAACAGCTAGTTTATGAGAAAAGTTTGGTATTACTTTACACCATATAAATAGAAACAAAAGTTCTTATTGTCTGAAACTATACCTGCACATTAACAGTAAGAGGGGAACCCAGCCACCCTTAAACAGCATTCACATTGAGAAGATGATGATGATGATAATGATGATTATTATTATTATTTGGTTTTACTTTTACTGTTATTGTAAAGGCTCATTATTTATGCAGGAGGAAAAAGCCCTCATGATCAAGTGATTACAGAAAGGTATGATTAATTGTTCAACATACAATTGCCTGACACGCTTTTTGTGATCAAAGAAAAATAGTTATTTTCTTTGACAAGAAAATAGAAATTACCTTTCACATTTAACTTAAAACTTAGCCCATGTAGCACAATACTGGAGAATTTTTGCAAACGGCTTCAGTTTATGTCTCCCTGCCTGCCTTTCAAGTTGGACGATAAAAAGACGAAATGCATACTATGCAAAATTTAAATGTGGGAAGACTAAGAAAGTTTGTGATGGGCATTTAACTTGAACTCTGAGTTTTTTCCTTCTTAGAATTATTAGTGTTTTTTAGAACTTTTTTTTTTTTATAGTTTAGATACTAAGCTCATCTAATAATATCATTAATGGATATATCACTTTAAAAAATTCTCTTAGAAAATGAAAAGGTTAATTTAAACCTCTTTAAAAAGAATACTCAAGATTTTACCCCATAATATTCCAAACAAGTAGCTAACAGCAAGATAGCAGATACTCTGATCTATTCAGGTCCATTAATGGTTAATGCTTAGGGGTCATTTTTGAGGTAAAGTGAGAAGATTCACATCCCCTGCTCAGTCCATCTTTGCAACAGCTGAGAGGTGAGGCTGTCCCACCTCTGTGTAACTGGGTGTACATTAAATTGCCCTTTTATTTCATAGGGGAACGAGTCCACAGTCAAGGAGATCAAGTTGCTGAAATTTGAAGACTCACATGTACAGATAAATGCAGTGACTCACACTTAACCACGGCAACAACAACAAAAAAAGTAAAGAAACTTATAGAAGAGCCAAGTTGTAGTAAAAAATAAGTTCACGATAACATATCCAAAAATTGTCAAACATACTGTGAAAACTATAGGAAGCATTATCTGCTTAAATTATAGCTCTTTTACAATTATTTGCTTCTCTGAGGTGAAGCAACACAATAACTCTAACCCTTAAGTATTTGGTTACTACATTTGACAATTAGCTCTATTTGTGAAAGGAAATGAGTACGGACTCAGAGTTAACCTTACATGAGGTGGTCATATTATACTCTCGTTAACAATGGCTGTTTGCGTACATGCTACAACTCCACCAAATCGATGACCATCTGTGCAGATGAGAGATACACATTAGAGTACTAGCAGACCAGGTCTGGAACTCAGGGTCCTCCCTCCCTATAGCTACCAAAGTATATGTTTAAAGTAAAGGTCACACCACAAAGTGGGAAAGCTCTTAGTATTATGTAGTATTAATTTTGTATTATAAGGATAAAGTCCTCCCTAATTTGAATTCTTAATACACGGGGGTACTTTTGTAAAGGAGCAAGTATTCTAATACACTAAAACACCTGTAGTGAAAACATCAGGATCCTCTATATTATAACAAAATACAAAATACAATGCAGTCAGCTGCCAGGCAGAGTTAACCACCTTAACTTACCCACTAACTATAACCTCCAGCAACTACCACACACAAAACAAAACATTGCATACACATATTTGCACGCACAAAACCCAAACATAGCATGCCAATATTTATGCCCCTTTTTCTATCTTTTGTCAGAGAGACAATAGCAAAGAAAGTGGTTGAAAATTAACATTTTTTAAAATTGACAAATCCCCCAGAGTTATACTTCAAAAGTGTATGTCTTTCTAAATATTATATTCATGTGTCAACAAAATTACATACCACATAGTAATCAGGAAAACTGAGAGCATAAGGAGTTGGGTTCATTCATCCAGAAGATAATTACTTGTACATCGTTACTACTCTAATCTTTGAACAAGCATGACAGAAAGTGATATCATGAGAGACCCATTGTACTGAAACAAAGTCTTAACTTTCTCTGTACTTCACTGCTGCCTTAAATTGGAAAGATTAAGAAAAGGAAGGGGGGGAAAGAACTTACTTGCCGATTTAAAGTTTCATCATTAGCCCATGTAAGATTGTGCAGCAAGTTTTCTTGCCAAGGCTGCCTCCCGCACATCCCTTTCAAAACAACCAGTGCTCATAATCTAGGTCCAAGACGATTCGTTCACACGTTACACTTCTTGATTCTGTGAGGCATTATTATCCAGTCTTGCATCATCAATAAAATGTTATAGAGGAAAAAAAAATCACCTCAACATATTAACCCAGAAGGCATGCATCTTTCTCCCGGTGCTGAGATGTATGTCAACTGCCTTAGTTATCACAAGCAACTAAGTCTAAGCTGCTAGCAGGAATCTGTCTGCCCTCTATCTGTCGCTATTAGCGCAGCATGTGGATTCACTGGCACTGAAGCCACAGCAATTAGCTGCTCTGCTTCTCACAGCACATACAGGATAGAGCTGAGTGTGCTAAACCCCAGTGACTGGTGAGCTCTTTGAACCAATTAGCTGTAGGTGCTACAGCCCAAAAGACAAATTGATGTCCCATGATCATTGATGTTGGCTGCTTTATTGGTACTGTGTCCTGTCATCCTGTCTGGTGATTCTCTGTTCTCTTTTGTGTGGTTGTTTTTATTTTTTTATGTCATAGGGACTAAGAAGTTTATCAGCTTACATTCAATGACAATATTATTGACAATCAAAATAATTTCTTAAGTTCCTTGCATCATTCTCTCTTTCTCTCTCTTTCTCTCTCCCCTCAATGCCCAAATTTACTGTTATATCAAGCTTTCCATACCCCCACATCTTTTGGGCATAAGGAAACTTCACATGTTTTATAAGAACTAAAAACAGACTTTTGGGTGTTTTATAGGCACATATGACTCATACAAGGGTGTTATGGGGAAACATACTAAAAGAAAAGTTACAGCATATTTTAAAAAATATGGTGATATATGAGACCTTCACAACAAAGTTCTGAAAATGGACATGTAAACTGTTCAAAAAAGGCATTCTGATGTCTAACCCAGGTATCCATTTCTTAAGGAATCTACCATACCCAGAATGTATTCAAGGCCATATCAAATTTTGCCCACACATACCTCTGAGCCTCTGAGAAGAAAGACTCTAAAAAAAACTGAAAAATCAAAGCAATTTCAGAATGTATTATAGTGCTTGTGACAGAGCAAATACCCTGAGGTTGGCTAGAAATGACAATGTGAAGAATACACAGACAAAATCCCCATGGCACATGTTTTTTTTTTTTTTTTTTCTCATGGACAAGGTGGAATATGTATCATTATGATACACTCACCCCTTCAAGAAAAAAAAATACATATATATATATATATATATATATATATATATATTCACAGAATGTCTCTAGAGTGTCACCATATTTACACACATACATTCACAGAAAGTAACATCTCATTTAATACAAAACTCACCTATCTTGCAAGTTCAGTTTTTGAGGGGAAAGGGGAAAATTCTGCAGAATGTGGAAATAACCCAAGGTCAGCCAAATGTGTCATAAATGTCAAGTAGTAAAGTGTATATGAGTTAATCACAGATAAATCACAGGTGAAGCACTAGAGCACTTCGGCAGATCGTGGTTGCACTTATTTTATATCTGACTCAAACTGAATAATTTGCTACCTTCAAAGCGCAGAAGATTGGGGGACAGTGGTGAGGACTTCTAAGAGACAGACACACATTTTACAGTTGTGGGAATTGATGTCTTAAAATTTTAAAAATTGATGATTTAATGAAGATGACTTTAACAATAAATGATTAAACAAAGTTGTATACATTTTGTTTGGGAAGACTTTTTCACTTCATTGTAACATTACATATGTACAACAACTCACACACTGATATTGTTGGTTAAATAAAGCAGCTGGTATTCCAAAGATTGTTCCAGTAACAATACGAATTATTAAATGCAGTTTTTATTAATGACAAAGACAATCTCATTCCCGGTGATGTTCAATTATAACTTTTATGACACATTAGAAAGATAGCTAGAATACAAAAAATCTTATCTCTTCCTTAGCCCTCTGATGAACTAAATCATTATCAATTGAATTCTATGGATGACAATAGTGTTGTTTTATTTTAATATCACCACATTTAGATTTTGGGGAAAATATATTTAATAAGAAACAAAAAATACATAATTACAGGATGAATATAGGTAAATATTAAGGAACCAGTTTTAAAACATAATAAGCAAAAAGGTCACTGAAAAACCTACTACCCTGAGATAATTTCTGTTAAAAATATGGTGTATAATTCTCTAGACTTCTCTAAATACCTGTCTCTCTGTATGGCTCTCTCTCTCTTTCTTTCTCTCTCACACATACATTTTAAAGCCAAAGTAAATCCCATTGTACATATTAAATTTTACACCGTTTTCTTTTAAAATATATCAGTGACATTTATTTTGTCAACAAATCCAGATTTAAACATAATTATTAATGATGTTTCATTATATTTGCATAAATATAATTTATATAAAATACTTATGTTTTGACTTTTAGGTAATTTCTAATTTGAATATATTTGTAGAAATATATTTTATTCTATTCTGATTGTAATTTGCATAACTTCTAGAATGGAAAAAATTGGTCTATGGGAACTAGTCATTCATGACTATCAAGTGAACTCTTACAGATTTTTGAGTATGTCTTAGTATCCCTAATAATTTAAGTTTTATGAGGCCAGAGCATGTTTAATTTATCTTTGTATGCCTTACTGCCTCTAGCTAAGTCTCACATATAAAGCACATATTTAATGAATTGAATAATTCTGTTGACAAAGTATATATCTAAAACTCCAATACTGCACCTGCCTAATGTGCCCTTGAAATAAATTATTTTAAATGCTATAAAACACTCCTTCCAAAGTAAAGAATAGACCTCTATTTTTCTTAACAATATTTGAAAGTGCTGGAGCTCATGGGGGATAGAGAATATAGGAGGTAGATTTTAAAGGACCAGAAACAACAATCCAGGATAAAAAGACCAGACACAGCTTCGAATTAGAGAACAAGAGAGTCTGAAATTTAAGAATGAATGAGAGAGATATACATGGAAACAAGAATTGGTATTAAGATTAAGGACCTATCACTACTAGAAGAATTCAAAAAAAAAAAAAAAAAAAAAAGAGGGAAAAGAAAAATAAAATATATCTACTATGAGGATAAATATATCCTCATAGTTTAACTGTGATTTAGGATTAAGTTTAGGATTGGGATACAACTGGAATTATGGGACTATTCACAAGGGGGGATTCCAGCAAAGTGGATGAGTGGCACCATGCTGTGTTAAGAACATACATTAGATAGCCCAGAAGCTGTTAAGACTTAGGAATTGAACTTGGAATTGGTTTCTGGCTCTGCCTCTTCTAGCTAGCTAGTAACCTGGCAAATAACCTGACTTGTTTAAGTCTCAGTCAAGCTTCTCATTTATACTGAGCAAAAAAATCACAGAAAACTGAAAAAGCTGTTTGATTCTGTTACTAAAGAGCTTGCTATTCTCTAAGCACATTATGCTTATTCACGCTTCTGTGACTATGTCTATAATTTGAGAGACATATCAGCATCATAGGCAAGAGTGTTGGGGCTGGCATGCAAGTGCCTGAGATCTAATGGTTGCATGACCTTGAACTGATTCCTTAACCTCTCTGAGACTCTGATTTTTAATCTGGATATTAACATAGTAATAACACCTACACCATGAGCTTATTAAGATACTTATATTTGATATACTTTGCAAATACTTGTAACAGTAAATGGAATATAACATTTATTTCGGAAATTTTAGGTATTACTATGAGCATTTTTAACAAAAGCTTGGTATGATTAGGCTATCGGTAGACATTGAGAGAACAAACATATCTAAAAAAGTTCCAGATAAAGCAAACCTTTATAATGCCATGCTTTAAAATTTAGTTGTTTTTTGTTTTTTTTGTTTTTTTGTTTTGTTTTATCAGAAAGTCACTATTGAATTTCAGGCAAGGATATCCTATGACAAGTTACATGTTCTAAGTTTTTATTTGCCTAAGGGCTATAGAGTGAGTGTTAAAATGGAGATACCTGGGGCGACTCTGAACCAAAAGACCTGGAGTAGGCCTAGGAGTATACACCTGAAGCTAAGCCTAGGTCCCTTCACTGTTGCAGGAGACCCCCAGTCACAGCTCCAGCTCATGCGTTTCCGAGGACTCCCACACAATGCCATTGTTAAGCACTTGTGTTTTGGAGCTGACCATGGGAATTGGAAACTCCACTCTGAAATTCACCAGCCAGTTGATCTTCACCAAGCTGCTTCATTTCTAAGCTTCAATTTCCTCATAAGTAAAATGCTGACAGAATTAGTATTTTAAGATTAAATAGAATGTGCATATAAGGTATTGTTTTGTAGGCTGTCTGGCATATGTTGTTTGTATTAAAGCATTTAAGAAGTGCTGAATAAATGTTAATTATATAGTGATGATTATCTTTCATGAGAATGGGAAAGAGAGGAGCTTTAAAAGTTAAAGGGACTTGGGTTTGAGTACTGCTTTGAGACACTTAACTTCCTGAGCTCCCATTTACCACCTTTAACCAAGGTCATAGGTAAAGGTACCTGGGGAGGAGTCAGTTGGGGCTGAAGTCCAGTGTGCTCAGGAGATGAGCCCCAGTGTTCTGGCTTGGGCTGTGTCTATGCAGAGGAGGAGACACCTTTTCCTTCCCACAAAGGCAATGCTGTGCCATCTATAGCCCACATTTACCCAAAGATTCCTTTATCTAAATTGCATGATGCATAAATCAGCTAGATATCCTGCCTAGAAGAGCATGGTCTGTCATATGAGGTAAGGCAGGTAAACTACATAGCACAAAGTCTGACAAGAAGGACAGGTTCTTTAAAACATAGCAATCACACATATTTGAAATTAGGATTTGTTTCCTTTATTAGAGGAGAAATTGAATATATTAGGTGCTTGAGAAAGATTTTAAATATTGAATCTACCTTTATATTTTCAAACATTTAAACACAAAAGATTAAGATTTCATCTATTTTACAAAATGAAAAAGTGTCATCTATGCAGTTAAAAATGAATCATTAAACATAAAGTCAATCAACAATGGAGAAGTGGATAGATATGTAAATTACAGTATGTAACTTTAAGGATAGCTGTGCAGCCTTTAAAGTACTAATCATGAAATCTATAAAAATGGAGCAAAATAAAATAAAATAAATTGCCAAATTTTTAAAGTTGAAGAAAATAGCATTCATCCCCTTAAAAACTATTCCAGCGTATATATATACTGGCAATATCATGGTGAATATAAAGTCAGTGATTATCCTTGCAGAAAGACCATGGTAAATTTTCGACCATTGTCTCTTTCAATGGATTTTTACTTCTTAATTCCTTTAAAGCACCTGTTATTCTCATTTCTCATTTCCTTCCACAGATAAACATTTGAATATGTTAATTCATGTAATTTTGTTTGTTTACACAATATGTATATTTTGTGTGTTATTGCAAAATTTCACGAAATTGTATTTGTATCCTGTGAGAATGTTTCACAAACGGGAACTTTATACATTTTACAGAGAAATGAAATAGAAACACATAATGTTCTAGCTCTATGCCAAGAATCAGCTACATCTTTCATACAGCTGTGAAGATTACCATAAACTTTTGTATTCATGCCAGTTCATCTGTGCCCTGGTACTTAATGAACAATAAAAAGCAAATCGCTGGTCAAAGAGAGAAATTTTATTTTCTGTATTTAATTGTTTTGGAATCTTGACTGTTTTAACAGTACATTTATATTGTAGCTACAAACAGTAGGTTTACATTATATTATAATGCAAAGCTACTTCTCTTGTTGAGAAAAGACTTAAAATTCTCCTTACACGATTCACTATATCTGGAAAATGTATGTGCTAATTATATAAAACAATTCTTATAGGCCTTAGAGTCCAGTCTGCTGTTAGGAAGCAATTCAGAGTATCTGGTAAAAGTTAAACAAACTGATACTAAATCATATATAATTGAGAAAGTAAGATATAAGAGGATTTTGTCCATTCTTCCAGAATGAGGAGTGAGTCCTTGAGTCAATAGGAATTTCAAAGTAAAGAGAAATAGAGAAGGCTTCCCCCCCACAGACATTAATTATTTAGGGAACAAAAGCTTCTGCAGAATTATCAAAATGCCTTTGCTCATTATAAATAGTGTCTCACCAAGTTGCCTGGGGTCAAGCCATTCAAATCTTCTTATTGTCAGTGGTCACTTTGAGTTGAGATTCAAAGCTGTTGGGTATAACCTCACAATAAAACCTCAATCAGGAACCTAGAGGCTGAGGAGTCATCTGTATTTACACTAATAAACCTTTGTCATTATGTCACATTGTACAACTTTAAATTTGATTTGGACTCCCCTTAATTGTCAGGATTTGAGGTAGCTATAGAACATTATTTTTTTGCCAGCAATATATATTTACATATATGTATACATACATCTATATTTTTGTTTCTATATATAAATGCACACATAAACACACACACACCTATTTAAAAAGTGACGGTTAAATTATTTCGATGATTTAAAGCTTTCATCATTAGACTTTAGGTGATAGGGGGAAAAAATATTTATGAATAACCTCCATCACTGCTACACTGGGGACTTATGAAGAAATCGTCAGTGTAATATTTTGCTGACTTTACAGTGGTCTCCGTTATGATAATTCTAAAATTATAATTCTACACACCTTTTATAGTCTTTGAGGAGTCCCAAATACTTGATGGTACTTTCTATAGCAGACCCAACATTAGATGCATTTATATAAATATTTTTAGATGAAATAAGAAAAATCACTAAAATATACCATAACTGAGACTTAAAGTAATTGACTTCTTTATTTATACCAGTTTCTTTTTGACTCAACAATATGTTAGCATATTTCAAACAGCAGAATTTGTCAAGACAAACATGTTCCCCAAGTTTATCAACAAATTTATCTGGTCTTTCTGTCCTTTTCTGCCTCTTGCTTGTTCTCCAAAAGCAGTCATAGACAAGTGTGATGACAGAAAACCACCATCCATTTAAAGCAAAGAGCCCATCAGCCAGGTTTTCCCAAACAAAACCCCACAGATAGAGGAAACGCAGAGTCTGAGTTACTTCCAAGCACAGTTATCTTCTTACCATGGCAGAGCACATTGAAATTAGCTAATAAGTCTGGAAGGGACGGAGGCATTCTCTTCACTTGGACTGTATGAAACAAGTCTATAACCCAGGCAGTCTCATCTCTTAGCTTTGTCTGCCACCTTTAAGAGCCACATTAGCACCTGGATCTTGAGGGATTATGAACAGTTGATTTATTTCTTGGCGATTATTCAGATCGCTCCAAAATATGTATTCTTCCTTCAAATCCATAATCTGCTGGAGTGAAGGAATTTATAACTCTTTATAGTTTCATTTAAACGAGTTCCATAATTCCCATAGCAACAGATTACCATGTCACATATTTTTGGAACAAGGTCAAGTTCTACTCCAGATACATGTGATATGACAGAATAATTCTGCAGTTAATGGAAACATGTAAAAATATAGAACCAGGGATACCTTCCAAGATACATATAACTTTAACTATACTCATGTTCATTTTTATGTTGTTTCAGCTCTAAAGAGAAATTGAGTGATAGCAAAACAAACAGATTGCATACACACACACACACATATATGTGTGTGTGTGTGTATGCAGTATATATATATATATATATATATATATATATATATATACTGCATACACACACACTGACAGCCTGAGAAACAATATTTTTCTTTCTAAAATAGATGATAAAACTCATGTAAGTATGGCGATAGTAAGTGAGTAAAGGTTAGAGTGGGGAATACTCTGCACATTGTTAAGGTGTCAATGTTATGTGTAAGTTATTTAACCACAGAGTCTCTTGCTCCAGCATGTTTGGCAAGCTGTTAGATTCTAGAATTGTCAGACATTACTGAAATATTAATCAAGCTCTTATCAACAATATCTGTTAGTAACATCTTTCTATATTTAGTTATAAATTTATAGGCAAAAATACATAAAACATATATAAAATTCAGTATATTAATATCACTAATTCTTTCTGCAATTCTCATGTAATCCTGAGAGAAGCAATGAATATTAGTTCCCAGGACATACACAAGAAATATCACTGCAAACAATGAAAATTTGTAAGTGCTGCAATACTTAGCACTGCTATGTTAAATGCCAGCATAGCCAATAAGAAATTATAAGCTGAGCAAACATATTTCAATAAAACTATAGTGAGAACCAGTTTCCTATATAGAAATACGATTATTAAACTATAAATACATAACATTACTATTTCATTTTCAAAACTCTCAATCCTCTTCATCCAGAGATACTCCTATCTGAAGAAACTGTGCTATACAAATAATCACTCAATACTGAGTACTAACAATGTGCCAGGAAAAGTTGTAGGGGTTGGCAACACAGTAGTAAAGAAGACTGATATGAACAAAACAGGTAATAGAACACATATTCCTCAAGATGAGTCTGGATCTTAGAAAGAGGAAAAGCAAAGAAGGGAGTATGATGGACAAGGAAGTACATGATATTGTCAGTTTGCTGGCACCAGAATTTTGTCTTCGAATAGTTACAACAAGTTGGAATAGTTTTTTAATAAGCTACTTCTGTGGTTAGAATGTGTTAACTCTAACCGTTAGTGGTTTTAAGAGTTGGAATACAGTTTGGGGAAAATAATTGATATTTGGAGCAGATATCTCCCTCAGTTTCAATCTGATCAAACATTTAATATACGTTGTATTGAAAAGTAATATATACTGAATATTTTCTCAATGTTTTCTTTTAAATAGTCCCAAAATATTCTCCCCAAAAATGAGCACTCGGGAAACTCTAGGGAACTTTCAAAAATCAATGAACACTCTCTGACTTCAATTTAAACTACAAAATGAAAATAATCAAAACAGCATGGTATTGGCAGAAAAACAGACACACAGACCAATATAGTAGAATTGAGAACCCAGAAATAAAGCCACACATATATGGACAAATAATTTTCTACAAAGGAGTGAAAAACATACAATGGAGAAAAGACCAACTCTTCAATAAATGGTGCTGGGAGAACTGGAAAGACACACGCAAAATAATGAATCTAGACTGAAATCACGATATACCCAAATTAACTCAAATTGGATCAAAGACCTAAACATAAGATCTGAAACAATAAACTGCATAGAAGAAAGCATAGGTACTAAACTTATGAACCTTCAATTCAGAGAACTTATGAATTTGACCTCAAAGACAAGGGAAGTAAAAGCAAAAAAATTATGAATGGGATTATATCAAAGTAAAAACTTTCTACACAGCAAAAGACACCACCAACAACACAAAGAGGTTATCAACTGAATGGGAGAAGATATTTGCAAGCAATACTTCCAATAAGGGGTTAATATACAAAATATATTAAGAACTCATGCAACTCAACAACAAACAAATTACAACCCAATTAAAAATGGGCAGAGTACCTGAACAAACATTTCTCCCAAGAAGACATACAAACAACCAACAGATATAAGAAAAAATGCTCAACTTCACTAGTTATTAGGGAAATGCAAATAAAACCACAGATAGCACTGCACACCTGTTAGAATGGCTATCATCAACAAGACAAGTAATAATAAGTGTTGGAGAGGCTGTGGAGAAAAGGGAACCCTCATACACTGCTGGTGGAAATATAAATCAGTACGATCACTATGGAAAATGGTATGGAGGTTTCTCAAAAAATTAAGAAGAGATGTAACATAGAACCCAGCAATCCTTCTTCTGGGTATGTACCCAAAAATCTGAAAATAGTTATTGCAAAGATATATGTACCCCTGTGTTCATGGCAGAATTATTTATGGTGGCCAAGACCTGGAAACAAATAAAATGTCCTTCAACAGATGATTGGATAAAGAAGATGTGACATATATGTGTGTACATAATATTCCATTGTGTGTGTGTGTATGTATTCCATTGTGTGTGTGTGTGTGTATACACACACACACACACATACACATATATATATGTATACACACACTATGGAATACACACACACACACATGCACACACACACACACACACACACACACACACACACACACACACAATGGAATATTATCCAGCCATATGAAAATGAAATACTGTCATTTGCAACAACATGGATGGATCTTGAGATTATCCTGCAAAGCGAAATAAGTCAGACAGCAGACGTTGAGAACCATGTGACTTCGCTTATATGTGGTATGTAAAACCAAAGCAACAAACTAACAAGACAAACAAAAACTCATAGACACAGACAACAGTTTAGTTGTTAGCAGAGGGTAAGGTGGGGTAGAAGAGGGAAAAGGGGGTCAAATATATATGGAAGGCGAACCAACCCTTGGTGGTGAACACACAATGCAAAACATAGATAATGTATTACAGAAATGTACACTTCAAACCTGTACAAACCTATATAATTTTACTAACCAATGCACCGCAACAAATTTAATACATACACACACACACACACACACACACACACATATGTTTTTGTTTTAAATCAATGATGGGCACAGTTTCAGATTCTCTTTTTTATCACCCTCAGCACCTCCTGTAAGAAGAACTAAGTACAATATTGAGGCATAGTAAGTCTCAGATTCTCATTCTTCTTCTCAGAAGCATTATTGTTATTCTTGCCCCTCACGTACCCAAAAATAAGTCCACTTATTATGGCCTGGTGCATAATGTAGAATTTACCTTATCCCAGGTGTGAGATGTCTCTAATACATGATCAGAGAATTCAATTAAGGAGCGTGTTCCTCCAGCATCATTGTTTTTTGTGGTTTGGCTGTTCATCTACCACACATGGGCATTATGCACCTTTTTAGATATAACATTGTGCAGACTTCCGATTCATGCATTTCTTAAAAAAATATTTCATTAGCATTTGTCATTATTAGAAGAGGTTAATTAATATATACTCAAATAAACCCCTTCTGAAGGAACAAACACATTTATATTATATGATTCATATGTTAAAATATATCACAAAATCTTTTACTTTTATTAACTTTGCTGGTACCCAATTATCTTGAATTGACCTTAACACTTTCTACTTTAGATTTCACCCTAAAACAAATCAAGCAACATAAAATAATAATAATAATCAAGGCTCACTCTCTAGAATGACAATGAGAATGTTCTGTTTACCAATAGTAATGAGGAACCTGAATATGAGAATATTCATGGGAGCTATTTTTTTACACTGTTAAAAGATATAATCAGATAATAGAACTGTAATGGTAAAACTAGAATTTGAATTTGCAACCTAATTGAATCCTGAATCAGATATGTTGTTTGAAAATACCAGCCAATTACTGAAAAAACAGATCGCGTTAAACTAAGCTGTTGATGATCTTCCATCTTAACAATTCTTTCAAGTCTAAGGGTAATATAAAAAATAGCCTGAACATTCTTAATAAGATTATAGCTTTGTAGAATATATCAAGAAGGAATAGAAGAGCAAAAAGTATCTGTAGTAATACATAAGTAGGAATAATCCATTATGTATCCATAGTTGGAAGTTTGAAGACTGTTTTTCCATAAAATTTTTCTCATAGTTGATCTACATTTTTAATGATTTTCTGACATACATTGGAATTATCCAACATAAATATTAAGAAGCAAAAAAGGAACAAATATGAATAATAAAATGGCAATAACTACATACTTATCAATAATCATTTTAAATATAGTTAATTGCTCCAAGAAAAAGGCATAGGGTAGCTAAATATTTTCAAAAGCAAGACCCTTACATATGATGTCTACAAGAGACACACTTCAGATAGAAAGACACATAGATTAAAAATAAAGGGATGATACGAGATATTTTATGCAAATGGAAATGAAAATAAAGCTGGGGTAGCAATACTTATATCAGAAAAAATAGACTTTAAAACATATGTTATAATAAGAGACAAAAAATGGCAATTCATAACGATAAAGGAATAAATCCAACAAGAGGATATAACCCTTGTAAACATTTATGCACTCAACATAGGAGAACTCAAATATATAAAACAAATATTGACAGATAAAGAGGAAGAGATCAACAACAATACAGAAATAGTAAGGACTTTTAACACCCCATGGATATCAATGGACAGATCTTCTAGACAGAAAAGCAACAAGGAAACAGTGGTCATAAATGACACATTATACCGGATGGATTTAATTGATATTTTTAGAGCATTTTCCCCCAAAGCAGCATAGATTACATTATTTTCAATTGCACATGGAACATTTTCCAAGACAGACCACATGTTAGGCCACAGAACAAGTCTCAATAAATTTAAGAAGTTTAAAATCATAGCAAGAATTTTCTCTGCCCACAATAGTATAAAACTAGAAATCAATTACAAGGAAAAAAAGAAAAAGGACAACACACAGACATATGGAGGTTAAATAACATGCTAATAAATAATGAGTGGGTTAACAATAAGGTCAAGGGAGAAATCAGTGATACCTCGATACAAATGGAAATGAAATCACAATGACTCAGATATCTATGGGACACAGTGAACGAAGCCCTAAGGGGGAAATCAATAGCAATGCAGGTCTACCTCAAGTAACAAGAATAATCTCAAATAAACAATCTAACCTTACATTAAAGGAGCTAGAAAAAGAACAACAAACTCCAAAGTGAATAGAAAGAAGGAAATAAAGATCAGAGAGGAAATAAACAAAATAGAGTATATAAAAAAAAAAATACTGGTGCAACCACTGTGGAAAAAGGACAGTGGTTCCACAAAAAATTAAAAATAGAACTACCTTATAACCCAGCAATTCCACTTCTGGGTATTTATCCAAAAAACTAATTCAAAAAGATATATGCACACCTAGTGCAACAGAATGTTGGCAATGTAAACAAATATGAACATTATCTTTATGCATTTGTTTTTAACTGCCTTTTCACATAATTAAACAAAATATTTTTACCTGAGCAACATTTCTGGGGGGAGTAGAACACATATAGATTGCCCAGGGGTCCAAGCATTGATGGAGTATTTGGTTTAATTGATTTCACGTAACATTCCAATTCTGAGTTCCTTTAACTGTACAGTTCTAACATTTGCTAGATGGCCAATTTTTATGAAACAGTGTATTCAGCAATAACTCAGTGATAAGTACGTGATTAACATTTTTAAAATTTATTGGTACACAGAATTATTTCAATAACAAGCAACTAAACTTGATAGTCAGATGAGTTGAAAGATCAATGCAACCACTTGTTCTCAAAACGGTAGTTTTAAAAACCATGCTCTTTTCAGTACAGGGCATATTTTCATTTTTTTTTTTTTTAAATTTCACTTGCAATTCTAACATTTATAAACATACTTCAATAAACTTCAAATTGCTAAGAGAGCTTAACTGCAAGCCCTCCAAAGATTAAGTGCATCTTCATAATTCTTAACTCATCAAGGCAGTAAGATGAAATGAGAAATTATTATGAGAACAGCAGTTATAATAGGTTCATACCACAAATCCAAATATCAAAAATTATACCCCATCAAGAAGAATAAGTTTTTCTCTTAGACCTTCATTTTTTCCTAATACCAGTTCAAAAACAAACCAAAAGAGAGAGTAAATAATAATAATAATAATAATAATAATAATAATAATAATAAAATAATTGGTTGCTTCCAGCTATCATTCTCTCTATCTTCTCCTTCAATATCAAACTCTTTTCAAAAAGAGTGTCCTTACCTCCTCCCACTTACTGCTCAAAAACATTAATGTGGAGTCGGTTCTCATAGATCTCTTTATCTTCAGTTTTGTTTTCTTTCCTTGCCCTTTCAATACTTATCAGAACCTCTGATAATTTTTCACGCTACAGCCTATTCTCTTAGACTGCGGGAAACCACACTCTCATGGTTTTCTCCTGTTCCTGTGGCTGTTCCTTTAATGGCCCTTGTTTCTAAATTTTGGAAACACTTAGACCCTAGTCTACACACTCTTCTCAATGTGCTAAACCTCATCTCCCATAGGCTTTTGTCCACTCCAATAAATGCGTTTGCCAGTGAAGCAGATGACTCCCATGTTTTCACCTCTAGAGCAGAGCTCCATTCCCATATACCATCTGCTTATTAGATGTCTCCATTTGAATATGCCAAAAACTCAAACCAAACCAAAAAAAAAAATTGAAATTCCTCCAACATCTCCACTCTCTGCTACAGTGTTCATGTGCTCCTGTGTTCTCCCGTTCCGTGAAAGATATTCCCATTCATTTGCTTAATAAGCTGAAAATCTGGGAGCCACTCTCGATTCCCAATTCTCACGCATCTCACATCAAATCAAACACACACCAATGTTATTAATTATAATTTCTAAACATATCTCAAATATATTCTTTATTTTTCATCCCTTCTAAACCATAAGCATTGCTCTTCAAGACTAGAGCAAGAGTCTCTTAACTCGCCATTTCCGTTCTGGCCTCCCTTCAATCTATTCTGCATATCACAAGGTGACATCAGAAAAACATCTCTGATTAACTCCCAGCCCATTTAGACTCGATTAATGGTCTCTGAGAGCAATGAAAACTTGGCCTTATTTTTCTCTTCCAGATTTCTTTCATTTCACTTCCCTCTTGACTATCTACACATGCGTGACATTGAGCACTATTTAATTAATAAAGCATGGTATGGTCACTCTACACTCATGTCCTGCTCACATTCTATTATTTCTGCTGGGAAGAAATTATTTTTATCCCCAGCCCACACCCTACACACACATTTTGCTTAGCTAATTCTTCTGTGTTCCTGAAATCTCACTTTAATACTGCAAGCTCTTGAACAATTAAATTAGCTTCTGTTATAACCTAATTCATGTACCTTCATAGCATTGTGCATTTTGTTATTTATTAACGCAGAGCAGGAAGCTGACAATATCTGCTTATTTGAATTTACCTTTAAATAACTGTTTCACTTGATGTTGAGGAAGTATGGGAACGTCAATACATAAAGAGATTAAACATGTGTATGTAATGTGTAAAGCCTTGTGAAAAAATATTTGCATTCGATTCTTAATTTTCACAATAATCTTTCAATGCAGTTGTCATTTGGACTGCTATAACAAAAATATCATAGATTGACTGGCTTAAATAACAAGCCATTATTGCTCATCATTCTGGAAACTGGAAGTCTGATCCATCTGTTTCATAGGTCACGACTTTGCAATACACACAGAACTGGTAATGTATATACCTAAAACCTAGTGGATCATTTGAGATTCTACAATATGCTGAGTAAAGAAGAAAAACACAATTATTATATTAGAAGTATTTCAAAAAACTTCATTAGTTATATAGCAAACAACTATTTTATAGCAACAGAAGGCTAACATAAATCACTGTGTCAAAACACCAACTATGCTTATGGACATAATGTTTTCCAAAGGGAAATGAGAAACTAAGGTATTTTTATGCCCTTTGATTTGCAGGCAAAAAAAGAAAGAAAGAAAGAAAAAAAATGTGTTTTCAACACCACAATCCATTTGGTCATTCCTGAGAGAATAAACAAAAGCCAAAGGAATGATTTTTATTAGTCTTAAATGAATAAAATAAAATATATGAAAAGGCAAGTAAATCTGAATACTTCCCCATTGGGTAGACTTAAGCAGATCTGCTGTAGAACCAACACTACAAAAGAAAAATGAATTTGAAATATATAATAAAGGCCTAGAACTATTCTTTGTTTGGTTACAGGGTGGATTCTTCAGTAATGGTGTCCCTGCCCCTACATGGCTTTACTATCTATAAAATGCAGGTTTGGCAATTCTGAGCTACAGTGACCTCACAGTTCTCTCCTCATACTTCATGGTCTGCATTGCTACCTAAGGGTAGTTCATATACTTACGTTTATCTTAATAAACGTCAGTGTAACCTTCTGAGTGTTCTATGAATTAACTTATCGGTTCCTCTGTACTTAACTGAAGTGCAAGTGACGCAAACCTTAGCTATCATTCATGCTATCATATCATTTGAACAGGACTTGGCTTAGTTGTGATCTACCCCATTAAAATACGATTTCGTACTCAAATAAATCATAGTAAAGTCTTAACATAAAGTATACGGAATATATTAAAATAAATTTCCAGAAAAATCAATCTGAGAATATAATGTAATAAAACCATTCTCTGTGAAAGTATTCTTAGTATACTACATTTGAAAAATACTTTTAGAATCTATAATAATAATAGCAGAGCTACTTTCATAGGGTAATTACCATGAATCTTTTAAAGTAAATATTATCATTTCCATTCTAAGAATGAGGAAATTGAGACTTAATGATGCCAAGTTAACTACCTTGGATCACACAGCCACTAAAAGAAAAATAATCAATCTGTCTGTCTCTAAAACTCATATTCTTAATCATCTCTATGAATTCCCTCAATGTTAAAGTAATCCAAAAATCAGTATTCATTTGTCAAAAGGGGAAAGATAAATCCTTTGGCCCAGCACATCACTTCAACATTGTGGCCTTGGATCTTTACCACTGAGATAACTCTACTGGTAAAATTATAAGTGAAATAGTACCAAGATGAGAAACTCGTAATAATTCCAATCAATCCATTTGCATTAAATCTGTCTTACCATGAATTATGCACTATGACTGTGAGGTTACTATGACACCCAAATATATCTTTAACACAAATGATTCTTATAAAGTATGTTCATTATCCCATTTCCATACTTTAAATGTTAAAGTTACTAAGAATGTTAAAGTTACTAAGAATGTTAGTGTCACACAATGACACTAACACCCGGAAGTTCTTTCCATTTTAGTAGCCTTATATATATTTATTACTAATTTTACAATTCACCTTATATCCATACATATATTAAAAGCAAACATTTCATTTTCTCTTGAATTATAATGAGTGCCTAAATAACTCAGAAGATGATAAACTATCTTAAGGAAGGGACAATGTTTCATTCTCATTTGTAGTCTCCTAATTCCTAGCATACAACTTAGTACATCATTGCTACTCCAAAATTTGGAATATCAGAATCTGTAATTAACATCCCACAATTTTCCTTTTCTCTTCATTTTTATTCGTGCATCTAGCCATGCACTCTAGATTATTTTTGTTTAATCTATCTATCCATCAAACACATTGATTGATATCTAGCTTTAAATGTTAATGTGACAAGTCACCACTTAGAATGAAGTATGTTTTTAAGGGAAGTGCTTCTATTCATTTAGGAAAAGAACCACATTGAATAATTAATTATCAGGGTCTGTTCAATAAAATTATGTAGTGATTACCAATTATGGTAAATTGTGCTTTCCAGATATAGCCATATCAGTATCTTTCATCACACATGTTCCTCTTATAATATCTCGTTGGCACTCTTCTTATTAAGAGATGGAGTGTATGATCCTTCCCCTTGAATCTATGCTAGCTTGTCACCATGTGAATTCTGAAACTAGGTGATAAGAGACTATACAAGTTCCATCCAGTTCTCTTGAGATCCTCACTTAGAATCTTGAACTGCTATGTAAACAGTGTGACTACCACCAAGCAGTTAGAAAGCACAAATTAGGCCACCTTGACAGACTATATGAGGGGTCTGTGAGATTACTTAAAGAGAAAGATATGCCTGGACATCTCTCAGTTGCTGCATTCTCCCCATATTTTAGCTCCATCTACCATCTGACTAAAACTGAATTGGATACCTTGTACCAGAACGGCTAGCTGAGAACTTCCCAAATTCCTTTACTCACAGAAACCATAATATACAATACATTTCTTTTTTCTTTTCTTTTTCCTTTAAATCATTGTATTTTGGGGGTGATTTGTGAATACAACCAGAGTAACTTGAACGCTAATTTTTCTGAGAATATAAATTCAGAACAGCATCTAGGGACACAATTAAATACTAACAGTCCCAAAAAAAAGAAAAAAGAAAAAGAAAAAGAAATACTTGCTTAATGGTTTGATCAAGTCCATTTCATTTAGGACACGCAGGGTCCTTCATATTACATTCTAAAATTCATGATAACTAATACAATAAGGAAATAGCAACTCTCAAAATCTTATATGCAAAAAAATTCGATTAGAGTACCTAATCTCCCTTGTTCATAATTTGGGTCGTTAACTCATAATACTTGTTCATATTCCATTTACAATGAGAAAAGTCTGAGATGTCCTAAATTAAATTACAGCAGGCCAGAGTGTAGAAAAAAAAGACAGGAGAAGTTAATCAGTTAACTGCAGGGCAAAACCAGCAAAAGACCACATGTATTCTTGAATGTATGTTGGAACTTTAAGTTAACTTCCAAATTACTATTTCTGTGATTATCTAAAAAAACACCCAGGTACCACCACACCCAGGAGCCCCAACTTCTTGCTTACACATAAACTTTCTACTTCATCTGTTGCCCACAACCAATCCACAGGAGTGGGTTTCTTCCTTAGGGACTCTGCACCTGCCCCCCCAGAACTAGCCCTGCTTCAACTTCTTTCACCTCATGTATCTATAGATAGTGTAAACTCTTTCAAAATGACTTACACCTTTCTTCTCTAAACTGTTTCCATAAAAGAGTCTGTCAACTTGAGGACAATGGACATGTCTGTCTGTTCTACCTAGTCCTGTTGCTGATGATTCAGACTGAATCCGAGGATCCTTACGACTTTGATTAATTTATCTTTGAATCCTAGCTCTAGAAATCCTAGTTCTCTATCTCTACATCCCCTCAATGGCCTATTTTCACCCTGGATAATCAGCAATCCCCGAGCCAGCAGAAGACAGTCGCAGAACCTGACTAATGTTCACCTGTTCTGAACCTCTGATAGGGTAAGATAACATCTTGACCAAAGTTATGTTTCAGTTCCTGAGCCCTAAGGTGGAACAATTCACTCAGATACTTTCCCATGAAACCAAAGGGAAACCAGAGCAGACATCAGAGTTGTGCTCACACCTGAAGAAGTGATTTATTACTCTTACCTCGCCTCCGACCAATCAGCTCCCAAAATGACCTGGAACCCCTAACACACAATGCCTTGTGATTTTGCCCTAAATAATCTGTAACCTACATGTCACTGGGGGTTGGGTCTTTAGAGCATGATCTTGCACGCACTTCTGATTGGCCAGTTCTTTAATAAACCTTCTTTCTATACTGCAAACTTCTGCCAGTGCATTTCTTTCAGCCAATGTGCACAGGCAGACAGACTCAAATGTTGGGTTTGGTAATATTACGGCATGCCCCAGGACCTGTTTTTTTCCTTGCTAGCAATGGCCTAAAAAACTTTTTCTTTAAAAAAAGATTTTGGCCATGAACATTTTTGTGTAATAGAATCCTATTGGTTTAAATTTTAAAAACTGATATATTTTTTAATTCTTACAAGTGATAGTTGACTTGAAACAAATCAAAGCTTTTATGTTTTTCTCTTGTTTTGAAAGACTACTTGATGTTACAATGTCCATGATTTGGAAGATTATTTACTTAAGGGTTAGTAATAATATAGTTCATTAGGTAAGGTGTTAATATACTTTTTTTTGTGTGTGTGTTTGTTTTGTTTTATATTTCTTAGTTTCAGTAATGTTTTCTTTTTTACCCTTAGTGTAGCATCCTACAACATGGAATGAGAGGCATAGATAAAAAGGAGACCATATATCATAAGAAAACAATACCAAGGTATTACCCCAAAACGGGGATCACCTCCCTTCATTGTGTGACTTGAATGTGCTTTTGGGAACAGATAAATTCAGTACATTTAAATGTCAAACATATGCCACGTGACTAAGATCAATTACTCTTTTTTTTCACAGAGAAGGAAATACTACACATTTTTCTAGAATTCTTTTTCTATTCCCCTTACTCTATGACTTTCTAATGCAAAAAAGAATGTCTTCTCACCTTGTGAGGAAGTACCAACTGCGGCCAAAATAAGTTTGTGAAAACAATTCTAGTGATGGCTAAAAAATCATCATCAAGGTCTATGATTGTGCCAAATGTATGAAAAGTTTTGCCATCTTCCCCAGAGAAATAATGCCAAGAATGACAAGGAAAATAATCTTAGCAGAGTAAGAGAAACTTAATAGACCCATCTGATACAATAAGACGTATGACAAATCCCATGCAGACATTGACCTAAATATGCATCAATGTTTTGAAACTCATCATTTTGGCTATTCTGAACTTAGGTTTTCCAATCACCACGCTCTATGTGAAATGATTCACTCATCATCATGAAGAACAGCTTTGTTCCTTAGAGTTCACTGATGTTCCTTCTGCTACCAGTTCTCCCCAATGTTCCCCCTCATTTTTTTGGATTCAGAAACATTCTTTCATCCCTTTCTTTGACTCTTTATTTCTTTTTAAGTTTCTTAAAGTTGAAATAAATAATGTTGATTAAAATTGGCCCTCCTTGGTTGAACCATTTTTTAAAAGTTTTCAAGACAGTAAACAGATTTTAATATCATGCTTTGTTGACTTTGTAAGGTATCATTTAATTATACAGCTTTTAAAAGATACTATGTATTTTACACCAAATATTACTTAAATATCCTGTTGCTCTATTTTTGTTGTTGCTATTGTTGCTACTGTTGTTTTTGTTCCTGTAAGTGCCACAGACTATATGTAGTTTAGGAAACAAAAGTGTCTTGAACCTGAAGTTTAGGGAGGATCATTTTATTCCTGTGTTCCAATAGATAGAAAAATCCACATTTGTAGTTAAAGCATTATGTCATCAATTCAGACCTTCCCCAGTGAATGAGATATATAATTTTGCATATCATAAAATGTGTTCAAAAAAAGAGAAAAATGTAAGTACTTTATGACCCCAAAGAGCTGTTAAAAGCATGCTGCTCAATGTTTCTTAGACATTTTAAAATAAATAGCTAAATACTTTCATGGAAAATACTATATGTAACATAAAACACATTTGACAAATATCTACTCCTCCCATGAAACCGTTATCATTTCTTTGTACTTCTACCTAGCCAATCTTAATTCCAGAAAAATATTGACAACTAAATACAATGTAATTATCTTATGATTTCCAACAAAGAGATAGATGAGCCTGTTTCATGGGCATAGGGGCATACCACTGGAATTGATAAAATCATATCAGTATTTTCAAGTTCTATGCTTATGTACATAAAACAATAGAGTTCTAGACTAAGTCTAGAACAATAGAAGTCTAGATTAAGCATTAATTTTCCTGCTGAAAATCAAAATGTGTTGCATTTTGAGCACAACCTATGTCAAACACTGACCTATATACATTAGAACCTCAATGCAGTAAGTACAGCATCAGTTCTATTTCTGTAAGACTTAAAAAGTACATAATTTTCTAACTCTAAGTAAAAATTTACAAATGTGAAATTAAGAGCAAAAGTGAACAGATGGGAGGGGGGCTGAGGAGCCGGGTGAAAAAGGTGAAGGGAGTAAGCACGAATTAGCAGTTACAAAATAGTCATGAGGATGCAAAGTACAGCATAGGGAATATAGTCAATAATACTGAAATAACTGTATATAGTGCCAGGTGATACTAGACTTAGCAAGGGAATCACTTCGTAAGTTATATAAATGCCTGATTACTATGTAGTACACCTGAAACTAATATAATAATAAATGTCAACTGTAATTTTTAAATAAAAATAAAATTAATTAATTAAAATAAAGTACACAAGGCTTTTAAAAATTGAAAGTTTATTTGATATGAAAAAACAAATTATACCTAATTGCATGTTTTAATAGATTGCCTATATACCACTAGCATCACAATATTCAGAATCTTCTTTTTTAAAATAAATGAGCATATATGTTATAATAGTTTTTCTCTTACATGTTTTGGCTTTATTATCTTTGATCACTTCTTAATAGGACAGCGATTTTGTACTATTAATATCTCTAGTGATAATTGGAAGATAATTCATTCTTCTAGATACTACGATATTTTTGGTTGCCATTGTCCCCATTGATAGCTTAGAAATTTCCTTACCTTTACCACTTACCTTTACCACTATAAATGTTATGTACTGTGAAATTTGGAAAATTCTCTATTAAGTTCTTATTTTGTAGGAACTGTAAGATTTTAGGGCAAGTAGATTTTTTTTTTTTAATCTAGCACTTTGACTAATCTTATACATTTTTGCCTTATTGACATTCATCAACCACTTTACTACAGTCCTTGGAAAGTTCTGTGAGATTAGGGCTAGAAATAGATGAAGTGAGTGAGGCACTTGCCTTGAGCACAAAATTTTAGAGCCTCCAATAGCTCATTAAGCAAGATAAATAATAAGACAAATAATTTTAACACAATATTTTGGGCAAAAAAAAGGCATGCACACACAAACACACACACACACACGCGCACACACACCCATAGTGTACATTTTAATTTTTCTTCAGAATCCACTATGGTTTGGCATAGTACTGCATGAGGGTAAGATGTGTGGAAACGTCAGCTTGAATAACTTCATGTTAAACTTACCTCTAAAGAGACAATACTGCTATGCTTATTTTATAGCTGAGAAAATACTAGATTCAAAGTGGTTAGGAGTAGTAAAAGTTAATAACATTGGTAACATTCCAGCACTGTTCTAAGCACTTACTGGTTGTTTCACACATATTTCCTATAACAACCCCAAGAGGTAAGTACTACATATATATGTATATTCATAGGTAATTATAGGTAGGAAAATATCAGACATCAAATCTAGATTTCTCTGATCTTAACACCAGAGCTCCTAATGGCAATCCTATCCTGTTGTTTGATAATAATCTATCTTTGTCAGTGAAAAATGAGCCACTTGATAACAAATCTTGTACCAAACTGTATTTTATGTAGCAGAAGCATACTTCTGCACATAATTTTAAAATTAGAAAAACCTAACAGAATTGTTTGTCTCAGAAAAAAAGGATTAAAAATACTTGTTCTTGAAAAGCTTCATATAATCCAAGAAATAATACTTGATTTAGATTTGTGTAGACTCTTCTTTGAACAGTAATTTTTCTTCCCTGCATGCCCAGGGTTATATCAGAAAAGACAAAATAACTTACTGTCAATGCTTATAAATCTATAACTTTTCCAGCATACCATCAAACCCTGCCATATTCCTGCTATCAAAGTATATTAGTACTATCTATTGTTCCCAGGTTTCCAAGGAAAGTCTTACATCTTCTGTCTAAATGACTGTGGAAGAGTTTCCACAGGACTGCTGTCATAAAACTCAAAAGATTTGACTTCCTTTTTTTCAGTTCTCTCACTCCCTGTATACATTTGTCACTCGTTCATGGATTCCTAAGTGCGGCTGCAGGATTTAAACATGTATATATGGAGATATGTATTAAAATACACTATTTTTGAGATTGTTAAATTGTAATTGATATAACGAGCCAGAAGAAAAAGTCCTTGTTTGACACAAGCTACTGTCATTTGTCAAGGTCCATCACAGAAGAAAAAAATAAGGCAACAACTGTGGAAACGATGGCAGGCAGCTAAGTGGTATGGTTAATTGGGGTTTTTTCCTACCTCCTACCTTGTAGAAACAGTAAGAAAAACATGGCCTCACAAGTGCATCAGAAATCACTCTCCACCCATTACTGTGATCTCTGGTCTAAAGTACAAGTCTGTGAATGCCTCCACTATTTCCTGTCATGCATGTCAACTGACAGTTCTTATAATAGGAAAACATGGGAAAGAGAAGATACAGAAGGCTAGAAGGTAGTGGATGTTGTCTGCCTTACTTACTGGACATTGTGCATATGACTGAGATTGCCCCTGCAGCCCAGATACACTCTTATTTGTCTCCATAAGAAATAAACAAACAATAGATCTTCATTTAACCCAAAGTTTCAGAGAAAATACACAGGGAGAGAATATATGGGTGGAAATAATATATCCACTTTTTCCTTCTCTAAACATAAAAATGTTCTGGTTTTTTTGTTTGTTTGTTTGTTTGTTTGTTTTTAATTAAAAACTGTCCTACCTATTCAATTTAAATGTTCTTGATGTCTGGTAAATCCTAACCCCAACCATTTTGACTAATCAGCAAATATCATTTAATGTGTCTTTTTGTGTGTGCTAAAATATAGAATCAATCGATGATATTATAGACATGGTACATAGTGCACTGAACCTATAAAACATCAGGAGGCACCATATTCCCCATAATATATTTGCTCATTGCCAATATTCAGAGCTCATTGCCATAGCCTCTAGTCTTGAGTGATTTCCGGAACATGTAAGTCCTTCATGGCATCAGTTTAAAAATGTTCAATGAGTACTCACAACTTTTAAATAAAAATGATATTCCATGATAATCTCTCTCCAGTAAAACATCGCCTGATGCTGTCAGATAAAGTGAGTGATTCTTTCTGTATAGGTTACATTATCATTTGAAAAATTTACCCCTTATGTGGTATTGGGAGAATTTAGCAAAGGGCCTAATGTCCTTATTAGATACTCAATTAATATTTGTTGTCTGAATAATCGAATCATTCAATCTGTAGGTCTATTATCTAAGAACTTTCAATCAAACTACACTGTTTTGTGGAAATTCTTCCTAACATTAAGAAAGCTTAATAAAAATGTGGTTAATCACATAAGAGGTAATTGTATTCAACAGATTTTTAAAATGGTAGATGTATGAGGAGGATATAAAATGGCAAGACAATAGGAAAAAAAATTGAAATGAGATTAGTCCACGTAAAATTAATGTGTGCTAAATCACGGGGCATATACATATGAAACATGGTAAAAAGAAAACGCTTTGTAAAACCAAATTTAGTTTACATTTAAAACAAAATTGCTATGTTGGGGTAAAAATTTCAAGTAAACAATGAGTCATAATATTCAATTGTGTCTTAAAAACAGCCTACAGGATTTTAAATATGTCAATACACATCTTTAAAAAATTCCACAGCAAAAATAAAAGAGGGAGGCATTAAAAGGTCTTCATTTTCCTCATTTGGTAAATCATAAAAAATATGATAATCTGCACAGTGAAAACAAATATAAAGTATATGACCACTCGTCCCTCCTAGCAGGTGTAACTAATTAATGCTAACATTCTTTTCTACTGAATTGGGATGCAAACTCAAGATTTTGGACCATAGCTCTCTAACAAACACAAGGAGTCACCAGGATTTGTCTCTTGAGAGGAAAGCTATTTGATTTCCCTACTGTAAATGCACAAAGAAGACTCTAGCTGGACTTCTAAGCATGCCAGGAACTGGGTTCCAAGTGCACATATGGGAATACATGTGTTGTAGGGAATGGATGCCAGGAAATGTCTTATGGTAGCAGATGGCCAGATAGTCAGTTCACCTCTCGATCACAGTGGTTTATCTAACAGGAGAGTGATGTCTGCATCAGCAATGTCATTGACATGTCTCAAATGCTCTCAGAAAGAACAGCTACTCTGTATGAAAGTGCCACGGTCTCCCTTGAGTCTGCTCACCAGAATACAAATATTTATAATGGCTTTCAAATGTTTGCTCAAGAAATACTGGAGTCAATGCTTCCTTTTTCACACACTGTGAAACGAACAACAGATGGTAATATCCAATAATCCAAAACTGGGCAATATTTGAACCAGTAACTAGAAGATGATCCATTTAAAATATTTTTATTAGCCTCCTGTGTCTTGATCTTAAAAGTGTCTTCATTTGCTAAATTTGAAATATTGTACTTTTTAGTTTTAATTACGTTTTCTCCCTGAAATCTGCAAGATAGACAATGAAAGAAAAAGCAATTTTCAGTACATAGTCATTTGAATCAACTACATTTCATTCCTTTTTTCTCCATTGGGAGCAGAGTCCTGATTTCAATATGGAAAACCTGGCAGACAACAATTGCAACTTATTAAATTGCCTGTTGGGCTTATTGAAACCTTTAAAATGATTATAGAACTAATGGCCATTTTCATTTAGCTGGAAAAGACAACAAATATTTATTGCATTTACCATGTTCCAAATTCGCCGTACATTATGCTCAACAATATAAAAGAAAGCAGATTTTCAATATGAGTGATTTGGGATGAGGGTTCAAACAACTTTGCTGCATGTGATGAAAAAGCTCTCATACGACTCAATTATCCCCCCCCCAAAAAAAAAAAACAAACACAACAACACACTACTTTTCTAGCTTATTTGGAAAACCAAAATGGTTCATTTGGAAAACTAATTTACATTCTCATGGTGGAGAGAGAATTTACACAGACACATACTATTGGATAATGTGGCATATGCTACAAAGGAAAATACAGCAGGGTAAAAGAACAGAGAGTGGTCAGAAGGGGGTCAGGGAAGTCTTTTCTCAGAAGGGGATGACTTCAGAGACCTGAATGTAGAGACTAGTTTGGAAATATGATGAAGAGACCCTGTCTGAGAGAACATCAAGTGAAAATGACCTAAAGGTCTGTGAATGCAGCATGTTTCAAAAAAAAAAAAAAAGAAAAAAAAAAACTGAAAGAAGAAAGGGTATTGTGCAGAGCTGAACAATGGAAAGAGGAATGGGAAATTGGATATTCAGGTCTACTTTTTGTACACAGGCCTTGTAGGTGAAGACTCAGATTTTACTTCAGGTATGATGGCTAGGCACAGGAAGGTTTTAAAAGAGTTAGTTGGCTTTTTTGTACAAAAGACAAAAATCCTAGTGAATACTAGTGGAATAGTAATAATGATAAAAGTGAAAACACAGAGACTTTTGTTGAGGTCAGTTTGGAGCCTAGATTCTCATTCTAAAGCTCTTACCGAAGAACTATAACCAATAATAATACTGCCAAAAAAAGGTATTCTGGTAGACGTAACTATTGTTGATTGAATAATAGATGCTTTGCACTGTTCTTAGTGCTTTACATATGAAATCTTATGAAATTACCCCGACACCAGGAGATAGTTACTATCCTTATCCTCATTATTCAGTGAGAAGATTAAAGACAGAAGATGTTGAATAACTTGCCTAAACTTGAACATCTAGTGAGTGGTGGAACCAGGATTTAAATTTAGTAAACCAAAATTAAATCTCTGTGCTCAACTCAAAAGGTATGTGTCGAGTAGTTACTCCATGACACAGATGGCATCTGTGTATCTCATCATCAGGCTTTCAGATGCCCATGAGTCTCCTAGTTGTCTAAAGCAAATAAGACAATATGGACCGGTTGTCAATCATGGTTTATTTCTGTTTTTTAATAAAGCTATCCCTTTCTTCTCAAAAGTATCCAGCTTGATCCTAAATTATACAAGCATTGTTTCTAAAGCTCCCAAATTTTCTTTTTTTTTTTTTTTCTTTTTCTTTTGGTTGTGCACGCTTCCATAAAAAGATGGAGTACCTCTATCAGTCTGCCTCCTAAAAGTGGAGAAATCTCCCCATTTATGAGCAAACATGTAAAGACATGTTTACTTTACTCCAGAATATATAGTGTCTCATAAACAGAGGCTTGGAGGAAGACAGTTTTGTCAGTTTCGTTCAGGTCATCCAATTCTGTTATCTCAACATCGAAACACTGAAATCTATTCTGCTTCTAAATTAAAATAATGCTTTTACCTCAGGAAAAAAAATATTCAAAGTAAACAGCAAGCCCTCCCATACATATCAACACACACACACATGCACAAATATTTATTCTCTAATAATGGGGGCAAATCCAGCATATAAATTGTCTGCTTTTCCCCAACTTCTGTACCTCACAAAATGAGTAAGCAAGGGCTGAGTAATGCAGCAGCTACCAACAAAATAAATGCAATTATGCATAGATATGAAGTAATGTGTGTTGCTCAGCAGAAAGGATGATTGTCCTTAGGGAAAGTTAATTTATTCTTTGAAGAAATAGGCTATCACTATGCATATCTAGCCAGTATTTAATTTAATAAATTCTAATAAACATAATCACTCTCAGAAGTACTTCTACTTGAATTCCTGAAAAGAGAGACTTGGGATAAAAGATAACTGTAATGTATTTTTTTCATTCCTGAGCTATAATATATGTGTGTGTGTGTGTGTGTGTGTATGTGTGTGTGTATGTATATTTCATGCTCTTAGGATTCTATTTTTGTGAGATTTATGGGAATATAAAATAACAGGTAATGGAATAAAAGCAAAACTATTTTCAACATTTGATATAATTCACGCAGTTCAAATATCCAAAATGTTTCAAAAGAAACACCAACATTCTAATAATTTCAATGAGGAATAACATGAGATGATTTTTAAGTAATCATATTTTTTATTTGCCATTTTACCAATTTTTCACAATGTGATGTCTTCTAACTTGTGGGAGTACATTTACAATTTGTTCTGAGTGGAGATTGGATTTACTCACAACTCAAATGTTCAATGCTTGTATGAACTGTATACTGCAGCTTTAGAAACAGAATTGTTGGTTAAGAAACTGGTATTCTGTGAACATAGCATGGCAACCAAAAACTAAATCACATAAGAAGGAAATGATCTTGAACTACACCTGTCAATGAATATGTTTTCACTTCTGGGCACAAATAACATTTGAAACAAATGTAATTAAATATTCTTCAGTTGGAAGAATTCAAGGGTCCCATCATCATAAAACACTTATTTAATTAATTGGTCAACTGGGTATAGTACTTCAGTAGACCCCATTAACAAAGGAAATACATAGTATAGGAACTTTTCTACAGAACTTCAGATCTAAGACAGATAAATTCACTTATATTGTCTTGGGACAAAAAAAACCCAAAAAACAGAAAGCAAGAAACAGTTACCTAATGTACAAAGTGATAACATGGATATTTGTTTGTTCATTTGGATGTATCTTCCTCAGGACAGAAATACTCTTCATTCAGGAAGTACAAGCTTGTTAACAGATTTTTTTAGTGCTATTGAAGTATCTACATATTTAAAGCTTCTTTTAGGTTTCCATCCTCTAACTTGATGCCAAAGTGGGCTCATGAAAACCTATTTGCACAGCTGATGTCCCTGTTGGCTGTTAATATAAAGAGACTGATTTGGAACAATCTATGGAACCCCAGGAGAAACTTTGGCAATAATATTCTATCTCTGCCCATCTGAATCAGTCACAGTAATCTAGTCAGACCTAAATTAACTGTGAGCACCAAAAAACAACAAACGAAAGCAATGGAATATGTAAATTAAACACAGATTGACGTTTTTTGGTAACATGTCTATTTTAAATGACAATGTTATTTAGATGCGTAAATATGGAGATATTATGTGGATATGCTTCAACCCGTAAAATGAAAACACTAGAAGTGGTAAACAGTTGCATGTGCAGTGTATAGCCCTGTTTTGAAAAATTTAGATTACTTTTGTTTTATTCATACATTCTCATGTTCAGATACATCCCATCCTGAAGGGTTAATATGTCACCCAGTCGTAATCCTGGCCAGTGCATTTGAACTAAAACAATAAATAAATAAATAAAATGTGTTCCCGGAGCTCTGACCTAATTCCTCACAAATATATGACTTGCATCACCAGGGAAAGTGGACAAGAAAATATGAATGGTCAGGCTTGAAACTATTACCAATAAGAGAAAAATGAGAACCTTCTTTTGCCTGATCATTAGCATCATGTGATGGCAACATTCCTTCTGTCAACAGATAAATATAGAGATCAGTTAGGAGTTTTATGAATGATGAGATAAACAAATGCCACTGAAGTAGTGACACCATAGGCTGATTAAATATTACAGCTCTTACAGAACTCGAGGACTTCTCCAAAATGTTACATTTCACAGGTGAGAAAACTGAAGGCTAAGGAAGAAATTACTAGGATTACACAGCTGAGTTGCAGTTCTATATTCATGCAAGAAAAAGGGAATAAGAAACAAACGTATACAGAGGGTGTCAAAAAATGTATACACATTTTAAGAAAGGAAAACACTGTATTAAAATTGTAATACTCAATATATACCAATAAGAAAAGATGAGTACAAGTCACGTTTGACTTCTGTAATTACAAGAGGTGTTCAAAGTGGTTACCATCAGTGTACTTTTAATACGGGTTTTTTTCTCCTTTTTTAAAATATGTATATGTATTTCAGGCACCCTATGTATATACTACATATATATTGTATGTAGAAACTATATATATATATATATATATATATATATATATATATATATATATATACTATGCATACACATATGCATAGAGTATATATTATGTATTATATATACTATGTGCTGTGATACATGTGTCTTTAGCTACATGTTACTGGTAGGAAACTGAGTCTCAGAAGAGATGAGTCTCAAGACTGCATCATTAAGACATGTATATCACAAAGTATTACTGTTCATTTTATGTGTCAATTTGGCTAGGCAATGCTGCCCCATTGTTTGGTTAGATATTAACCCAGATTTTGCTGTGAAAGCATTTTTTAGATGTCATTAACATTTATAATCAGTATACTTTGAGTAAAGCACATTACCTTCCACAGTGTAAGTGGCCATATCCAATCATGTGAACACAGATTGAGGTTTCCTGTAGAAAAGATTCTGCCTCAACAATACAAAAGAGAAATCATGTCTGAGTTTCTAACCTGCTGTCCTGCAATGCAGTTTTCAGACACAAGATGACAGGATCAACTCTCACCTGAATTTCCAACCTATTGAACTGCCTATAATTTTGGTACTGGCCAGCCCCCACCATCATGTAAAGTCAGCATCAGTACCTATCTATCTATCTATCTATCTATCTATCTATCTATCTATCTATCTATCTATCTATCATCTATCTATCTATCTGTCTGTCTCTTCCCCCAGGACCTTTATTCATTTAACATATGAAGTGATAGTTAAAGATTAATAAGATGCATCTTTCATGTCCAGTAGCTTCTTACTGAAAAATGTTAAAATACAACTGGGAGTAAGTAACTATCTTGGTGAAGTTCAGTGCTATTACAGACTAAAGAGCAAAAAGGATGGCAGCTCAGTCGGCAACTAAATTATAATATTATGTTATATTATATCTAATAGTGTAATATTAGGTTATGAACAAAGATAATAATAGCACAATTAAAAATTTCAAAGAACACTGTCAGTAGACCCACACTGCAAAGGGGATAGAAGCATATCCTCATGATTATAATTAATCATCTTTAGAGTTAATACTAGTAGCTCTGCTAAAAGTATCAACATTTATCTCCAAACCTAGAAATTCAACATTTTTGACTTGAAATTTATGTCTCAATTATCTATTGGTTTGTCAATATTAGAAGCTTCCATTCACACAGATCTCTCTCTCTCTCT